>NC_083548.1:2210971-2526824 GCF_018135715.1 Danaus plexippus | reverse complement strand
TATAATCTTTAAAAATATCCAAAAACTACAGAAGCTTTGCAAACATATATACACAAAACAAATTAAATATATAGATAAAAAGAACTGTGTCCAATAAATCTTTTTCCAACAAGGAAACGAAAATAGCAATGGCAAAAAACCCATTCACCCTAGCGTACGACAATTGACAAAGGCAGATTTGCCATATAGACAATGACAGCTGACATTTCCCGCGTTCTAATGGAGGTAAAATTAAAATAGAATAAAAAAACCACCGGATTCTCCCGTTCTAACAGCTTTACGTTCGCCGATTTGTTTATATATTTTTTTTATCCTGTTCGAAACTCGTACGTCATAAACGGGAGCAGTTCACAATAAACGAGATCTCGAAAATAACAAGGTCGGTTGTATAATAGATTAAAATTTACCGTTACAGTGAAACGCTTACGATACACATTGTTATAAAATGCAATGTGCATTATTGAACACAACAGATCGTGTAATCATTACAATGGCTCTTAAAGATTACCAGTTGGATAATAATTATTGAAGACCTTGACGAGAACTAAAAAAATATAGAGCAAACAACCAAAAGCCTTGATTTCTTCGCGACCCAGTTTTTATTCGCGAGGCCGTAACACGTTTAGGCTACATGGCGTAACACCGTGTGTAAACAAAGAGACGACACATTATTTACGGACAAACAAAGACGTAACAAACTTAACTATGTCTAAGTTAGTAATGTTATTTATAGCTGTCATATATATATGAAAATTAATTCGTATACTTAAAAACTATAACTTCAGAAATTAATATGAAAGCAAAGAATTGGACTTAGTAGAGGGCGAGAAAAAAAACACAAATTTTAAATGAAATAAATTTCATAGAAGAAACAATATAAAAATCTTTTTATAGTACAGGATTTAGAAAGGTTCGTTGCTCAATGCCTATGCTTCAGATAGGAAGCAATTGATCACCGTAATTAAAAAAAAATTAGAAGCATCACGATACTAAGAAATTCATAAAAGTCACATGGCAAAAACACGTCTATTTCGCATTAATAATGCGCAGTTAAAACAAGTTATAAACGATGGGTTATCATAAAATCTATATCCTGGATGCAGACTTTCAAACACGATTCAGCAGAAGATTTAATTGCATTAATTAGTTAACCGAAAAACTTAAAGATCACAAAACAGAAACCCTAAAGTAATTAATCCCGTTAATGGCATAAATGTATTGTGAGCAAGAAGTTTTATTATAAAATCTTGAATGGAACTCTTTTGAATATTCTTTTATACGTCGCGTAGAAACGCAGAATAAAAAAAAAATCACATCCGGCTTAGCAGGCGTAGTTGCGGGAAGACACTAATTTATAATATGTTATCATGTAATTCATTATAGGTTATTATGTCCCATTGACACAGATGTTTACAAGCGTAGGTAACCAAATATAACAGAGGTTATCACTCATACGTCACTATTGACGGAGATCTATCATGTACTATATTTGTCTATTGTAGATAAATATTAGTCTTTTTATATGTATTGTAATTTATAATATAATACCCATCCTGCAGCCTCGCCCGCGGACCCGGATGTCATAGTTAAATCAGAACGTATGTACCATAATATTCAGAAACGTTATTCGTAATATTGTTCGAGTAGTTTTTAAGTGAAAAATAACAAATTAACTTATTCTTGTCAAGGTAGGTGTGTCGTTTCCTTACGTAATTGTTTTTGTTTGCAGCCACACTTAAGACTATTTTATTAATATCACACAAATAGAATATTAAGTAGAAAAAACTATGCCAAAACAATATATCGATTTCAATACACATACAAGTACATAAATGTGTCACTAAGGAGTTATTGCAAGAAAGCTGGTTATATCTAAACAGAGAATGATCATGACTAACCATTTCCGAGGATCAACCCTTAATTTCATAAAGTAAAATTTTTAAGTACAAACAACCGATTAATCCGTTAAAAGATTACATATCGGATACAATTAGTTCCTTTTACTAGAGAAATTCTATCGCACGATTGACCGTAGAGATAACAGCGGCCAATGATGATGGAGTATTCGGGCTACGTCGGCTCGTGCGATGTTTCGTCACCGGCGAACAGGATGCTAGAACTCTGAACGGCACACTTACACACAATGCAACACGCACACAGACACGAAGCCGCAACGATCTTTTGTTTTGATATCATTATTCATTGAATTCCCATCGGGGCGACGTCAATTAGTTATATTGTGGACATTTAAAAATACAGTGTTGCCAACATCACACGTTTCGACTTAATATCAATGTCATTAATGATTTATGTTCCAACCGCAGGAATCTAAACAATTATTGAATATATTATTCCATAGCGTTTCTTGTATGGTATACAATGTATTAATCTGGATTATTAATATAATATATTTTGAAAAAAAAAAAAGCATTGTATAGCAACAACATATCTCGTAATAACATTGACAATCGAGACATTTAAAACATATTTTAATAATCGTCATATGTTAAAAGCGAAGCTGTCTGAGGGCCACCAGCTTATGAATTATGTATAGAAATGAAGGATGACGTCATTTCTATTGGGTGGCCTTCTCTGTCCATGCTAATACTGAAAATAAATACATACATGTATCGGTATTACAATTGTTATTACTTTCAAGACATGTTCCAAAGGATAATAACATGTTTCGTTACGTAACATTAAGAGCAATTATAAAAATACAGTTGTAATAGATTAAATTGGATATTCTTTAAAAAAAATATGCTCTAACTACCTCATTATCACTATTATATACAATTATTAAAATGTAATACATAAAGTATATCAATTCCATTAAGAATTAAAATTAATAAATTCAGTATTATGATCTCTCTTTATAAAATTTTAGAAATAGTAAAGAATAATTTATACAAATTTCTTTTCACAAAAAAGAACAATGATAAACTGTTACGGCACTTAAAATCACAAGTAAATATCTTCCCGGATATAAACATAAAGTAAGCTTCGTGAGAACCGCGCTCCTATTATAACCTTTAATATAATGTGCGGAATGATTTTAATAAATTGTTATTAACATATATATGAAATCAAAACTAGTTCAAAAATTGTGACAGCTAGAAATCTAGACATGATAAATTGAACTGTTAACCTTTTAAGCATTCAAAAGCTCGTTTACAGCTGGATAGTGAGTGAAATTGGCGTATTTAGGTTATTTAGGCACCTGTGCTTATCCGCTTTGCCAACTTTCTAGATTACAGAAACTTCAAGATTGTCACGATGTTCTATATCCTGTTGAAATATTAACCATCATTTTACAACTTAGTATATAAACGAGCAATATTTTATCACTGTTTCACATTGCCTCTTACATATATTTTAGCGGGAAAAAGTGACACTTTAATATGGATATACCATAGAGTAAAAACTATGTTAATCCGTTAGAATCATATCCGTGATCGGATATCGTGGATAACTTGTGAATACAAAATCACTGCCGTACGGTCAAGTGAAAGTCTGTTATAATCTAACTCTCGTAAGTCGTAAGCAACCACCAGCCGCGGATCTAGATAAGATTTACTTTTACTATTATAAATTTTAATTGTTTTATTCACCTCTGTTACTTCATGCAAAATAAACATATTGACATTTCGAGGTTATATTAAATGCGATTTCTTAACTTATTGAAATATTCAAGAAGGTTTCTATTATAATTTAATTAATTATTATTTCCTGAATAATAATTGAATGATCTAAAATTATCCTATTACATAGATAACTTGGACTTGTATTGTGGTAGTAAAATTAAATTAAATTAAATTAAGTGACCTAAATCATAATAATTATAATATTGTCTTAGGTTCTACTTAACTGAAACATTTAAGATAATTTTATTTTCACATAAAAACAACAGAATCTTGCAGAGACAATAAGTTTCATTGCTTTATATATTTATATTGTTTACCTTGCTTATAAAATCAAAATCTATTTTTAAACTATCCTCGTATATTTATTGTCATAATGACTTAGGACATAAATGTGAATTAAACTTGGACGATACACTTTTATACTGAATGACATCCATCTTGATATTCCTCACAGCACATTATGCATAAAACGTTTAAAGCTACACATTACGTTTAATCTATTCTTAAACAAAGTCGATGTTTTAATTAGCATACCTATATGACGTTAACGAACCGGCTTTACTTCCGTGAACGTTACATCGTTTACAATGCGTTACATCGTGATACTAGCGCTGGCGGATCCGTGACGCGAATATGCTTTTTTTTTTATTAATGGGATAAGCTCACGCTCACCTGGGAGTTGTCGATCGCGTACATAATAATGTTACAACGGCGCGCGTGTCATGACGTTGTTAGCGCGTCGTGTATCGTGGCAATACTAGCGGCTTGCGACTATCGTTGTCACACGAGCCCTGGTGAAGGGGAAGCGGGGCAGAGATCCGGGTTGCGCGCCCACTGCAGCGGGCGGCCCCCAAACAACGCACTGTTGACGGTTGACCTCTGTCACTCAAACGCAACTGTATGTGTCGGGTAGCGCATCTCACGATCACCGAATGTATTCAATAAATTATTTTAATTGTAGCCATAACAATAATTACTGATTTCTTTCAATGGTCAGTTCATTAGCCGAATGATACAAACAACTTTATAAAATTATCAATATAGTATTTGATTAAATATTGAACAAGTAAACCGCCTCCGAATATTAAGGAATTTTGTTGCAGTATTTTAATTTGTGAAAAATATTTAATTATGAATGATAATTAAATAAGGGAGTATTTTTTTTACTTAGAATTAACGATATTAGCGTCAAAATGAGAAATTACCTTAAAAGTGAATATGCAATGTATAGGACACTAAAGTAAATTTTATTTATTTAATTACTTAAATTTGTATTATAACATTATTTTTTCTATTAATATTATATTATACTTGAAATAAAATTGTTATGAGAGAGATTTATTATACACACAAAATAGTCTATTCTGTTTAATGTTAAAAAAACTTACACATATGTATTTTTTTATTACTGTTTCACATAGCATATATATATATATATATATATATATATAAGTTTTTATTTTATTTTATTATGATATGGTAAGTATAATTCAAAGCAAGAACACTTTGAAATTTTAACAAATTTATTGATACCGGTTTTGAATTAGTTTCGTTTCCAATGAAACTACTTTTTTTTATTATTAAGCTAACCTTAATGGATTTCAGGCTCAATGGAATTTCTTTAAAAAAAAAAGTTTATCTTAATCTATGTAACGTCTCCTACTAATCTTATTTAGCAAAATTAAAAAGGTATTTCTACCCGAATTTTGTTAATAAAATTTGCTAATCAGATTTGGTAAATAATAAATAAAAATAAAAATTCTCCTTTAGTAATAGACATATATGATCTGTGAAATGTATATTAAATATCTAAAAACTTGATACACTTAGGTTTTGAACAAAATTGTTAAAATTCATTTTGTGACCTTATTAAACAAAAATGTTTCTGATCTCTAAAATTTACAATTCTATTGAAAATATGTTTATTTTTAGACTTACCTGAATTCTGTCCACAAGTTCCCTTGGAATTAAATTGCTCTCAACTGGATTTAAATTAAAAGTTACTTTGAAATACACATATTCCGACTGCTCACTCGCGACATCGGATTTCTTTTCAGAAAGCGTAACATAGTAAAAAGTTTCCACCAAATGGAGATATTTACTATAAAATTCGGTTAAGCACGACCGAGGAACCGATATAGACAGGTCTGTTTCGTTTGACATTATATTGATATTCCCGCGTACTAAATTCTACACTACCGCAATTTCATTGCATAATTCATATCAAAACATTAAGCAACACAATTTTTATACAACACAGTTCACCGATTTCATTGAGATTAAAA
Source organism: Danaus plexippus (assembly GCF_018135715.1). Classification (NCBI taxonomy): domain Eukaryota; kingdom Metazoa; phylum Arthropoda; class Insecta; order Lepidoptera; family Nymphalidae; genus Danaus; species Danaus plexippus. Next base: position 2,520,895 of record NC_083548.1, on the reverse strand, counting down.
CATTTCTCCAACTTTTGACGTTTCACTGTCTCCACTTGACATATGACTGTCTAGTCGTAGTCGACGACCTGACGTTGACGTTTAGAAATTGTTCACTTGACAGGTACTTAAATAATTTGCACGTCATTTTGTTTCTATGCTTTATTTTTAATATTGAATAATTATAATTTTTAAAAGATTTTATTAATATGATAGCTTCAAAATTATAACACATTATAGATTTACTTGATGCAGATGAATTATATAAAAATATATCAACAAAACAAGTGAACGGATCTTCTTAAATTTTTTAACCCGTAATTATTACATTGCTAAAAACGTCGGACAGAATGAACTACGTTAAAATAATTTTAGAGTTGAAATAATATGTTTCAATACATACTTAAGAGAAATATTTGAACACGCCAGTTAATAAAGCGTACTAAGAAATGCAAGCCGTAGGTATTAAGGGCTATTGAATAAAACATGATGGACACGATCTTGAATTTTAATAATCTGTAAAAATTACATGTTCACAAGCACAATTTCAAACTTTTCTAATATAATATAAAAATATAATTATACACTAACTCCCCTGCTTAATCCTGGCTTCAGACGGACATTGGTGCTGCCAGCGGCAGAGTTACGAAGCTAACACGCCGCGCCGTATTATTTGTTTATCACGCACAGGGTCCTTATGTCTGTAAACAAAAAAAAAAATACTTAGCATTGAATTCAATATTCGCGAGGTCTCCTTTATTGACATGAAGTGAGATGTTGATGAAACTAGAACATTTACGATTTTTTTGTATCGTCAACACTGAACTGACTTTCAACCAAAAACAATAATATATTACATTAAGAGTGTATTCAACACGAAATTTGTATTTGTTATTGAAAATAATTAAAGCGACGTATATAATAAAAGTAACAGACGTTCACTTTAAATATATATTATTAATGATAGTAATTAATTACCTGACTAGTATTATATATTATCTCATGTTATTTCTTAGTTTTTTTTTTTATAATTATAAAAAAAGATTCTTCTGATTCATCATTTGGGGCGATATTTTCTTTTTTTGCAGCTTTTTTCTTCTTTTGTTTTGGTCGCGTGTTGGGAACATTTTGCTTTCCTCCGCACACTTTGTTATGATACTAGTCCTGAAATTACAATTGAGATTTTTTGTTGAAATCCCTATCACAATATTCCTTTACGATAATCTTAAATTTCTTTTTCATATAGGAAAATATATTATTTATATTATTTTTATACCTGACAACATTTTCGGGGACGCAACATTTTTCTACTACCGTCTGTACAATGTCATTTACCAACTTTGGATCCAGCTTCTTTTTAGCTGGTTTGTCTGGAAATGCTGGAGAAGGTTTTCTAGTTAAAGATTGATGTGCCAGTTCTCTGAAAATATAATTATTATTTACTTATTATACTGGAACGAGTTTTTCCAATATGAAATTGAAGTTTTCTACTGACTTTCTCGAAAATACAGCAGTTAGTAGTTTTCTTGTAGCGTTTGTGTATGAAGTCCAATCCATGTGCCTAAGAAGCCTGGCTGGGACCACAGCATTTCCATCACCGATAGGCACCTATAAATTGAGGAATATTATAGCATATATAGCAATAACATAAACAACATAATTATAAAATAATTTGGTTTACCGAGTCGTTATTAGTCTTAAGATTATTTTTCGGCGTCAAAGCATTTATTCGCTTTACATCGTTCTCTATAGAATCATCTTTGTCTTTATTGAATGCAGAATCGCAATCTCCCATTGAACTCTGAAAGGATATGTTAATTAGAAAGTTTCAATGGTAAAAAGGGGACTACTTATATCCTTTATAATTTTACTTACGGAGTCTGTGGTGACTGTCAAATTTCTTTTTCGCTTATTAGATCTCCTTCTTGGTTGTGGTCTGAAATAGTCGTCACTCGACTAGTCTGGCATTCGTTCGAATGAATCTGTAACTGAGGGGGTCTCTGGCTTTTTGATTTTAAGTCTCGCTTTCAGTACTTCGATTTTGGAACATAAATCTTTAATAACTTTTTCCATTTCTTTCTATTTGAGGTACTTTAATATCGAAATCCGTTTGGGTGGCCACCTCGTATGTTATTTTCTTCTTGGGGACTGGTTGCTTTTGGTGTTTTCTTCCCGGCGAAAAATTCCACGATTTTTGCTCGGCGGTTGTCTTAGCGGTAGGGCTGGTACTCGGTGAATGCGATGTCTGAAATTAGTGAAATATTTATTAGTAGTAACAAAACCATTAATCGTTTTTCATAAATGTAATAACTGCTAATATTCTTAATACCTTAGAGGTTATATAACTGTTTAAAATTGTTGCAATATGAACAGGCCCATCCATGTTTGTCATCCATGTTTGTCATACGGGAATGATCTCTCTCTGAAATTAATAAAATTCATAATAAAAACAGATATTACAATTATACCTACATACAAATTTATTGGTGTAGTCATGTAATACTGAAAATATCAACTGGACTGTCGCAGGCACAAAGTTTCGTTTGTCTTGACGTACACCACGTTTAATAGTAACATTCTTTATGTATTCTTGTTGCAGGCTTGAGGCTACCATCCATGAATCTATTGTTTACTTGCTATATCCTTTTGGATCAGATTATGTCTAAATAACATCTTTTATTTTAAACACTTCTACCTGCCGACCGTTTGTTGGAAGTCTAAGCCTAGTACTTCTACATTATATATTTTTCATCAATATTGAGGACTGCTTAAATATCTTATATTTAGTACATTAGTAATAGTATTCTTTTATATCCTTGTTACTCAAAAAATTTTCTTCTCGTGAATATGTAAATTAAATTTATTTATTATTTATACTATTGAAATGAAAGTCAGTATTTCGGATACAGCGCGTATTTTTGTTAAACGATAATAATGAGAAAATACTATTAAACTTAGTTGTATCTAAATGAGTGCAAACAAAAATCTTTTTTATTATAATATAATAAAGGGTAAAAGGATGTTTTGTTTTTAATATTATTTATGAATTATGGGTATAATGTGGGTAACTGTAGAAATATTACTAATCTGAGACTTCATCGATGAAGTATTGCAGTCGGTACTTTTGAAAATATGGTCAGTCGCCATGGCGCCGGCGCCACCAGACAGTACCAAAAAGGTGGTCGCACAGGCATTCGATATATTCGCACCCAATCGTTTGGAGAAGTGATCAGTGCTTGTACAGTGAAAAATACATATAATTGCCCGAGTATTGTGTCGCTAAAGTGATTCAATGAAACAAGAAAGTCTCAAAGGATGGATATATACATCGAAACCATCTGAGTTTTGGAGTTATAACCCGTTGTTTAACAATTCAGAAGTGGGATAGTAAGGGCTATATAAAATTTTCCTCTGCGCCTACTGAATGTAAATGTAAGTAAAGTTAATTTCTTTTTTATCGCTGATAAGAACATTAAAAAAGACTTAGGAGGTAAAAGGGATTTTTTTCTTTTCGATTAAGATATACACCAACTATTTTAAGCATATTTCATAAATAAAAAGAAGGAAGATTCCGAAGACAAATTAACATTATTTAAATATTTTCTTAGCAGTCGTTTAAATTTACTGCCTATATTGAGGTTTGATTGTCAGCATGCCCTTTCAATTAGTCATTGCGTTACCTGAAAAACCTTTTATTATCGATATCTAAAATGTCTATATTATAATCTATATTAGTAACTTAATAGCAGACTTCAACAATAAGGTAATAAATAACTCGACAAATTAAAGTGTGCGGTGGTTTCCAGCTGAGATCAATTAATAAATATACATATACATATATGTATATACAGTTGTAGTTGTTATTGTTCGAGGTACTGTTTAAGATTTGTTTTTCAATGATTCAGCGTTACTTCCAGTAATGTTTTACAAAATGGCTGAAGTCAGTATTTTTAGTTTTCAAATTCAAGATGAAACTTAGGTGCCGTCGTTATAAAATTACAATGGTTCAGTATTATAATTAGTTATAATTAGTCAAAAAATTAATTATATTATAGTGTAATATTATACTATATTATAATCAGTACGGCACAGATGGCGCCACTTGTAACACTAAGTCGCAGTATGCAGTTTCAAATTCTATCATGTACCTATAGTTAGATAAATGGAAGAAATTTCTAATTTAAAATGTTTCTTTAAAAAAAAAAAAAACTAAACTATATAATTATAATATAACTTTATAACAAATTTTAAGTAAACATCGCAGAGGTTCTTTGACATTTTTCACTAAAAGATACGGAATTAACAATACTGTCAAAATTAAGGCATTGTTGATCGGATCATAAAAGAGAAGCGAGTCGTATTAAATACGGTATAAAACTTTTCATAAAATTGACTAAGGAGAGCAATACTAAATAAATTTAAAGGTTAGAAAATTACTTAATTTTAATCCTAAAATGAGATTATCCGAGATGCAAACAGATGCTCCAGATAGGACTTTTTAAAATCGAGTATCGAGTATTGAAGGTCTTTAATCAAATGGACATACTGAAGTCGATATTGTGATGAAACAATCGAATGTTAGCAAAGTATGAAAAGTGGCCCAGTAACGAAGAGTCACCGATGTTTCAGCTTTGACTGAATATTATAACAATCCATGGATGTTTAAATAACATCTTTTATTTTAAACACCTCTACCTGCTGACCGTTCCTTGGAAGTCTAAGCCTAGTAATTGTACATAATATATATTTTTAATCGATATTGAGGAGTGCTTGAATATCTTAAATTTAATACATTAGTTATAGCAACTTTTTATGTCCTTGTTATTTTTAAAAAATCTTTTCTCTTTTCTTTTATATGTACATTAAATTAATATTTAAACTATTTAAATGAAAGTCAGTATTTCGGATACTGCGCGTATTTTTGTTAAACGATAATAATGAGAAAATACTATTAAACTTCGTTCCATCTAAATGAGTACAAACGAAAAGCTTTTTTAGTTTAATATAATTAAGGGTAAAAGAATGTTTTGTTTTTAACATTATTAAATCACCGCCTGTCTCTGATTTTTACCAATATAAATAACAGTGCATTTTTAAAATCTTAATTATTTAAAGTTAGGTAAGTATTTTATCTACAAGAACATGAAATTTGCAAAATTATATTTTTATTTTATTTAAAATCACTTATATATACAACCTGATACAACAATAACGAACAAGTTAGAGCTCGAATGAAATTATGTACCTACACGTAAAACATATTTCGTTTAAATTTAAATATTGAAAAATGTTAAAATTTAAACTTACCGATATTTAAAACTACAGCCACAGTTAAAATATCACAATGACAACAAGTGTGGTTACTTCCTCAGTTACTGAGTGTATACTGACCAATATTCGCAACAGGGTTGACCAAATCAGCTCGCCTTCGGGTAGCTTTGGGGGTTCCATTATATTACTCTTTTGTTTCTTTATCAGGTATATTTTCTTTTTTTTGTGGCTTTTTTCTTCTTTTTGTTTTGTTCCCGTGTTCGGAACATTTTGCTTTCGTCCGCACACTTTGTTGTGATACTAGTCCTGAAATATCCATTGAGATTTTTTGTTGATATCTTGATCACAATATTCCTTTCCGATATCCTAAAAATTTCTATTTCATATAGGAAAATATAATATTTTTTATACCTGACAACATTTTCAGGGACGCAACATTTTTCTACTACCGTCTGTACAATGTCATTTACCAACTTTGGATCCAGCTTCTTTTTAGCTGGTTTGTCTGGAAATGCTGGAGAAGGTTTTCCAGTTAAAGAGTGGGTTGCCAGTACTCTGAAAATATAATTATTATTTACTTAGTATACTGGAACGAATTTTTCTAATATGAAATTAAAGTTTTCTACTGACTTTCTCGAAAATACAGCACTTAGTAGTTTTCTTGTAGCGTTTGTGTATGAAGTCCAATCCATATGCTTAAGAAGCCTGGCCGGGACCACAGCATTTCCATCACCGATAGGCACCTATAAATTTAGGAATATTATAGCATATATAGCAATAACATAAACAACATAATTAATACAAATAATTTGGTTTACCGAGTCGTTATTAGTCTTAAGATTATTTTTCGGCGTCAATGCTTTTATTCGCTTTACATCGTTCTCTATAGAATCATCTTTGTCTTTATTAAATGTAGAATCGCAATCTCCCATTAAACTCTGAAAGGATATGTTAATTAGAAAGTTTCAATGGTGAAAAGGACTACTTATATCCTTTATAATTTTACTTACGGAGTCTGCGGTGACTGTCAAATTTCTTTTACGCTTATTAGATCTCCTTCTTGGTTGTGGTCTGAAATAGTCGTCACTCGAATAGTCTGGCATTCGTTCGAATGAATCTGTAATTGAGGGGGTCTCTGGCTTTTTGGTTTTAAGTCTCGCTTTCAGTACTTCGATTTTGGTACATAAATCTTTAATAAGTTTTTCCATTTTTTCTAATTGAGGTACTTTAACTTCAAAATCCGTTTGGGTGGCCACCTCGTATGTTATTTTCTTCTTGGGGACTGGTTGCTTTTGGTGTTTTCTTCCTGGCGAAAGATTCCACGATTTTTGCTCGGCGGTTGTCTTAGCGGTAGGGCTGGTAATCGGTGAATGCGATGTCTGAAATTAGTGAAATGTTTATTAGTATTGACAAAAATCGTTAATAGTTTTTCATAAATAAAATAACTACTACTATTCTTTATACCTTGGAAGTTACATAATTGTTTAAAATTGTTCCAATATGAACAGGCCCAACCATGTTGGCCATAGGCCGGGAATAAACTCTATCTGAAATAAATAAAATTGCATTATACATACAAATTTATTGGTGTAGCCATGTAATACTGAAAAAATCAACTAGACTTTTTTAAATTTATTATTGGGAAAAAATATTTACCATTATTACTCCTGTGTAAATCCAATAAGGCCAGTGCCGCATCCATTTCAGATGTTATGATAACGGATGTCATTATAAACTGAAAAAATAACTATTGCTTAACAAATTTATAAATAACTTTTGCTATTAATAAACACGAAGTTAGACAAAACTAATACATATGAAAATACGAAGTCTCTCAATTGCATGTCGCAGGTACAAAATTTAAATATTGAAAAATTTTAAAATTTTAACTTACCGATATTTAAAACTACAGCCACAGTTAAAATATCACAATGACAACAAGTGTGTTTAATTCCTCAGATACAGAGTGTACACTGACCAATATTCGCAACAGGGTTGACCAAATCAGCTCGCCATCGGGTAGCTTTGGGGGTTCCATTATATTACTCTTTTGTTTCTTTATCAGGTACATCCTCAATTCTTATTGCCCTCTATTGTTTTTAATTCTTTCAAATACAGATAAGACTACGAAGAAAATTCATTCACTAGTAACTAGTTTATCCTTTTATTGAGCTAATTAGTTTTCAAGCGTATTTCTTATAGGGATTTTAAATATATTTTATTTTTAAAATAGCAGAAATTGTTTTGTTCCTTCTCTGAAACAATTAAGTAAGTATGTTGTTATTATTATTTTAGTGTATTTTGAACAATTTAGTTCGCCTTACAGTCGTTGGCTACAAAATTCAACTGTTTTTAAATACCTTAAATATAATTAATTTATATAGGTAATATAGATAATTAATGTTTGCAAACTATACTAATATTTAGACGTGGTTTCGCTTGACTGTTTAAAATTATAATTACAGGCTAACTTCAAACAGCATACGAGTAAAAATAATAATATCATATTAAAAACTAAAATAACTTTGTTCTAATCTTTTTCCAACTTTCGTTTTGATTGACAAACATACTTTTATTAATCAAAAATTCCTATTTAATTGGATAGAAGAGTGCCATTACTTTCTTTAAAATAACCAAAACTTTTCGGTTTCAAAAAAATATGAAATTAAAAATGAAAATTACTATACCTAGTAATTAAAAATTGAAAAATTGATCACAAATTTTACGATCGGTTTCCTAATGTTTTTTTACCTTAGTTCTATCTATTAATATTTATTTTGAGTCATACCACAAACCAGTTAAATTACCCTTATTAATAATAAAAAAAAATTTTTGATTGTATCGGAGCCCACTGCTGAGCAAAGGCTTCTTCTCACATGGAGGAGGTAAGAGCATTAATCACCATACTTACTCAAGACGGGTTGGCGATTTCAATCTTATAATTTGAAATTGTAAGACCAGGTTTCCTCACGATGTTTTCCTTCACCGTCTGTCAGTGGTGTCTAAATACTCTTAGAAAGTACATATGACTCGGGAAAAATCAAATTGGTACTTGCCAGGTTTCGAAACCGCGCCCTCATGCATCAGAGGTGGTATTTTAACTTCCAGGCCACCACGACCCTTATCTTGAATTAATTACCGTATTTCAAAATTGTTTAAAAAGGAAGGTATATTATAGCTTAATTCCTTAAAGAAGAATTTCTAATTTATGAGTTTCTCACTTTTTAACAATCTATCTTTATGTATACATATTAGAAAACAAAGTCTCTCGCCGCGTCTGTCTGTCTGTTTGTTCGTAATAAGCGAAAAAAGTACTGCACCGATTACCAAACAGATATCACCACACGATAGCGTGATTCTCGAGTAAGATTTAAGTGTATAATTTGTTAAGTTTTTGTATTTACTTGTGTGTACATTAACGATATTTGTTGAAGATGTCGGGAAAACATGAGCCGTCTGAGAGGTTTTAACGAAAACGCTGCCTGAAGTCTTTGAGATGTCACAAAATAATAATATATGGTGGAATTGTGTATCTTATAAAGGTATACAGAAACGTCCGCGATGGCATATGTCTGTACCTTAAGGATAACATATTGTTTCCATTTTACAACTTTTAATAATCTGCATTCCTTAAGCGTTTATTGGGAAGCTTCTTACAATAATACGGTATTAAGTCTCATCAAAATAAATTACTTCGTTTTCCAGCCTATATCAGTATCATCATGTAAATAACTTTTTAAATCGTTTAATTCGGGCCTATCATTTCAAAGTTATTATAATATAAGTTTAGTATTTTTCAAAATTAAATGAAAGCTATTTATTAGTTTTTGTAAAGAGCCCGTGCCAAGCCGGGGCTGGTACCTAGCACAAGTTATAAACTAATGTCTGTTGACTCCATTTGATTTCGGGTTTTTCGGAAAATTGGCTAATTAGTGACCGGAGTTCCTTTTCTTATAGGTATTAACTTAGGAACTTTTAAACTTTCTTGAAATTAACAAAGGACTACGTTAAAATAATTTTGGGTTTGAAATAATATGTTGCAATACATACTTAAGAGAAATATTTGAACACGCCAGTTAATAAAGCGTACTAAGAAATGCAAGCCGTAGGTATTAAGGATTATTGAATAAAACATGATGGACAAGATCTTGTATTTTAATTATCTGTAAACATTACATGTTCACAAGCACAATTTCAAAATATACTTATAAATAATTTAAAAATATAATTATACACTAAATCTCCTCCTTAATCAAGGCTTTAGAGTGCAACTGGGGTTGCCAGCGGCAGAGTTATGCAACTAACACGCCGTCTTATTTGGTCCTTATGTCCTTATGTCTGTAGACAAAAAAAGGGTCTTTATGTCTGTAAACAAAAAAAACATACTTAGCATAGAATTGAATATTCGCGAGGTCTCCTTTATTGAGATGAAATGAGATGTTGATGAAACGAGAACATTTACTATTTATATCGTCAACACTGAACTGACTTTCAACCAAAAACAACAATATATTACGTCAAGAGCGTATTCAATACGAAGTTTGTTTCTGTTTTTGAAAAATAATTAAAACGAATTAAATAATAAAAGTAACAGACGTTCACTTAAAATATATTTTAGTAATGATAGTAATTAATTACCTGACTAGTATTTTTCAATTATCTCGTGTTATTTGTTTGTTTTGTTTTTCTAATCAGAAAAAGAAGAGTCTTCTGATTCATCATCTGGGGCGATATTTTCTTTCTTTGTGGACTTTCGTTTGTTTTTGTTTAGTTCGCGCGTTCGGAACATTTTGCTTTCGTCCGCACACTTTGTTGTGATACTAGTCCTGAAATATCCATTGAGATTTTTAGTTGAAATCTTTATCACAATATTCCTTTACAAAATATATTTAATATTTATTTGATATAGAAAAAAAAATTCTATATATTTTTATACCTGACAACATTTTCGGGGACGCAACATTTTTCTACTACCGTCTGTACAATGTCATTTACCAACTTTGGATCCAGCTTCTTTTTAGCCGGTTTGTCTGGAAATGCTGGAGAAGGTTTTCCAGTTAAAGAGTGGGTTGCCAGTACCCTGAAAATATAATTATTATTTACTTAGTACACTGGAACGATTTTTTCTAATATGAAATTAGAGTTTTCTACTGACTTTCTCGAAAATACAGCAGTTAGTAGTTTTCTTGTAGCGTTTGTGTATGAAGTCCAATCCATATGCTTAAGAAGCCTGGCCGGGACCACAGCATTTCCATCACCGATAGGCACCTATAAATTTAGGAATATTATAGCATATATAGCAATAACATAAACAACATAATTAATACAAATAATTTGGTTTACCGAGTCGTTATTAGTCTTAAGATTATTTTTCGGCGTCAATGCTTTTATTCGCTTTACATCGTTCTCTATAGAATCATCTTTGTCTTTATTAAATGTAGAATCGCAATCTCCCATTAAACTCTGAAAGGATATGTTAATTAGAAAGTTCCAATGGTGAAAAGGACTACTTATATCCTTTTTAATTTTACTTACGGAGTCTGCGGTGACTGTCAAATTTCTTTTACGCTTATTAGATCTCCTTCTTGGTTGTGGTCTGAAATAGTCGTCACTCGAATAGTCTGGCATTCGTTCGAATGAATCTGTAATTGAGGGGGTCTCTGGCTTTTTGGTTTTAAGTCTCGCTTTCAGTACTTCGATTTTGGTACATAAATCTTTAATAACTTTTTCCATTTTTTCTAATTGAGGTACTTTAACTTCAAAATCCGTTTGGGTGGCCACCTCGTATGTTATTTTTTTCTTGGGGACTGGTTGCTTTTGGTGTTTTCTTCCTGGCGAAAGATTCCACGATTTTTGCTCGGCGGTTGTCTTAGCGGTAGGGCTGGTACTCGGTGAATGCGATGTCTGAAATTAGTGAAATGTTTATTAGTATTCACAAAAATCGTTAATAGTTTTTCATAAATAAAATAACTACTACTATTCTTTATACCTTGGAAGTTACATAATTGTTTAAAATTGTTCCAATATGAACAGGCCCAACCATGTTGGCCATAGGCCGGGAATAAACTCTATCTGAAATAAATAAAATTGCATTATACATACAAATTTTTTGGTGTAGCCATGTAATACTGAAAAAATCAACTAGACTTTTTTAAATTTATTATTGGGAAAAAATATTTACCATTATTACTCCTGTGTAAATCCAATAAGGCCAGTGCCGCATCCATTTCAGATGTTATGATAACGGATGTCATTATAAACTGAAAAAATAACTATTGCTTAACAAATTTATAAATAACTTTTGCTATTAATAAACACGAAGTTAGACAAAACTAAAACATATGAAATTACGAAGTTTCTCAATTGCATGTCGCAGGTACAAAATTTAAATATTGAAAAATTTTAAAATTTTAACTTACCGATATTTAACACTACAGCCACAGTTAAAATATCACAATGACAACAAGTGTGTTTAATTCCTCAGATACAGAGTGTACACTGACCAATATTCGCAACAGGGTTGACCAAATCAGCTCGCCATCGGGTAGCTTTGGGGGTTCCATTATATTACTCTTTTGTCTCTTTATCAGGTACATCCTCAATTCTTATGAACTTCTTAGGAACTTTTAAACTTTCTTGAAATTAACAAAGGACTACGTTAAAATAATTTTGGATTTGAAATAATATGTTGCAATACATACTTAAGAGAAATATTTGAACACGCCAGTTAATAAAGCGTACTAAGAAATGCAAGCCGTAGGTATTAAGGATTATTGAATAAAACATGATGGACAAGATCTTGTATTTTAATTATCTGTAAACATTACATGTTCACAAGCACAATTTCAAAATATACTTATAAATAATTAAAAAATATAATTATACACTAAATCTCCTCCTTAATCAAGGCTTTAGAGTGCAACTGGGGTTGCCAGCGGCAGAGTTATGCAACTAACACGCCGTCTTATTTGGTCCTTATGTCCTTATGTCTGTAAACAAAAAAAGGGTCTTTATGTCTGTAAACAAAAAAAAACATACTTAGCATAGAATTGAATATTCGCGAGGTCTCCTTTATTGAGATGAAATGAGATGTTGATGAAACGAGAACATTTACTATATATATCGTCAACACTGAACTGACTTTCAACCAAAAACAACAATATATTACGTCAAGAGCGTATTCAATACGAAGTTTGTTTCTGTTTTTGAAAAATAATTAAAACGACTTAAATAATAAAAGTAACAGACCTTCACTTAACATATATTTTAGTAATGATATTAATTAATTACCTGACAATTTTTTTTTTAATTATCTCATGTTATTTGTTTGTTTTGTTTTTCTAATCAGAATAAGAAGAGTCTTCTGATTCATCATCTGGGGCGACATTTTCTTTTTTTGTGGACTTTGGTTTCTTTTTGTTTAGTTCGCGTGTTCGGAACATTTTGCTTTCGTCCGCACACTTTGTTGTGATACTAGTCCTGAAATATCCATTGAGATTTTTTGTTGATATCTTTATCACAATATTCCTTTCCGATATCCTAAAAATTTCTATTTCATATAGGAAAATATAATATTTTTTATACCTGACAACATTTTCAGGGACGCAACATTTTTCTACTACCGTCTGTACAATGTCATTTACCAACTTTGGATCCAGCTTCTTTTTAGCTGGTTTGTCTGGAAATGCTGGAGAAGGTTTTCCAGTTAAAGAGTGGGTTGCCAGTACTCTGAAAATATAATTATTATTTACTTAGTATACTGGAACGAATTTTTCTAATATGAAATTAAAGTTTTCTACTGACTTTCTCGAAAATACAGCACTTAGTAGTTTTCTTGTAGCGTTTGTGTATGAAGTCCAATCCATATGCTTAAGAAGCCTGGCCGGGACCACAGCATTTCCATCACCAATAGGCACCTATAAATTTAGGAATATTATAGCATATATAGCAATAACATAAACAACATAATTAATACAAATAATTTGGTTTACCGAGTCGTTATTCGCAACAGGGTTCTCCAAATCAGCTCGCCATCGGGTAGCTTTGGGGGTTACATTATATCACTCTTTTATTTTTTTATCAGGTATATTTTCTTTTTTTGTGGACTTTCGCTTCTTTTTATTTAGTTCGCGTGTTCGGAACATTTTGCTTTCGTCCGCACACTTTGTTGTGATACTAGTCCTGAAATATCCATTAAGATTTTTAGTTGAAATCTTTATCACAATATTCCTTTACAAAATTATATTTAATGTTTATTTGATATAGAAAAATATATTATATATATATTTTCATACCTGACAACATTTTCGGGGACGCAACATTTTTCTACTACCGTCTGTACAATGTCATTTACCAACTTTGGATCCAGCTTCTTTTTAGCTGGTTTGTCTGGAAATGCTGGAGAAGGTTTTCCAGTTAAAGAGTGGGTTGCCAGTACTCTGAAAATATAATTATTGTTTTCTTACTAAGTACTGTAACGAATTTTTCTAATATGAAATTAAAGTTTTCTACTGACTTTCTCGAAAATACAGCAGTAAGTAGTTTTCTTGTAGCGTTTGTGTATGAAGTCCAATCCATATGCTTAAGAAGCCTGGCCGGGACCACAGCATTTCCATCACCAATAGGCACCTATAAATTTAGGAATATTATAGCATATATAGCAATAACATAAACAACATAATTAATACAAATAATTTGGTTTACCGAGTCGTTATTAGTCTTAAGATTATTTTTCGGCGTCAAAGCTTTCATTCGCTTTACATCGTCCTCTATAGAATCATCTTTGCCTTTATTAAATGTAGAATCGCAATCTCCCATTAAACTCTGAAAGGATATGTTAATTAGAAAGTTTCAATGGTGAAAAGGACTACTTATATCCTTTATAATTTTACTTACGGAGTCTGCGGTGACTGTCAAATTTCTTTTACGCTTATTAGATCTCCTTCTTGGTTGTGGTCTGAAATAGTCGTCACTCGAATAGTCTGGCATTCGTTCGAATGAATCTGTAATTGAGGGGGTCTCTGGCTTTTTGGTTTTAAGTCTCGCTTTCAGTACTTCGATTTTGGAACATAAATCTTTAATAACTTTTTCCATTTTTTCTAATTGAGGTACTTTAACTTCAAAATCCGTTTGGGTGGCCACCTCGTATGTTATTTTTTTCTTGGGGACTGGTTGCTTTTGGTGTTTTCTTCCTGGCGAAAGATTCCACGATTTTTGCGCGGCGGTTGTCTTAGCGGTAGGGCTGGTACTCGGTGAATGCGATGTCTGAAATTAGTGAAATGTTTATTAGTATTGACAAAAATCGTTAATAGTTTTTCATAAATAAAATAACTACTACTATTCTTTATACCTTGGAAGTTACATAATTGTTTAAAATTGTTCCAATATGAACAGGCCCAACCATGTTGGCCATAGGCCGGGAATAAACTCTATCTGAAATAAATAAAATTGCATTATACATACAAATTTATTGGTGTAGCCATGTAATACTGAAAAAATCAACTAGACTTTTTTAAATTTATTATTGGGAAAAAATATTACCATTATTACTCCTGTGTAAATCCAATAAGGCCAGTGCCGCATCCATTTCAGATGTTATGATAACGGATGTCATTATAAACTGAAAAAATAACTATTGCTTAACAAATTTATAAATAACTTTTGCTATTAATAAACACGAAGTTAGACAAAACTAAAACATATGAAATTACGAAGTTTCTCAATTGCATGTCGCAGGTACAAAATTTAAATATTGAAAAATTTTAAAATTTTAACTTACCGAAATTTAAAACTACAGCCACAGTTAAAATATCACAATGACAACAAGTGTGTTTAATTCCTCAGATACAGAGTGTACACTGACCAATATTCGCAACAGGGTTGACCAAATCAGCTCGCCATCGGGTAGCTTTGGGGGTTCCATTATATTACTCTTTTGTCTCTTTATCAGGTACATCCTCAATTCTTATGAACTTCTTAGGAACTTTTAAACTTTCTTGAAATTAACAAAGGACTACGTTAAAATAATTTTGGATTTGAAATAATATGTTGCAATACATACTTAAGAGAAATATTTGAACACGCCAGTTAATAAAGCGTACTAAGAAATGCAAGCCGTAGGTATTAAGGATTATTGAATAAAACATGATGGACAAGATCTTGTATTTTAATTATCTGTAAACATTACATGTTCACAAGCACAATTTCAAAATATACTTATAAATAATTAAAAAATATAATTATACACTAAATCTCCTCCTTAATCAAGGCTTTAGAGTGCAACTGGGGTTGCCAGCGGCAGAGTTATGCAACTAACACGCCGTCTTATTTGGTCCTTATGTCCTTATGTCTGTAAACAAAAAAAGGGTCTTTATGTCTGTAAACAAAAAAAAACATACTTAGCATAGAATTGAATATTCGCGAGGTCTCCTTTATTGAGATGAAATGAGATGTTGATGAAACGAGAACATTTACTATATATATCGTCAACACTGAACTGACTTTCAACCAAAAACAACAATATATTACGTCAAGAGCGTATTCAATACGAAGTTTGTTTCTGTTTTTGAAAAATAATTAAAACGACTTAAATAATAAAAGTAACAGACGTGCACTTAAAATATATTTTAGTAATGATATTAATTAATTACCTGACAATTTTTTTTTAAATTATCTCATGTTATTTGTTTGTTTTGTTTTTCTAATCAGAATAAGAAGAGTCTTCTGATTCATCATCTGGGGCGACATTTTCTTTTTTTGTGGACTTTGGCTTCTTTTTGTTTAGTTCGCGTGTTCGGAACATTTTGCTTTCGTCCGCACACTTTGTTGTGATACTAGTCCTGAAATATCCATTGAGATTTTTTGTTGATATCTTTATCACAATATTCCTTTCCCATATCCTAAAAATTTCTATTTCATATAGGAAAATATAATATTTTTTATACCTGACAACATTTTCAGGGACGCAACATTTTTCTACTACCGTCTGTACAATGTCATTTACCAACTTTGGATCCAGCTTCTTTTTAGCTGGTTTGTCTGGAAATGCTGGAGAAGGTTTTCCAGTTAAAGAGTGGGTTGCCAGTACTCTGAAAATATAATTATTGTTTTCTTACTAAGTACTGTAACGAATTTTTCTAATATGAAATTAAAGTTTTCTACTGACTTTCTCGAAAATACAGCAGTAAGTAGTTTTCTTGTAGCGTTTGTGTATGAAGTCCAATCCATATGCTTAAGAAGCCTGGCCGGGACCACAGCATTTCCATCACCAATAGGCACCTATAAATTTAGGAATATTATAGCATATATAGCAATAACATAAACAACATAATTAATACAAATAATTTGGTTTACCGAGTCGTTATTAGTCTTAAGATTATTTTTCGGCGTCAAAGCTTTCATTCGCTTTACATCGTCCTCTATAGAATCATCTTTGCCTTTATTAAATGTAGAATCGCAATCTCCCATTAAACTCTGAAAGGATATGTTAATTAGAAAGTTTCAATGGTGAAAAGGACTACTTATATCCTTTATAATTTTACTTACGGAGTCTGCGGTGACTGTCAAATTTCTTTTACGCTTATTAGATCTCCTTCTTGGTTGTGGTCTGAAATAGTCGTCACTCGAATAGTCTGGCATTCGTTCGAATGAATCTGTAATTGAGGGGGTCTCTGGCTTTTTGGTTTTAAGTCTCGCTTTCAGTACTTCGATTTTGGTACATAAATCTTTAATAACTTTTTCCTTTTTTTCTAATTGAGGTACTTTAACTTCAAAATCCGTTTGGGTGGCCACCTCGTATGTTATTTTTTTCTTGGGGACTGGTTGCTTTTGGTGTTTTCTTCCTGGCGAAAGATTCCACGATTTTTGCGCGGCGGTTGTCTTAGCGGTAGGGCTGGTACTCGGTGAATGCGATGTCTGAAATTAGTGAAATGTTTATTAGTATTGACAAAAATCGTTAATAGTTTTTCATAAATAAAATAACTACTACTATTCTTTATACCTTGGAAGTTACATAATTGTTTAAAATTGTTCCAATATGAACAGGCCCAACCATGTTGGCCATAGGCCGGGAATAAACTCTATCTGAAATAAATAAAATTGCATTATACATACAAATTTATTGGTGTAGCCATGTAATACTGAAAAAATCAACTAGACTTTTTTAAATTTATTATTGGGAAAAAATATTTACCATTATTACTCCTGTGTAAATCCAATAAGGCCAGTGCCGCATCCATTTCAGATGTTATGATAACGGATGTCATTATAAACTGAAAAAATAACTATTGCTTAACAAATTTATAAATAACTTTTGCTATTAATAAACACGAAGTTAGACAAAACTAATACATATGAAAATACGAAGTCTCTCAATTGCATGTCGCAGGTACAAAATTTAAATATTGAAAAATTTTAAAATTTTAACTTACCGATATTTAAAACTACAGCTACAGTTAAAATATCACAATGACAACAAGTGTGTTTAATTCCTCAGATACAGAGTGTACACTGACCAATATTCGCAACAGGGTTGACCAAATCAGCTCGCCATCGGGTAGCTTTGGGGGTTCCATTATATTACTCTTTTGTTTCTTTATCAGGTACATCCTCAATTCTTATTGCCCTCTATTGTTTTTAATTCTTTCAAATACAGATAAGACTACGAAGAAAATTCATTCACTAGTAACTAGTTTATCCTTTTATTGAGCTAATTAGTTTTCAAGCGTATTTCTTATAGGGATTTTAAATATATTTTATTTTTAAAATAGCAGAAATTGTTTTGTTCCTTCTCTGAAACAATTAAGTAAGTATGTTGTTATTATTATTTTAGTGTATTTTGAACAATTTAGTTCGCCTTACAGTCGTTGGCTACAAAATTCAACTGTTTTTAAATACCTTAAATATAATTAATTTATATAGGTAATATAGATAATTAATGTTTGCAAACTATACTAATATTTAGACGTGGTTTCGCTTGACTGTTTAAAATTATAATTACAGGCTAACTTCAAACAGCATACGAGTATAAATAATAATATCATATTAAAAACTAAAATAACTTTGTTCTAATCTTTTTCCAACTTTCGTTTTGATTGACAAACATATTTTTATTAATCAAAAATTCGTATTTAATTGGATAGAAGAGTGCCATTACTTTCTTTAAAATAACCAAAACTTTTCGGTTTCAAAAAAATATGAAATTAAAAATGAAAATTACTATACCTAGTAATTAAAAATTGAAAAATTGATCACAAATTTTACGATCGGTTTCCTAATGTTTTTTTACCTTAGTTCTATCTATTAATATTTATTTTGAGTCATACCACAAACCAGTTAAATTACCCTTATTAATAATAAAAAAAAAAAAATTTGATTGTATCGGAGCCCACTGCTGAGCAAAGGCTTCTTCTCACATGGAGGAGGTAAGAGCATTAATCACCATACTTACTCAAGACGGGTTGGCGATTTCAATCTTATAATTTGAAATTGTAAGACTAGGTTTCCTCACGATTTTTTCCTTCACCGTCTGTCAGTGGTGTCTAAATACTCTTAGAAAGTACATATGACTCGGGAAAAATCAAATTGGTACTTGCCAGGTTTCGAAACCGCGCCCTCATGCATCAGAGGTGGTATTTTAACTTCCAGGCCACCACGACCCTTATCTTGAATTAATTACCGTATTTCAAAATTGTTTAAAAAGGAAGGTATATTATAGCTTAATTCCTTAAAGAAGAATTTCTAATTTATGAGTTTCTCACTTTTTAACAATCTATCTTTATGTATACATATTAGAAAACAAAGTCTCTCGCCGCGTCTGTCTGTCTGTTTGTTCGTAATAAGCGAAAAAAGTACTGCACCGATTACCAAACAGATATCACCACACGATAGCGTGATTCTCGAGTAAGATTTAAGTGTATAATTTGTTAAGTTTTTGTATTTACTTGTGTGTACATTAACGATATTTGTTGAAGATGTCGGGAAAACATGAGCCGTCTGAGAGGTTTTAACGAAAACGCTGCCTGAAGTCTTTGAGATGTCACAAAATAATAATATATGGTGGAATTGTGTATCTTATAAAGGTATACAGAAACGTCCGCGATGGCATATGTCTGTACCTTAAGGATAACATATTGTTTCCATTTTACAACTTTTAATAATCTGCATTCCTTAAGCGTTTATTGGGAAGCTTCTTACAATAATACGGTATTAAGTCTCATCAAAATAAATTACTTCGTTTTCCAGCCTATATCAGTATCATCGTGTAAATAACTTTTTAAATCGTTTAATTCGGGCCTATCATTTCAAAGTTATTATAATATAAGTTTAGTATTTTTCAAAATTAAATGAAAGCTATTTATTAGTTTTTGTAAAGAGCCCGTGCCAAGCCGGGGCTGGTACCTAGCACAAGTTATAAACTAATGTCTGTTGACTCCATTTGATTTCGGGTTTTTCGGAAAATTGGCTAATTAGTGACCGGAGTTCCTTTTCTTATAGGTATTAACTTAGGAACTTTTAAACTTTCTTGAAATTAACAAAGGACTACGTTAAAATAATTTTGGATTTGAAATAATATGTTGCAATACATACTTAAGAGAAATATTTGAACACGCCAGTTAATAAAGCGTACTAAGAAATGCAAGCCGTAGGTATTAAGGATTATTGAATAAAACATGATGGACAAGATCTTGTATTTTAATTATCTGTAAACATTACATGTTCACAAGCACAATTTCAAAATATACTTATAAATAATTTAAAAATATAATTATACACTAAATCTCCTCCTTAATCAAGGCTTTAGAGTGCAACTGGGGTTGCCAGCGGCAGAGTTATGCAACTAACACGCCGTCTTATTTGGTCCTTATGTCCTTATGTCTGTAAACAAAAAAAGGGTCTTTATGTCTGTAAACAAAAAAAAAACATACTTAGCATAGAATTGAATATTCGCGAGGTCTCCTTTATTGAGATGAAATGAGATGTTGATGAAACGAGAACATTTACTATTTATATCGTCAACACTGAACTGACTGTCAACCAAAAACAACAATATATTACGTCAAGAGCGTATTCAATACGAAGTTTGTTTCTGTTTTTGAAAAATAATTAAAACGACTTAAATAATAAAAGTAACAGACCTTCACTTAAAATATATTTTAGTAATGATATTAATTAATTACCTGACAATTTTTTTTTTAATTATCTCATGTTATTTGTTTGTTTTGTTTTTCTAATCAGAATAAGAAGAGTCTTCTGATTCATCATCTGGGGCGACATTTTCTTTTTTTGTGGACTTTGGCTTCTTTTTGTTTAGTTCGCGTGTTCGGAACATTTTGCTTTCGTCCGCACACTTTGTTGTGATACTAGTCCTGAAATATCCATTGAGATTTTTTGTTGATATCTTTATCACAATATTCCTTTCCGATATCCTAAAAATTTCTATTTCACATAGGAAAATATAATATTTTTTATACCTGACAACATTTTCGGGGACGCAACATTTTTCTACTACCGTCTGTACAATGTCATTTACCAACTTTGGATCCAGCTTCTTTTTAGCTGGTTTGTCTGGAAATGCTGGAGAAGGTTTTCCAGTTAAAGAGGTGGTTGCCAGTACTCTGAAAATATAATTATTGTTTACTTACTAAGTACTGTAACGAATTTTTCTAATAAGAAATAAAAGTTTTCTACTGACTTTCTCGAAAATACAGCAGTAAGTAGTTTTCTTGTAGCGTTTGTGTATGAAGTCCAATCCATATGCTTAAGAAGCCTGGCCGGGACCACAGCATTTCCATCACCGATAGGCACCTATAAATTTAGGAATATTATAGCATATATAGCAATAACATAAACAACATAATTAATACAAATAATTTGGTTTACCGAGTCGTTATTAGTCTTAAGATAATTTTTCGGCGTCAATGCTTTTATTCGCTTTACATCGTTCTCTATAGAATCATCTTTGTCTTTATTAAATGTAGAATCGGAATCTCCCATTAAACTCTGAAAGGATATGTTAATTAGAAAGTTTCAATGGTGAAAAGGACTACTTATATCCTTTATAATTTTACTTACGGAGTCTGCGGTGACTGTCAAATTTCTTTTACGCTTATTAGATCTCCTTCTTGGTTGTGGTCTGAAATAGTCGTCACTCGAATAGTCTGGCATTCGTTCGAATGAATCTGTAATTGAGGGGGTCTCTGGCTTTTTGGTTTTAAGTCTCGCTTTCAGTACTTCGATTTTGGAACATAAATCTTTAATAACTTTTTCCATTTTTTCTAATTGAGGTACTTTAACTTCAAAATCCGTTTGGGTGGCCACCTCGTATGTTATTTTCTTCTTGGGGACTGGTTGCTTTTGGTGTTTTCTTCCTGGCGAAAGATTCCACGATTTTTGCTCGGCGGTTGTCTTAGCGGTAGGGCTGGTACTCGGTGAATGCGATCTCTGAAATTAGTGAAATGTTTATTAGTATTGACAAAAATCGTTAATAGTTTTTCATAAATAAAATAACTACTACTATTCTTTATACCTTGGAAGTTACATAATTGTTTAAAATTGTTCCAATATGAACAGGCCCAACCATGTTGGCCATAGGCCGGGAATAAACTCTATCTGAAATAAATAAAATTGCATTATACATACAAATTTTTTGGTGTAGCCATGTAGAACTGAAAAAATCAATTAGACTTTTTTAAATTTATTATTGGGAAAAAATATTTACCATTATTACTCCTGTGTAAATCCAATAAGGCCAGTGCCGCATCCATTTCAGATGTTATGATAACGGATGTCATTATAAACTGAAAAAATAACTATTGCTTAACAAATTTATAAATAACTTTTGCTATTAATAAACACGAAGTTAGACAAAACTAAAACATATGAAATTACGAAGTCTCTCAATTGCATGTCGCAGGTACAAAATTTAAATATTGAAAAATTTTAAAATTTTAACTTACCGATATTTAAAACTACAGCCACAGTTAAAATATCACAATGACAACAAGTGTGTTTAATTCCTCAGATACAGAGTGTACACTGACCAATATTCGCAACAGGGTTGACCAAATCAGCTCGCCATCGGGTAGCTTTGGGGGTTCCATTATATTACTCTTTTGTTTCTTTATCAGGTACATCCTCAATTCTTATTGCCCTCTATTGTTTTTAATTCTTTCAAATACAGATAAGACTACGAAGAAAATTCATTCACTAGTAACTAGTTTATCCTTTTATTGAGCTAATTAGTTTTGAAGCGTATTTCTTATAGGGATTTTAAATATATTTTATTTTTAAAATAGCAGAAATTGTTTTGTTCCTTCTCTGAAACAATTAAGTAAGTATGTTGTTATTATTATTTTAGTGTATTTTGAACAATTTAGTTCGCCTTACAGTCGTTGGCTACAAAATTCAACTGTTTTTAAATACCTTAAATATAATTAATTTATATAGGTAATATAGATAATTAATGTTTGCAAACTATACTAATATTTAGACGTGGTTTCGCTTGACTGTTTAAAATTATAATTACAGGCTAACTTCAAACAGCATACGAGTATAAATAATAATATCATATTAAAAACTAAAATAACTTTGTTCTAATCTTTTTCCAACTTTCGTTTTGATTGACAAACATATTTTTATTAATCAAAAATTCGTATTTAATTGGATAGAAGAGTGCCATTACTTTCTTTAAAATAACCAAAACTTTTCGGTTTCAAAAAAATATGAAATTAAAAATGAAAATTACTATACCTAGTAATTAAAAATTGAAAAATTGATCACAAATTTTACGATCGGTTTCCTAATGTTTTTTTACCTTAGTTCTATCTATTAATATTTATTTTGAGCCATACCACAAACCAGTTAAATTACCCTTATTAATAATAAAAAAAATTTTTTGATTGTATCGGAGCCCACTGCTGAGCAAAGGCTTCTTCTCACATGGAGGAGGTAAGAGCATTAATCACCATACTTACTCAAGATGGGTTGGCGATTTCAATCTTATAATTTGAAATTGTAAGACCAGGTTTCCTCACGATGTTTTCCTTCACCGTCTGTCAGTGGTGTCTAAATACTCTTAGAAAGTACATATGACTCGGGAAAAATCAAATTGGTACTTGCCAGGTTTCGAAACCGCGCCCTCATGCATCAGAGGTGGTATTTTAACTTCCAGGCCACCACGACCCTTATCTTGAATTAATTACCGTATTTCAAAATTGTTTAAAAAGGAAGGTATATTATAGCTTAATTCCTTAAAGAAGAATTTCTAATTTATGAGTTTCTCACTTTTTAACAATCTATCTTTATGTATACATATTAGAAAACAAAGTCTCTCGCCGCGTCTGTCTGTCTGTTTGTTCGTAATAAGCGAAAAAAGTACTGCACCGATTACCAAACAGATATCACCACACGATAGCGTGATTCTCGAGTAAGATTTAAGTGTATAATTTGTTAAGTTTTTGTATTTACTTGTGTGTACATTAACGATATTTGTTGAAGATGTCGGGAAAACATGAGCCGTCTGAGAGGTTTTAACGAAAACGCTGCCTGAAGTCTTTGAGATGTCACAAAATAATAATATATGGTGGAATTGTGTATCTTATAAAGGTATACAGAAACGTCCGCGATGGCATATGTCTGTACCTTAAGGATAACATATTGTTTCCATTTTACAACTTTTAATAATCTGCATTCCTTAAGCGTTTATTGGGAAGCTTCTTACAATAATACGGTATTAAGTCTCATCAAAATAAATTACTTCGTTTTCCAGCCTATATCAGTATCATCGTGTAAATAACTTTTTAAATCGTTTAATTCGGGCCTATCATTTCAAAGTTATTATAATATAAGTTTAGTATTTTTCAAAATAAAATGAAAGCTATTTATTAGTTTTTGTAAAGAGCCCGTGCCAAGCCGGGGCTGGTACCTAGCACAAGTTATAAACTAATGTCTGTTGACTCCATTTGATTTCGGGTTTTTCGGAAAATTGGCTAATTAGTGACCGGAGTTCCTATTCTTATAGGTATTAACTTAGGAACTTTTAAACTTTCTTGAAATTAACAAAGGACTACGTTAAAATAATTTTGGATTTGAAATAATATGTTGCAATACATACTTAAGAGAAATATTTGAACACGCCAGTTAATAAAGCGTACTAAGAAATGCAAGCCGTAGGTATTAAGGATTATTGAATAAAACATGATGGACAAGATCTTGTATTTTAATTATCTGTAAACATTACATGTTCACAAGCACAATTTCAAAATATACTTATAAATAATTTAAAAATATAATTATACACTAAATCTCCTCCTTAATCAAGGCTTTAGAGTGCAACTGGGGCTGCCAGCGGCAGAGTTATGCAACTAACACGCCGTCTTATTTGGTCCTTACGTCCTTATGTCTGTAAATAAAAAAAATCATACTTAGCATAGAATTGAATATTCGCGAGGTCTCCTTTATTGAGATGAAATGAGATGTTGATGAAACGAGAACATTTACTATTTATATCGTCTATACTGAACTGAATTTCAACCAAAAACAACAATATATTACGTCAAGAGCGTATTCAACACGAAGTTTGTTTCTGTTTTTGAAAAATAATTAAAACGGCTTAAACAATAAAAGTAACAGACGGTCACTTAAAATATATTTTATTAATGATATTAATTAATTACCTGACTAGTATTTTTTAATTATCTCATGTTATTTGTTTGTTTTGTTTTTCTAATCAGAAAAAGAAGAGTCTTCTGATTCATCATCTGGGGCGATATTTTCTTTCTTTGTGGACTTTCGCTTCTTTTTGTTTAGTTCGCGCGTTCGGAACATTTTGCTTTCGTCCGCACACTTTGTTGTGATACTAGTCCTGAAATATCCATTGAGATTTTTAGTTGAAATCTTTATCACAATATTCCTTTACAAAAATATATTTAATATTTATTTGATATAGAAAAAAAAATTCTATATATTTTTATACCTGACAACATTTTCGGGGACGCAACATTTTTCTACTACCGTCTGTACAATGTCATTTACCAACTTTGGATCCAGCTTCTTTTTAGCCGGTTTGTCTGGAAATGCTGGAGAAGGTTTTCCAGTTAAAGAGTGGGTTGCCAGTACCCTGAAATATAATTATTATTTACTTAGTATACTGGAACGATTTTTTCTAATATGAAATAAGAGTTTTCTACTGACTTTCTCGAAAATACAGCAGTTAGTAGTTTTCTTGTAGCGTTTGTGTATGAAGTCCAATCCATATGCCTAAAAAGCCTAGCTGGGACCACAGCATTTCCATCACCGATAGGCACCTATAAATTTAGGAATATTATAGCATATATAGCAATAACATAAACATCATAATTAATTCAAATAATTTGGTTTACCGAGTCGTTATTAGTCTTAAGATTATTTTTCGGCGTCGAAGCTTTTATTCGCTTTACATCGTTCTCTATAGAATCATCTTTGTCTTTATTGAATGCAGAATCGCAATCTCCCATTGAACTCTGAAAGGATATGTTAATTAGAAAGTTTCAATGGTAAAAAGGGGACTACTTATATCTTTTATAATTTTACTTACGAAGTCTGTGGTGACTGTCAAATTTCTTTTTCGCTTATTAGATCTCCTTCTTGGTTGTGGTCTGAAATAGTCATCACTCGAATAGTCTGGCATTCGTTCGAATGAATCTGTAAATGAGGGGGTCTCTGGCTTTTCGGTTTTAAGTTTCGCTTCTAGGACTTCTATTTTGGAACATAAATCTTTAATTACTTTTTCCATTTTTTCTATTTGAGATACATTCACTTCGAATTCCGTTTGGGTGGCCACCTCGTATGTTATTTTCTTCTTGGGGACTGGTTGCTTTTGGTGTTTTCTTCCTGGCGAAAGATTCCACGATTTTTGCGCGGTGGTTGTCTTAGCGGTAGGGCTGGTACTCGGTGAATTCGATGTCTGAAATAAGTGAAATATTTTTTTTTGTATTAACAAAAATCATTAATAGTTTTACATAAATATAATAACTACTAATATTCTTAATACCTTGGAAGTTATATAACTGTTTAAAGTTTTTGCAATATGAACAGGCCCATCCACGTTGGCCATACGCCGGGAATTATCTCTGTCTGAAATTAATAAAATTCATAATAAAAACACACATTAGAATTAATCATACAAACTATATTGATCAAGTCGTGTAATACTGAAAAGATTAACTGGACTTTTTAAATTTATTATTGGGCAAAAATAATTACCATTATTACTCCTGTGTAAGTCCAGTAAGGCCAGTGCCGCATCCATTTCGGATGTTATGATCACGGATGTCATTATAAACTGAAAAAATAAATATTGCTTACCAAATTTATAAATAGCTTTTGCTAGTAATAAACGCGAAATTAGACAAAACTAGTACATGTGAAAATACGAAGTCTCTCAATTGCATGTCGCAGGTACAAAATTTAAATATCGAAAAATGTTAGAATTTAAACTTACCGATATTTAAAATTACAATCACAGTTAAAATATCACCCTGACAACAAGTGTGGTTACTTCCTCAGTTACTGGGTGTACACTGACCAATATTCGCAACAGGGTTGACCAAATCAGCTCGCCTTCGGGTAGCTTTGGGGGTTCCATTATATTACTCTTTTGTTTCTTTATCAGGTACATCCTCAATTCTTATTGCCCTCTATTGTTTTTAATTCTTTCAAATACAGATAAGACTACGAACAAAATTCATTCACTAGTAACTAGTTTATCCTTTTATTGAGCTAATTAGCTTTCAAGCGTAATTCTTATAGGGATTATAAATATATTTTATTTTTAAAATACCAGAAATTGTTTTGTTCCTTTTCTGAAAGAATTAAGTAAGTATGTCGTTATTATTTTATATTTATTTTAGTGTATTTTTAACAATTTAGTTCGCTTTACAGTCATTGGCTTCAAAATTCAACTGTTTTTAAATACCCTTGTTATATAATAATTAAAGGGAAATCATTTATATAGCTAATATAGATAATTAATGTTTGCAAACTATACTAATATTTAGACGTGGTTTCGCTTGACTGTTTTAAATTTTAATTACGGGCTAACTTAAAGCATTATACGAGCATAAATAATTATATCATATTAAAAACTGAAACAACTTCGTTCAAATCTTTTTCCAAGTCTGATATAAAAGAATTCGTATTGAATTGGATATAAGAGTCCCATTACTAGCTTAATTATTTAAAGTCCTGCTATGGAGTTAATGATGATTTATATACAAAAAAATTCTTTAAAATAACCAAAACTTTTCTGTTTCAAAAAAATATGAAATTAAAAATGAAAATTACAAAATTTGAAAAATTGATCACAATTTTACGATCGTTTTTTTAATGTTTTTTTTTATACCAGATTACAATTTGTTAATTTTGTTGGTATCTCATCTATAACAAAGTAAGATATTAGAAAATATACGCTATGTTTTTATTTTGTAAATTAAGGTTTAGTTTGATTTTGAAATTTCATTTCATATACTTATGTAGGGAAAGTAAGAAAAAATGATTTATTTCTACTGCTTCATTTTTATACCACCAAATGTACCCATACATATACACCTTGTATTATATGGAATAAAATAAAATGGATGTTTTAATAATCTATTTTATTAAATGTGTTCTAAAGGTGTTATGTTTTATTGAAACGAATAGCTGCTCACAAGTGACTATCTATATAAAAAAAAATCTAATTAATTGATTTTCACCAAGTTCATTGAAACAAGAAAATTCAAAAAATTAACTAATTAGTGACCCGAATTCCTTTGCTTATAGGTATTAACTTAAGAGTTTTTCTGTTGAACCCATAATATATAAGTATAAGTATCTATAAATCGTACTTATTTTAACAACACAAAAAAATACAGCTGGTTATAGGTATGTTATATATAAACATATGTTTTTTTATTTTATTTGAATTAAGAGAAATTTTCAATGGTTAAATTTCTAGAAAATGAAATTAACGATATTTGTTGAAGATGTCGGGAAAACATGAGCCGTCTGAGAGCTTTTAACGAAACAGCTGCCTGAAGTCTTTGAGATGTAACAAAATAATAATATATGGTGGAATTGTGTATATTATATAGGTCTACAGAAACGTCCCCGGTGGCATATGTCTGTACCTTAAGGATAACATACTGTTTCCATTTTACAACTTTTAAAACTCTGCTTTCCTTAAGCGTTTATTGGAAAGCTATTTACAATAATACGGTATTCAGTCTCATCAAAATAAATTACTTCGTTTTCCAGCCTATATCAGTATCATGATGTAAATAACTTTTTAAATCATTTAATTCGGGCTTATCATTTGTAAGTTAATATAATATAAGTTTAACAATTCTCAAAATTAAATTAAAGCTATTTTATAGTTTTTGTAAAGAGCCCGTGCCAAGCCGGGGCTGGTACCTAGCATAAGTTATAAACCAATGTCTGTTGACTCCATTTGAATTCGGGTTTTTCGGAAAATTAGCTAATTAGTGACCGGAGTTCCTTTTCTTATTGGTATTAACTTAGAAACTATGAAATTTTCTTGAAATTCAGAATGGACTACGTTAAATAATTTTGGAGTTGAAATAGTATGTTGCAATACATACTTAAGAGAAATATTTGAACACGCCAGTTAATAAAGCGTACTAAGAAATGCAAGCCGTAGGTATTAAGGGTTATTGAATAAAACATGATGGACAAGATCTTGTATTTTAATTACCTGTAAACATTACATGTTCACAAGCACAATTTCAAAATATTCTAATAAATAATTTAAAAATATAATTATACGCTAACTCTCCTCCTTAATCAAGGCTTTAGAGTGCAACTGGGGTTGCCAGCGGCAGAGTTATGCAACTAACACGCCGTCTTATTTGGTCCTTACGTCCTTATGTCTGTAAATAAAAAAAATCATACTTAGCATAGAATTGAATATTCGCGAGGTCTCCTTTATTGAGATGAAATGAGATGTTGATGAAACGAGAACATTTACTATTTATATCGTCTATACTGAACTGAATTTCAACCAAAAACAACAATATATTACGTCAAGAGCGTATTCAACACGAAGTTTGTTTCTGTTTTTGAAAAATAATTAAAACGGCTTAAATAATAAAAGTAACAGACGGTCACTTAAAATATATTTTATTAATGATAGTAATTAATTACCTGACTAGTATTTTTTAATTATCTCATGTTATTTGTTTGTTTTGTTTTTCTAATCAGAAAAAGAAGAGTCTTCTGATTCATCATCTGGGGCGATATTTTCTTTCTTTGTGGACTTTCGCTTCTTTTTGTTTAGTTCGCGCGTTCGGAACATTTTGCTTTCGTCCGCACACTTTGTTGTGATACTAGTCCTGAAATATCCATTGAGATTTTTAGTTGAAATCTTTATCACAATATTCCTTTACAAAAATATATTTAATATTTATTTGATATAGAAAAAAAAATTCTATATATTTTTATACCTGACAACATTTTCGGGGACGCAACATTTTTCTACTACCGTCTGTACAATGTCATTTACCAACTTTGGATCCAGCTTCTTTTTAGCCGGTTTGTCTGGAAATGCTGGAGAAGGTTTTCCAGTTAAAGAGTGGGTTGCCAGTACCCTGAAATATAATTATTATTTACTTAGTATACTGGAACGATTTTTTCTAATATGAAATAAGAGTTTTCTACTGACTTTCTCGAAAATACAGCAGTTAGTAGTTTTCTTGTAGCGTTTGTGTATGAAGTCCAATCCATATGCCTAAAAAGCCTAGCTGGGACCACAGCATTTCCATCACCGATAGGCACCTATAAATTTAGGAATATTATAGCATATATAGCAATAACATAAACATCATAATTAATTCAAATAATTTGGTTTACCGAGTCGTTATTAGTCTTAAGATTATTTTCGGCGTCGAAGCTTTTATTCGCTTTACATCGTTCTCTATAGAATCATCTTTGTCTTTATTGAATGCAGAATCGCAATCTCCCATTGAACTCTGAAAGGATATGTTAATTAGAAAGTTTCAATGGTAAAAAGGGGACTACTTATATCTTTTATAATTTTACTTACGAAGTCTGTGGTGACTGTCAAATTTCTTTTCGCTTATTAGATCTCCTTCTTGGTTGTGGTCTGAAATAGTCATCACTCGAATAGTCTGGCATTCGTTCGAATGAATCTGTAAATGAGGGGGTCTCTGGCTTTTCGGTTTTAAGTTTCGCTTCTAGGACTTCTATTTTGGAACATAAATCTTTAATTACTTTTTCCATTTTTTCTATTTGAGATACATTCACTTCGAATTCCGTTTGGGTGGCCACCTCGTATGTTATTTTCTTCTTGGGGACTGGTTGCTTTTGGTGTTTTCTTCCTGGCGAAAGATTCCACGATTTTTGCGCGGTGGTTGTCTTAGCGGTAGGGCTGGTACTCGGTGAATTCGATGTCTGAAATAAGTGAAATATTTTTTTTTGTATTAACAAAAATCATTAATAGTTTTACATAAATATAATAACTACTAATATTCTTAATACCTTGGAAGTTATATAACTGTTTAAAGTTTTTGCAATATGAACAGGCCCATCCACGTTGGCCATACGCCGGGAATTATCTCTGTCTGAAATTAATAAAATTCATAATAAAAACACACATTAGAATTAATCATACAAACTTTATTGATCAAGTCATGTAATACTGAAAAGATTAACTGGACTTTTTAAATTTATTATTCTGCAAAAATAATTACCATTATTACTCCTGTGTAAGTCCAATAAGGCCAGAGCCGCATCCATTTCCGATGTTATGATCACGGATGTCATTATAAACTGAAAAAATAGCTATTGCTTAACAAATTTATAAATAGCTTTTGCTAGTAATAAACGCGAAATTAGACAAAACTAGTACATGTGAAAATACGAAGTCTCTCAATTGCATGTCGCAGGTACAAAATTTAAATATCGAAAAATGTTAAAATTTAAACTTACCGATATTTAAAATTACAATCACAGTTAAAATATCACCCTGACAACAAGTGTGGTTACTTCCTCAGTTACTGGGTGTACACTGACCAATATTCGCAACAGGGTTGACCAAATCAGCTCGCCTTCGGGTAGCTTTGGGGGTTCCATTATATTACTCTTTTGTTTCTTTATCAGGTACATCCTCAATTCTTATTGCCCTCTATTGTTTTTCATTCTTTCAAATACAGATAAGACTACGAACAAAATTCATTCACTAGTAACTAGTTTATCCTTTTATTGAGCTAATTAGCTTTCAAGCGTAATTCTTATAGGGATTATAAATATATTTTATTTTTAAAATACCAGAAATTGTTTTGTTCCTTTTCTGAAAGAATTAAGTAAGTATGTCGTTATTATTATATATTTATTTTAGTGTATTTTTAACAATTTAGTTCGCTTTACAGTCATTGGCTTCAAAATTCAACTGTTTTTAAATACCCTTGTTATATAATAATTAAAGGGAAATCATTTATATAGCTAATATAGATAATTAATGTTTGCAAACTATACTAATATTTAGACGTGGTTTCGCTTGACTGTTTTAAATTTTAATTACGGGCTAACTTAAAGCATTATACGAGCATAAATAATTATATCATATTAAAAACTGAAACAACTTCGTTCAAATCTTTTTCCAAGTCTGATATAAAAGAATTCGTATTGAATTGGATATAAGAGTCCCATTACTAGCTTAATTATTTAAAGTCCTGCTATGGAGTTAATGATGATTTATATACAAAAAAATTCTTTAAAATAACCAAAACTTTTCTGTTTCAAAAAAATATGAAATTAAAAATGAAAATTACAAAATTTGAAAAATTGATCACAATTTTACGATCGTTTTTTTAATGTTTTTTTTTATACCAGATTACAATTTGTTAATTTTGTTGGTATCTCATCTATAACAAAGTAAGATATTAGAAAATATACGCTATGTTTTTATTTTGTAAATTAAGGTTTAGTTTGATTTTGAAATTTCATTTCATATACTTATGTAGGGAAAGTAAGAAAAAATGATTTATTTCTACTGCTTCATTTTTATACCACCAAATGTACCCATACATATACACCTTGTATTATATGGAATAAAATAAAATGGATGTTTTAATAATCTATTTTATTAAATGTGTTCTAAAGGTGTTATGTTTTATTGAAACGAATAGCTGCTCACAAGTGACTATCTATATAAAAAAAAATCTAATTAATTGATTTTCACCAAGTTCATTGAAACAAGAAAATTCAAAAAATTAACTAATTAGTGACCCGAATTCCTTTGCTTATAGGTATTAACTTAAGAATTTGTCTGTTGAACCCATAATATATAAGTATAAGTATCTATAAATCGTACTTATTTTAACAACACAAAAAAATACAGCTGGTTATAGGTATGTTATATATAAACATATGTTTTTTTATTTTATTTGAATTAAGAGAAATTTTCAATGGTTAAATTTCTAGAAAATGAAATTAACGATATTTGTTGAAGATGTCGGGAAAACATGAGCCGTCTGAGAGCTTTTAACGAAACAGCTGCCTGAAGTCTTTGAGATGTAACAAAATAATAATATATGGTGGAATTGTGTATATTATATAGGTCTACAGAAACGTCCCCGGTGGCATATGTCTGTACCTTAAGGATAACATACTGTTTCCATTTTACAACTTTTAAAACTCTGCTTTCCTTAAGCGTTTATTGGAAAGCTATTTACAATAATACGGTATTCAGTCTCATCAAAATAAATTACTTCGTTTTCCAGCCTATATCAGTATCATGATGTAAATAACTTTTTAAATCATTTAATTCGGGCTTATCATTTGTAAGTTAATATAATATAAGTTTAACAATTCTCAAAATTAAATTAAAGCTATTTTATAGTTTTTGTAAAGAGCCCGTGCCAAGCCGGGGCTGGTACCTAGCATAAGTTATAAACCAATGTCTGTTGACTCCATTTGAATTCGGGTTTTTCGGAAAATTAGCTAATTAGTGACCGGAGTTCCTTTTCTTATAGGTATTAACTTAGAAACTATGAAATTTTCTTGAAATTCAGAATGGACTACGTTAAATAATTTTGGAGTTGAAATAGTATGTTGCAATACATACTTAAGAGAAATATTTGAACACGCCAGTTAATAAAGCGTACTAAGAAATGCAAGCCGTAGGTATTAAGGGTTATTGAATAAAACATGATGGACAAGATCTTGTATTTTAATTACCTGTAAACATTACATGTTCACAAGCACAATTTCAAAATATTCTAATAAATAATTTAAAAATATAATTATACGCTAACTCTCCTCCTTAATCAAGCCTTTAGAGTGCAACTGGGGTTGCCAGCGGCAGAGTTATGCAACTAACACGCCGTCTTATTTGGTCCTTACGTCCTTATGTCTGTAAATAAAAAAAATCATACTTAGCATAGAATTGAATATTCGCGAGGTCTCCTTTATTGAGATGAAATGAGATGTTGATGAAACGAGAACATTTACTATTTATATCGTCTATACTGAACTGAATTTCAACCAAAAACAACAATATATTACGTCAAGAGCGTATTCAACACGAAGTTTGTTTCTGTTTTTGAAAAATAATTAAAACGGCTTAAACAATAAAAGTAACAGACGGTCACTTAAAATATATTTTATTAATGATAGTAATTAATTACCTGACTAGTATTTTTTAATTATCTCATGTTATTTGTTTGTTTTGTTTTTCTAATCAGAAAAAGAAGAGTCTTCTGATTCATCATCTGGGGCGATATTTTCTTTCTTTGTGGACTTTCGCTTCTTTTTGTTTAGTTCGCGCGTTCGGAACATTTTGCTTTCGTCCGCACACTTTGTTGTGATACTAGTCCTGAAATATCCATTGAGATTTTTAGTGGAAATCTTTATCACAATATTCCTTTACAAAAAAATATATTTAATATTTATTTGATATAGAAAAATATATTCTATATATTTTTATACCTGACAACATTTTCGGGGACGCAACATTTTTCTACTACCGTCTGTACAATGTCATTTACCAACTTTGGATCCAGCTTCTTTTTAGCCGGTTTGTCTGGAAATGCTGGAGAAGGTTTTCCAGTTAAAGAGTGGGTTGCCAGTACCCTGAAAATATAAGTATTATTTACTTAGTATACTGGAACGAATTTTTCTAAGATGAAATTAAAGTTTTCTACTGACTTTCTCGAAAATACAGCAGTAAGTAGTTTTCTTGTAGCGTTTGTGTATGAAGTCCAATCCATATGCCTAAAAAGCCTAGCTGGGACCACAGCATTTCCATCACCGATAGGCACCTATAAATTGAGGAATATTATAGCATATATAGCAATAACATAAACATCATAATTAATTCAAATAAATTGGTTTACCGAGTCGTTATTAGTCTTAAGATTATTTTTCGGCGTCGAAGCTTTTTTTCGCTTCACATCGTTCTCTATAGAATCATCTTTGCCTTTATTAAATGCAGAATCGCAATCTCCAATTGAACTCTGAAAGGAATTGTAATTAGAAAGTTTCAATGGTAAAAAGGGGACTACTTATATCCTTTATAATTTTACTTACGAAGTCTGTGGTGACTGTCAAATTTCTTTTTCGCTTATTAGATCTCCTTCTTGGTTGTGGTCTGAAATAGTCATCACTCGAATAGTCTGGCATTCGTTCGAATGAATCTGTGAATGAGGGGGTCTCTGGCTTTTCTGTTTTAAGTTTCGCTTCTAGGACTTCTATTTTGGAACATAAATCTTTAATTACTTTTTCCATGTTTTCTATTTGAGATACATTCACTTCGAAATCCGTTTGGGTGGCCACCTCGTATGTTATTTTCTTCTTGGGGACTGGTTGCTTTTGGTGTTTTTTTCCTGGCGAAAGATTCCACGAGTTTTGCGCGGTGGTTGTCTTAGCGGTAAGGCTGGTACTCGGTGAATGCGATGTCTGAAATTAGTGAAATGTTTATTAGTATTAACAAAAATCAATAATATTTTTACATAAATATAATAACTACTAATATTCTTAATACCTTGGAAGTTATATAACTGTTTAAAATTGTTGCAATATGAACAGGCCCATCCACGTTGGCCATACGCCGGGAATTATCTCTGTCTGAAATTAATAAAATTCATAATAAAAACACACATTACAATTAATCATACAAACTTTATTGATCAAGTCATGTAATACTGAAAAGATTAACTGGACTTTTTAAATTTATTATTCTGCAAAAATAATTACCATTATTACTCCTGTGTAAGTCCAATAAGGCCAGAGCCGCATCCATTTCCGATGTTATGATCACGGATGTCATTATAAACTGAAAAAATAGCTATTGCTTAACAAATTTATAAATAGCTTTTGCTATTAATAAACGCGATATTAGTCAAAACTAGTACATGTTAAAATACGAAGTCTCTCAATTGCATGTCGCAGGTACAAAATTTAAATATTGAAAAATGTTAAAATTTAAACTTACCGATATTTAAAATTACAATCACAGTTAAAATATCACCCTGACAACAAGTGTGGTTACTTCCTCAGTTACTGGGTGTACACTGACCAATATTCACAACAGGGTTGACCAAATCAGCTCGCCTTCGGGTAGCTTTGGGGATTCCATTATATTACTCTTTTGTTTCTTTATCGGGTACATCCTTAATTCTTATTGCCCTCTATTGTTTTTAATTCTTTCAAATACAGATAAGACTACGAAGAAAATTCATTCACTAGTAACTAGTTAATCCTTTTATTGAGCTAATTAGCTTTCAAGCGTAATTCTTATAAGGATTATAAATATATTTTATTTTTAAAATACCAGAAATTGTTTTGTTCCTTTTCTGAAACAATTAAGTAAGTATGTCGTTATTATTTTATATTTATTTTAGTGTCTTTTTAACAATTTAGTTCGCTTTACAGTCGTTGGCTTCAAAATTCAACTGTTTTTAAATACCCTTGTTATATAATAATTAAAGGGAAATCATTTATATAGCTAATATAGATAATTAATGTTTGCAAACTATACTAATATTTAGACGTGGTTTCGCTTGACTGTTTTAAATTTTAATTACGGTCTAACTTAAAGCATTATACGAGCATAAATAATTATATCATATTAAAAACTGAAACAACTTCGTTCAAATCTTTTTCCAAGTCTGATATAAAAGAATTCGTATTGAATTGGATATAAGAGTCCCATTACTAGCTTAATTATTTAAAGTCCTGCTATGGAGTTAATGATGATTTATATACAAAAAAATTCTTTAAAATAACCAAAACTTTTCTGTTTCAGAAAAATATGAAATTAAAAATGAAAATTACAAAATTTGAAAAATTGATCACAAATTTTACGATCGTTTTTTTAATGTTTTTTTATACAAGATTACAATTTGTTAATTTTGTTGTAATATAAATAATCTATAACAAAGTAAGATATTAGAAAATATACACTATGTTTATATTTTGTAAATTAAGGTTTAGTTTGATTTTGAAATTTCATTTCATATACTTATGTAGGGAAAGTAAGAAAAAATTATTTATTTCTACTGCTTCATTTTTATACCACCAAATGTACCCATACATATATACCTTGTATTTTATGGAATAAAATAAAATGGATGTTTTAATAATCTATTTTATTAAATGTATTCTAAAGGTGTTAGGTTTTATTGAAACGAATAGCTGCTCACAAGTGACCATCTATATAAAAAAAATCTAATTAATTCATTTTGACCAAGTTCATGTAAACAAGAAAATTCAAAACATTTTTAACGTTTTGGTACTTTAGTTCTATCAATTAATATTTATTTTGAGCCAAAAAACAAACCAGTTAAATTACCCTTATTAATAATTAAAAAAATAATTTGATTGTATCGGAGCCCTCTGCTGAGCAAAGGCTTCTTTTCACATGGAGAAGGTTAGAGCATTTATCACCACGCTTGCTCAAGACGGGTTGGCGATTTCAATTTTATATTTTGAAATTGTAAGACCAGGTTTCCTCACGATGTTTTCCTTCACCGTCTGTCAGTGGTGTCTAAATACTATTAGAAAGCACATATGACTCGGAAAAATCACATTGGTACTTGCCAGGTTTCGAAACCGCGCCCTCATGCATCAGAGGTGGTGTTTTAACCTCCAGGCCACCACGACACTTATCTTGAATTAATTACCGTATTTCAAAATTGTTTAAATAGGAAGGTATATTATAGCATATAATAATAAATAATGCTAACAATATATAAAACTTTTGATATTTACTTATATTCGTTTGTGATTTTATTTTTAACACGAAATGTTAAAACTTATGAAAATTATATGATTATTAATTCTTTTGAGAAGACTTTCTAATTTATGAGTTTCTCACTTTTTAACCATCTATCAATCTATCTTTATCTATACATATTAGAAAACAAAGTCCCTCGCCGCGTCTGTCTGTCTGTATGTTCGTAATAAGCGAAAAAAGTACTGCACCGATTACCAAACAGATATCACCACTCGAGTAAGACTTAAGTGTATAATTTCTGAAGTTTTTGTATTTACTTGTGTGTACATTAACGATATTTGTTGAAGATGTCGGGAAAACATGAGCCGTCTGAGAGGTTTTAACGAAAACGCTGCCTGAAGTCTTTGAGATGTCACAAAATAATAATATATGGTGGAATTGTGTATCTTATAAAGGTATACAGAAACGTCCGCGATGGCATATGTCTGTACCTTAAGGATAACATATTGTTTCCATTTTACAACTTTTAATAATCTGCATTCCTTAAGCGTTTATTGGGAAGCTTCTTACAATAATACGGTATTAAGTCTCATCAAAATAAATTACTTCGTTTTCCAGCCTATATCAGTATCATCATGTAAATAACTTTTTAAATCGTTTAATTCGGGCCTATCATTTCAAAGTTATTATAATATAGCCATGTAATACTGAAAAAATCAACTAGACTTTTTTAAATTTCTTATTGGGAAAAAATAATTACCATTATTACTCCTGTGTAAGTCCAATAAGGCCAGTGCCGCATCCATTTCGGATGTTATGATCACGGATGTCATTATAAACTGAAAAAATAACTATTGCTTAACAAATTTATAAATAGCTTTTGCTATTAATAAACACGAAATTAGACAAAACTAGTACATGTTAAAATACGAAGTCTCTCAATTGCATGTCGCAGGTACAAAATTCAAATATTGAAAAATGTTTAAATTTAAACTTACCGATATTTAAAACTACAGCCACAGTTAAAATATCACAATGACAACAAGTGTGTTTACTTCCTCAGTTACTGAGTCTACACTGACCAATATTGTTAACAGGGTTGACCAAATCAGCTCGCCTTCGGGTAGCTTTAGGGGTTCCATTATGTTACTCTTTTGTTTCTTTATCAGGTACATCCTTAATTCTTATTGCCCTCTATTGTTTTTAATTCTTTCAAATACAGATAAGACTACGGAGAAAAATCATTCACTAGTAACTAGTTTATCCTTTTATTGAGCTAATTAGCTTTCAAGCGTAATTCTTATAGGGATTATAAATATATTTAGAAACAAGGTAAGAATTGAATTTTTAAAAAATAACATTCGATACAATTCCACTACTAATTTATTAAATTTACACAAAAATAAAAACAATTCTAAATGAATAATTTTCAACTATCTTTATTTAAACTAATCGTTAAATGAAATCCGAATATAACACAATTGAAAGATTTAAACACACTTCGAAAATCTACTAACGACTAATCTATCACACCAACGCGCGTTTCGAACGAAAAAGAGCCCTGATGTCCGCTGACAACTGCTTATATGTCGTTTGAGTCTCTCCTACCCTCTCATATTCCTACATAGATTCTCTCCTACCCTCTCATATTCCTACACGGCCTTTCCTGGCATGAGCACGTCCTCGGGCTCCTTTTTGTTTAACTTTCATGATTCTGGACGTAGAATTGGCACCAAGGGCAGGAAATTCTCTTCATTCGCAGTAGATGTATTCAGTTTTTAATGTCTTGACATTCCAGAAGGGCCTGGTTGCGGCTCACTCTCTCCCACAGGCTATTCAACCTCGGGAGGCAAGTTGGCGTCATTACATAACTAATCTCCTTCATTGTCTACGTCTGAAATTGAGAAATATAACGGCAGAAATCTTTTCGATTCTTGATTTCACTTAACTGTAACATCATGCTTAACGTC
This sequence comes from Danaus plexippus, assembly GCF_018135715.1. Lineage (NCBI taxonomy): Eukaryota > Metazoa > Arthropoda > Insecta > Lepidoptera > Nymphalidae > Danaus > Danaus plexippus. The sequence goes on along the minus strand of NC_083548.1, from coordinate 2,481,448 downwards.
ACTGTACAGTGAGCAAAATAAACATGGTCCACACAAAGCGGTTGTAAAACATTCCAATATCCGAACCAACTACTTGGGGCGGGACTTGTCGGAAGATCGCCCCCTCATAGAGACCCTCGTCAGACACCCACAATGAATTGCTTAAAGCATGACTTGTCGCGTGTGTGAAGGTTAACATAAAGACATGCTTCAAACCATACCATCTGATACATTACAGGCAATGTTGGCCGATCAACATCATAAATGAATTCATGATCTTTTAATACCAAGCTCCAAGACAATTCACTATCAAAGTCAAGTTTCCGAGCATAGTCAATTAATTCCTAACGAAGAGACCAGATTCTCAGGATAACGTATCCGATGCATTCCAAGATAAACGATTATGACAGACTCATCCTCCTCCCGCGATACCCGGCCCGATGCACTCCAAGGCAAACGGCTATCTCAGGCTCTACGTCTCTCTTGTGATAACCGGCCCGATGCACTCCAAGGCAATCGGTTATCCCAGACACAACACCACTTCTAGGACAACCGGGCCCGATGCACTCCAAGGCAAACCGTTGTCCCAGGCACAGCGCCACTTCTGGGATAGCCTGTCCGATGCACTCCAAGACAGCTATTCCAGATCCAGAGATCTAACCTCTAATACAGCGTGTCCGATACACTCCAAGACAAACGCTCTCATCCTAACAAGTAACTCGTGTCCCCTCGCTTTAACCCCAATAAATTTAGAGATTCGTGTCAAAACAAAATTAAAATAAAAAGTATAATGGGATTAAGTTTCAATAAAATCTCAAAAGGGGTTTCAGTCAAAATCTCAGGTAGAATAAGGCAAATACCTCACCATCAAAGAAAGAAGAACACACATCGGGAGTCCATTCTCCCTTCCACGGAATGATATATTTCGCAGCTGCTCGAGTCGATTTGCCGTATTAGCCAGCTAACAGCTGCAGCTAATATCAGCCGTATGATAGTATCTTCATAACCCGGTATGGTCCCCACATACATGAGTCCAGCTTCCTTGTTGACTGAGCCTCCTTGCTAACAAAAACTAAGGAATGTAGTTCAAAAGATTGAGCCAGTTTACGTCACTGATTAGCATAGGCATCTTGACGAGCTTGGTTGGCACGAAGGAGTTCAGATACCCTCTAACGACTCATCTGACGAAGGGCTTCCCGATTACCACTTGACCCTTCAATAGTAACGTCTCGTATCAAACTACGTATGAGCGGTGTGGCAGCTTCAATGCCTATGAACAGCTTTATGGCAGAATATTGAGTTGTCTTGTGTTTTGTTATGTTTAGGGTCAGCTGTAACCTCAACAAAACAGCTGGCCATGTCCTTGACCCAATTAAGGAAATCAGTACTTTGAAACATGCGTCCCCGATCAGTGACAATTAATTTTGGAGTTCCAAAGAAAGAAACCATGGTAGTGAAGTGCTGCTTTAGTTGTCAGTGTGTGTGTCAGTGTCTTGTCGAAACATGGGATACAATAAACAAAATTTTGAAAACGCCTCTATAATAAATAATAAGAACATGACAGTAACCGTCAGTTTCTGGTTGGGGGCTCAAGGTGACCATATGGACTGTCTCAAAGGGCACGTCTGGTTTTTCCCATGAATGAATGGGCTGTGAAAAAGCACGAGCTACCTTTTTATTAGAGAGGCAAACCAAACAACAGGAAATGTATTTTTTTGCAAATGTTCTCAACCCTGGGAACTAAAAGTTTTTTGTTATCAAATCCACAGTTTTATCAACCCCTTGATGATCATGTTCGCCGTGAAAAATACGCATAAGACAGTCTATGACCTTTTGGAATATAACAACAAAACTTAGGATTTTCACCAATAGGTGAGACATAAAGGATGTCGTTTTTAACAACATAACGACTGGGGTTGAACTGCCCGTCCACCAGTCTTTGTTTTAGAGAGTGAGTTTTCTCGTCAGAAGCCTGAGCAACTTGCAATCAATTTAACGGCCTTTTAATGGTACATAAGTTAACCGGATTGCGGCTAAGATAATCTACATGGGATAAAAAACAACCTTTCCCATATTCCAGGTTAGAATCGAATTCTCGGAGGTATACCCACCATCGGGCCACCCTTGGCAACAAGTCTTTCGTACGTTGGGTAAGTTTTAACGCGTTACAGTGAGTAACCACGGTGAAGTGTGCAACCACAAGATAATGCCTGAATACTCTAATGCCTTAATCACTGCCAGCGTCTTCAGTTCGTACGAGTGGTACTTACTCTCAGCCTCCTGAGTGATTCTACTAAAATAAGATAATCAAAACAAAACAATAAAAGTACTCACGAGCGGCTTCACGTCGAGTCACATGCGTCAGGTCGAGTCACATTCTATAGGGTACATGATGATCGGAAACGCCAGATATATCGCGGACGCGAGTTGGTGTCAGCAACTGTCGTTATGACTGCCTATTACAAACGCTACCGGGCGTCAAACCTTTGTTACGCAATTCCTCACAGTCGTGCGAATTCAATGACGCGCGTAGCGGCGCGGGCGGAGCCCTTGTTTTCGCCTCTTACGTCTTAAGATGAGACATCATTGCCTTCATATCAACTCTCAACATGTTATTCTCATCAAAGTATTGCTCGCGGGATCTATAATCCTGACTCTCGCTACGATCACGTCGTGGATTACTGTCAAGACCACTGCGGCTACAATTGCGTTCACGTTCAGACATTTTAGTAACAAAATAAAATAATTAAATAAGTATGATCGCTAGAAATTAATGTATTAACAAACAAACGCAATAAAAGCTTACTCACCGCTTAATCAAAGTAATTAACACAAATTAATATTCTCGATAACAACGTAACACGATATTTAAAATAACTCAGTATCTAAAAAAAAGTTATAATGAAATATTTAAGAAAAAACGAAAAAAATAATAATGTGTGGGCAAATTAAAATAACAAAGCCTTACCAAACGGAATTCTCAAGGTACCTATCCTACTTCTGATTTTAGAAACAAGATAAGAATTGATTTTTTAAAAAATAACATTCGATACAATTGCACTACTAATTTATTAATTTTACACAAAAATAAAAACAATTCTAAATGAATAACTTTCAACTATCTTTATTTAAACTAATCGTTAAATGAAATCCGAATATAACACAATCGAAAGATTTAAACACCCTTCGAAAATCTACTAACGACAAATCTATCACACCAACGCGCGTTTCGAACGAAAAAGAGCCCTGATGTCCTCTGACAACTGCTTATATGTCGTTTGATTCTCTCCTACCCTCTCATATTCCTAAAATATATTTTATTTTTAAAATAACAGAAATTGTTTTGTTCCTTTTCTAAAACAATTAAGTAAGTATGTCATTATTATTTTATATTTATTTTAGTGTATATTTAACAATTTAGTTCGCTTTACAGTCGTGGGCTTCAAAATTTCAACTGTTTTTAAATACCCTTGTTATATAATAATTAAAGGGAAATAATTTATATAGCTAATATAGATAATTAATGTTTGCAAACTATACTAATATTTAGACGTGGTTTCGCTTGACTGTTTTAAATTTTAATTACGGGCTAACTTAAAGCATTATACGAGCATAAATAATTATATCATATTAAAAACTTGAACACCTTCGTTCAAATCTTCTTTCAAGTCTGATATTGACATACAATGGAAACAATATGTTATCCTTAAGGACAACATATTGTTTCCATTTTACAACTTTTAATAATCTGCATTCCTTAAGCGTTTCTTGGGAAGCTTCTTACAATAATACGGTATTAAGTCTGATCAAAATAAATTACTTCGTTTTCCAGCCTATATCAGTATCATCGTGTAAATAACTTTTTAAATCATTTAATTCGGGCTTATCATTTGTAAGTTAATATAATATAAGTTTAACAATTCTCAAAATTAAATTAAAGCTATTTTATAGTTTTGGTAAAGAGCCCGTGCCAAGCCGGGATGGTTCCTAGCACAAGTTATAAACCAATGTCTGTTGACTCCATTTGAATTCGGGTTTTTCGGAAAGTTAGCTAATTAGTGACCGGAGTTCCTTTTCTTATAGGTATTAACTTAGGAACTATGAAATTTTCTTGAAATTCAGAATGGACTACGTTAAATAATTTTGGAGTTGAAATAATATGTTGCAATACATACTTAAGAGAAATATTTGAACACGCCAGTTAATAAAGCGTACTAAGAAATGCAAGCCGTAGGTATTAAGGGTTATTGAATAAAACATGATGGACAAGATCTTGTATTTTAATTATCTGTAAACATTACATGTTCACAAGCACAATTTCAAAATATTCTAATAAATAATTTAAAAATATAATTATACGCTAACACTCCTCCTTAATCAATTCTTTAGACTGACACTGGGGTTGCCAGCGGCAGAGTTATGCAACTGACACGCCGTTTTGTTTGGTCCTTACGTCCTTATGTCTGTAAATAAAAAAAACATACTTAGCATAGAATTGAATATTCGCGAGATCTCCTTTATTGAGATGATATGAGATGTTGATGAAACGAGAACATTTACTATTTATATCGTCAACACTGAACTGACTTTCAACCAAAAACAACAATATTATACGTCAAGAGCGCTTATACAACACGAAGTTTGTTTCTGTTTTTGAAAAATAATTAAAACGGCTTAAATAATAAAAGTAACAGACGTTCACTTAAAATATATTTTATTAATGATAGTAATTAATTACCTGACTAGTATTTTTTAATTATATCATGTTATTTGTTTGTTTTATTTTTCTAATCAGAATAAGAAGAGTCTTCCGATTCATCATCTGGGGCGATATTTTCTTTCTTTGTGGACTTTCGCTTCTTTTTGTTTAGTTCGCGCGTTCGGAACATTTTGCTTTCGTCCGCACACTTTGTTGTGATACTGGTCCTGAAATATCCATTGAGATTTTTAGTGGAAATCTTTATCACAATATTCCTTTACAAAAAAATATATTTAATATTTATTTGATATAGAAAAATATATTCTATATATTTTTATACCTGACAACATTTTCGGGGACGCAACATTTTTCTACTACCGTCTGTACAATGTCATTTACCAACTTTGGATCCAGCTTCTTTTTAGCCGGTTTGTCTGGAAATGCTGGAGAAGGTTTTCCAGTTAAAGAGTGGGTTGCCAGTACCCTGAAAATATAATTATTATTTACTTAGTATACTGGAACGAATTTTTCTAAGATGAAATTAAAGTTTTCTACTGACTTTCTCGAAAATACAGCAGTAAGTAGTTTTCTTGTAGCGTTTGTGTATGAAGTCCAATCCATATGCCTAAAAAGCCTAGCTGGGACCACAGCATTTCCATCACCGATAGGCACCTATAAATTGAGGAATATTATAGCATATATAGCAATAACATAAACAACATAATTAATACAAATAATTTGGTTTACCGAGTCGTTATTAGTTTTAAGATTATTTTTCGGCGTCGAAGCTTTTATTCGCTTTACATCGTTCTCTATAGAATCATCTTTGTCTTTATTGAATGCAGAATCGCAATCTCCAATTGAACTCTGAAAGGATATGTTAATTAGAAAGTTTCAATGGTAAAAAGGGGACTACTTATATCTTTTATAATTTTACTTACGAAGTCTGTGGTGACTGTCAAATTTCTTTTTCGCTTATTAGATCTCCTTCTTGGTTGTGGTCTGAAATAGTCATCACTCGAATAGTCTGGCATTCGTTCGAATGAATCTGTAAATGAGGGGGTCTCTGGCTTTTCGGTTTTAAGTTTCGCTTCTAGGACTTCTATTTTGGAACATAAATCTTTAATTACTTTTTCCATTTTTTCTATTTGAGATACATTCACTTCGAAATCCGTTTGGGTGGCCACCTCGTATGTTATTTTCTTCTTGGGGACTGGTTGCTTTTGGTGTTTTCTTCCTGGCGAAAGATTCCACGATTTTTGCGCGGTGGTTGTCTTAGCGGTAGGGCTGGTACTCGGTGAATTCGATGTCTGAAATTAGTGAAATATTTTTTTGTATTAACAAAAATCATTAATAGTTTTACATAAATATAATAACTTCTACTATTCTTAATACCTTGGAAGTTATATAACTGTTTAAAATTGTTGCAATATGAACAGGCCCATCCACGTTGGCCATACGCCGGGAATTATCTCTGTCTGAAATTAATAAAATTCATAATAAAAACACACATTAGAATTAATCATACAAACTTATTGATCAAGTCATGTAATACTGAAAAGATTAACTGGACTTTTTAAATTTATTATTGAGCAAAAATAATTACCATTATTACTCCTGTGTAAGTCCAATAAGGCCAGTGCCGCATCCATTTCGGATGTTATGATCACGGATGTCATTATAAACTGCAAAAATAACTATTGCTTAACAAATTTATAAATAGCTTTTGCTATTAATATACACGAAATTAGACAAAACTAGTACATGTTAAAATACGAAGTCTCTCAATTGCATGTCGCAGGTACAAAATTTAAATATTGAAAATTGTTAAAATTTAAACTTACCGATATTTAAAACTACAATCACAGTTAAAATATCACAATGACAACAAATGTTGTTACTTCCTCAGTTACTGAGTGTACACTGACCAATATTCGCAACAGGGTTGACCAAATCAGCTCGCCTTCGGGTAGCTTTGGGGGTTCCATTATATTACTCTTTTGTTTCTTTATCAGGTACATCCTGAATTCTTATTGCCCTCTATTGTTTTTAATTCTTTCAAATACAGATAAGACTACGAAGAAAATTCATTCACTAGTAACTAGTTAATCCTTTTATTGAGCTAATTAGCTTTCAAGCGTAATTCTTATAGGGATTATAAATATATTTTATTTTTAAAATACCAGAAATTGTTTTGTTCCTTTTCTGAAACAATTAAGTAAGTATGTTGTTATTATTATTTTAGTGTATTTTTAACAATTTAGTTCGCTTTACAAACGTTGGCTTCAAAATTCAACTGTTTTGAAATACCCTTGTTATATAATTAAAGGGAAATCATTTATATAGCTAATATAGATAATTAATGTTTGCAAACTATACTAATATTTAGACGTGGTTTCGCTTGACTGTTTTAAATTTTAATTACGGGCTAACTTAAAGCATTATACGAGCATAAATAATTATATCATATAAAAAACTGAAACAACTTCGTTCAAATCTTTTTCCAAGTCTGATATTGACATACAAACATATTTTTTTTAATAAAAGAATTCGTATTGAATTGGATATAAGAGTCCCATTACTAGTTTAATTATTTAAAGTCCTGCTATGAAGTTATGATGATTTATATACAAAAAAAATCTTTAAAATAACCAAAACTTTTCTGTTTCAAAAAAATATGAAATTAAAAATGAAAATTACAAAATTTGAAAAATTGATCACAAATTTTACGATCGTTTTTTTAATGTTTCTTTTATACCAGATTACAATTTGTTAATTTTGTTGGTATCTCATCTATAACAAAGTAAGATATTAGAATATATACGCTATGTTTTTATTTTGTAAATTAAGGTTTAGTTCGATTTTGAAATTTCATTTCATATACTTATGTAGGGAAAGTAAGAAAAAATGATTTATTTCTACTGCTTCATTTTTATACCACCAAATGTACCCATACATATACACCTTGTATTATATGGAATAAAATAAAATGGATGTTTTAATAATCTATTTTATTAAATGTGTTCTAAAGGTGTTATGTTTTATTGAAACGAATAGCTGCTCACAAGTGACCATCTATATAAAAAAATCTAATTAATTGATTTTCACCAAGTTCATTGAAACAAGAAAATTCAAAAAATTAACTAATTAGTGACCGGAATTCCTTTCCTTATAGGTATTAACTTAAGAATTTTTCTGTTGAACCCATAATATATAAGTATAAGTATCTATAAATCGTACTTATTTTAACAACACAAAAAATTCAGCTGGTTATAGGTATGTTATATATAAACATATATTTTTTTATTTTATTTGAATTAAGAGAAATTTTCAATGGTTAAATTTCTAGAAAATGAAATTAACGATATTTGTTGAAGATGTCGGGAAAACATGAGCCGTCTGAGAGCTTTTAACGAAACAGCTGCCTGAAGTCATTGAGATGTAACAAAATAATAATATATGGTGGAATTGTGTATATTGTATAGGTCTACAGAAACGTCCCCGGTGGCATATGTCTGTACCTTAAGGATAACATATTGTTTCCATTTTACAACTTTTAATAATCTGCATTCCTTAAGCGTTTCTTGGGAAGCTTCTTACAATAATACGGTATTAAGTCTCATCAAACTAAATTACTTCGTTTTCCAGCCTATATCTGTATCATCGTGTAAATAACTTTTTAAATCATTTAATTCGGGCTTATCATTTGTAAGTTAATATAATATAAGTTTAACAATTTTCAAAATTAAATTAAAGCTATTTTATAGTTTTTGTAAAGAGCCCGTGCCAAGCCGGGGCTGGTACCTAGCATAAGTTATAAACCAATGTCTGTTGACTCCATTTGAATTCGGGTTTTTCGGAAAGTTAGCTAATTAGTGACCGGAGTTCCTTTTCTTATAGGTATTAACTTAGGAACTTTTAAACTTTCTTGAAATTCAGAATGGACTACGTTAAAAAATTTTGGAGTTGAAATAATATGTTGCAATACATACTTAAGAGAAATATTTGAACACGCCAGTTAATAAAGCGTACAAAGAAATGCAAGCCGTAGGTATTAAGGGTTATTGAATAAAACATGATGGACGAGATCTTGTATTTTAATTACCTGTAAACATTACATGTTCACAAGCACAATTTCAAAATATTCTAATAAATAATTTAAAAATATAATTATACGCTAACTCTCCTCCTTAATCAAGGCTTTAGAGTGCAACTGGGGTTGCCAGCGGCAGAGTTATGCAACTAACACGCCGTCTTATTTGGTCCTTACGTCCTTATGTCTGTAAATAAAAAAAACATACTTAGCATAGAATTGAATATTCGCGAGATCTCCTTTATTGAGATGATATGAGATGTTGATGAAACGAGAACATTTACTATTTATATCGTCAAAACACTGAACTGACTTTCAACCAAAAACAACAATATTATACGTCAAGAGTGCTTATACAACACGAAGTTTGTTTCTGTTTTTGAAAAATAATTAAAACGGCTTAAATAATAAAAGTAACAGACGTTCACTTAAAATATATTTTATTAATGATAGTAATTAATTACCTGACTAGTATTTTTTAATTATATCATGTTATTTGTTTGTTTTATTTTTCTAATCAGAATAAGAAGAGTCTTCTGATTCATCATCTGGGGCGATATTTTCTTTCTTTGTGGACTTTCGCTTCTTTTTGTTTAGTTCGCGCGTTCGGAACATTTTGCTTTCGTCCGCACACTTTGTTGTGATACTGGTCCTGAAATATCCATTGAGATTTTTAGTGGAAATCTTTATCACAATATTCCTTTACAAAAAATATATTTAATATTTATTTGATATAGAAAAATATATTCTATATATTTTTATACCTGACAACATTTTCGGGGACGCAACATTTTTCTACTACCGTCTGTACAATGTCATTTACCAACTTTGGATCCAGCTTCTTTTTAGCCGGTTTGTCTGGAAATGCTGGAGAAGGTTTTCCAGTTAAAGAGTGGGTTGCCAGTACCCTGAAAATATAATTATTATTTACTTAGTATACTGGAACGAATTTTTCTAAGATGAAATTAAAGTTTTCTACTGACTTTCTCGAAAATACAGCAGTAAGTAGTTTTCTTGTAGCGTTTGTGTATGAAGTCCAATCCATATGCCTAAAAAGCCTAGCTGGGACCACAGCATTTCCATCACCGATAGGCACCTATAAATTGAGGAATATTATAGCATATATAGCAATAACATAAACAACATAATTAATACAAATAATTTGGTTTACCGAGTCGTTATTAGTTTTAAGATTATTTTTCGGCGTCGAAGCTTTTATTCGCTTTATATCGTTCTCTATAGAATCATCTTTGTCTTTATTGAATGCAGAATTGCAATCTCCAATTGAACTCTGAAAGGATATGTTAATTAGAAAGTTTCAATGGTAAAAAGGGGACTGCTTATATCTTTTATAATTTTACTTACGAAGTCTGTGGTGACTGTCAAATTTCTTTTTCGCTTATTAGATCTCCTTCTTGGTTGTGGTCTGAAATAGTCATCACTCGAATAGTCTGGCATTCGTTCGAATGAATCTGTAAATGAGGGGGTCTCTGGCTTTTCGGTTTTAAGTTTCGCTTCTAGGACTTCTATTTTGGAACATAAATCTTTAATTACTTTTTCCATTTTTTCTATTTGAGATACATTCACTTCGAAATCCGTTTGGGTGGCCACCTCGTATGTTATTTTCTTCTTGGGGACTGGTTGCTTTTGGTGTTTTCTTCCTGGCGAAAGATTCCACGATTTTTGCGCGGTGGTTGTCTTAGCGGTAGGGCTGGTACTCGGTGAATTCGATGTCTGAAATTAGTGAAATATTTTTTTGTATTAACAAAAATCATTAATAGTTTTACATAAATATAATAACTTCTACTATTCTTAATACCTTGGAAGTTATATAACTGTTTAAAATTGTTGCAATATGAACAGGCCCATCCACGTTGGCCATACGCCGGGAATTATCTCTGTCTGAAATTAATAAAATTCATAATAAAAACACACATTAGAATTAATCATACAAACTTATTGATCAAGTCATGTAATACTGAAAAGATTAACTGGACTTTTTAAATTTATTATTGAGCAAAAATAATTACCATTATTACTCCTGTGTAAGTCCAATAAGGCCAGTGCCGCATCCATTTCGGATGTTATGATCACGGATGTCATTATAAACTGCAAAAATAACTATTGCTTAACAAATTTATAAATAGCTTTTGCTATTAATATACACGAGATTAGACAAAACTAGTACATGTTAAAATACGAAGTCTCTCAATTGCATGTCGCAGGTACAAAATTTAATATATTGAAAAATGTTAAAATTTAAACTTACCGATATTTAAAACTACAATCACAGTTAAAATATCACAATGAACGCAGGTGTGGTTACTTCCTCAGTTACTGAGTGTACACTGACCAATATTCGCAACAGGGTTGACCAAATCAGCTCGCTTTCGGGTAGCTTTGGGGGTTCCATTATATTACTCTTTTGTTTCTTTATCAGGTACATCCTGAATTCTTATTGCCCTCTATTGTTTTTAATTCTTTCAAATACAGATAAGACTACGAAGAAAATTCATTCACTAGTAACTAGTTAATCCTTTTATTGAGCTAATTAGCTTTCAAGCGTAATTCTTATAGGGATTATAAATATATTTTATTTTTAAAATACCAGAAATTGTTTTGTTCCTTTTCTGAAACAATTAAGTAAGTATGTTGTTATTATTATTTTAGTGTATTTTTAACAATTTAGTTCGCTTTACAAACGTTGGCTTCAAAATTCAACTGTTTTGAAATACCCTTGTTATATAATTAAAGGGAAATCATTTATATAGCTAATATAGATAATTAATGTTTGCAAACTATACTAATATTAAGACGTGGTTTCGCTTGACTGTTTTAAATTTTAACAGGCTAACTTAAAGCATTATACGAGTAACAGGCTAACTTAAAGCATTATACGAGCATAAATAATTATATCATATAAAAAACTGAAACAACTTCGTTCAAATCTTTTTCCAAGTCTGATATTGACATACAAACATATTTTTTTAATAAAATAATTCGTATTGAATTGGATATAAGAGTCCCATTACTAGTTTAATTATTTAAAGTCCTGCTATGAAGTTATGATGATTTATATACAAAAAAATTCTTTAAAATAACCAAAACTTTTCTGTTTCAAAAAAATATGAAATTAAAAATGAAAATTACAAAATTTGAAAAATTGATCACAAATTTTACGATCGTTTTTTTAATGTTTCTTTTATACCAGATTACAATTTGTTAATTTTGTTGGTATCTCATCTATAACAAAGTAAGATATTAGAATATATACGCTATGTTTTTATTTTGTAAATTAAGGTTTAGTTCGATTTTGAAATTTCATTTCATATACTTATGTAGGGAAAGTAAGAAAAAATGATTTATTTCTACTGCTTCATTTTTATACCACCAAATGTACCCATACATATACACCTTGTATTATATGGAATAAAATAAAATGGATGTTTTAATAATCTTTTTTATTAAATGTGTTCTAAAGGTGTTATGTTTTATTGAAACGAATAGCTGCTCACAAGTGACCATCTATATAAAAAAAATCTAATTAATTGATTTTCACCAAGTTCATTGAAACAAGAAAATTCAAAAAATTAACTAATTAGTGACCGGAATTCCTTTCCTTATAGGTATTAACTTAAGAATTTTTCTGTTGAACCCATAATATATAAGTATAAGTATCTATAAATCGTACTTATTTTAACAACACAAAAAATTCAGCTGGTTATAGGTATGTTATATATAAACATATATTTTTTTATTTTATTTGAATTAAGAGAAATTTTCAATGGTTAAATTTCTAGAAAATGAAATTAACGATATTTGTTGAAGATGTCGGGAAAACATGAGCCGTCTGAGAGCTTTTAACGAAACAGCTGCCTGAAGTCATTGAGATGTAACAAAATAATAATATATGGTGGAATTGTGTATATTGTATAGGTCTACAGAAACGTCCCCGGTGGCATATGTCTGTACCTTAAGGATAACATATTGTTTCCATTTTACAACTTTTAATAATCTGCATTCCTTAAGCGTTTCTTGGGAAGCTTCTTACAATAATACGGTATTAAGTCTCATCAAACTAAATTACTTCGTTTTCCAGCCTATATCTGTATCATCGTGTAAATAACTTTTTAAATCATTTAATTCGGGCTTATCATTTGTAAGTTAATATAATATAAGTTTAACAATTTTCAAAATTAAATTAAAGCTATTTTATAGTTTTTGTAAAGAGCCCGTGCCAAGCCGGGGCTGGTACCTAGCATAAGTTATAAACCAATGTCTGTTGACTCCATTTGAATTCGGGTTTTTCGGAAAGTTAGCTAATTAGTGACCGGAGTTCCTTTTCTTATAGGTATTAACTTAGGAACTTTTAAACTTTCTTGAAATTCAGAATGGACTACGTTAAAAAATTTTGGAGTTGAAATAATATGTTGCAATACATACTTAAGAGAAATATTTGAACACGCCAGTTAATAAAGCGTACAAAGAAATGCAAGCCGTAGGTATTAAGGGTTATTGAATAAAACATGATGGACGAGATCTTGTATTTTAATTACCTGTAAACATTACATGTTCACAAGCACAATTTCAAAATATTCTAATAAATAATTTAAAAATATAATTATACGCTAACTCTCCTCCTTAATCAAGGCTTTAGAGTGCAACTGGGGTTGCCAGCGGCAGAGTTATGCAACTAACACGCCGTCTTATTTGGTCCTTACGTCCTTATGTCTGTAAATAAAAAAAAACATACTTAGCATAGAATTGAATATTCGCGAGATCTCCTTTATTGAGATGATATGAGATGTTGATGAAACGAGAACATTTACTATTTATATCGTCAAAACACTGAACTGACTTTCAACCAAAAACAACAATATTATACGTCAAGAGTGCTTATACAACACGAAGTTTGTTTCTGTTTTTGAAAAATAATTAAAACGGCTTAAATAATAAAAGTAACAGACGTTCACTTAAAATATATTTTATTAATGATAGTAATTAATTACCTGACTAGTATTTTTTAATTATATCATGTTATTTGTTTGTTTTATTTTTCTAATCAGAATAAGAAGAGTCTTCTGATTCATCATCTGGGGCGATATTTTCTTTCTTTGTGGACTTTCGCTTCTTTTTGTTTAGTTCGCGCGTTCGGAACATTTTGCTTTCGTCCGCACACTTTGTTGTGATACTGGTCCTGAAATATCCATTGAGATTTTTAGTGGAAATCTTTATCACAATATTCCTTTACAAAAAAATATTTAATATTTATTTGATATAGAAAAATATATTCTATATATTTTTATACCTGACAACATTTTCGGGGACGCAACATTTTTCTACTACCGTCTGTACAATGTCATTTACCAACTTTGGATCCAGCTTCTTTTTAGCCGGTTTGTCTGGAAATGCTGGAGAAGGTTTTCCAGTTAAAGAGTGGGTTGCCAGTACCCTGAAAATATAATTATTATTTACTTAGTATACTGGAACGAATTTTTCTAAGATGAAATTAAAGTTTTCTACTGACTTTCTCGAAAATACAGCAGTAAGTAGTTTTCTTGTAGCGTTTGTGTATGAAGTCCAATCCATATGCCTAAAAAGCCTAGCTGGGACCACAGCATTTCCATCACCGATAGGCACCTATAAATTGAGGAATATTATAGCATATATAGCAATAACATAAACAACATAATTAATACAAATAATTTGGTTTACCGAGTCGTTATTAGTTTTAAGATTATTTTTCGGCGTCGAAGCTTTTATTCGCTTTATATCGTTCTCTATAGAATCATCTTTGTCTTTATTGAATGCAGAATTGCAATCTCCAATTGAACTCTGAAAGGATATGTTAATTAGAAAGTTTCAATGGTAAAAAGGGGACTGCTTATATCTTTTATAATTTTACTTACGAAGTCTGTGGTGACTGTCAAATTTCTTTTTCGCTTATTAGATCTCCTTCTTGGTTGTGGTCTGAAATAGTCATCACTCGAATAGTCTGGCATTCGTTCGAATGAATCTGTAAATGAGGGGGTCTCTGGCTTTTCGGTTTTAAGTTTCGCTTCTAGGACTTCTATTTTGGAACATAAATCTTTAATTACTTTTTCCATTTTTTCTATTTGAGATACATTCACTTCGAAATCCGTTTGGGTGGCCACCTCGTATGTTATTTTCTTCTTGGGGACTGGTTGCTTTTGGTGTTTTCTTCCTGGCGAAAGATTCCACGATTTTTGCGCGGTGGTTGTCTTAGCGGTAGGGCTGGTACTCGGTGAATTCGATGTCTGAAATTAGTGAAATATTTTTTTGTATTAACAAAAATCATTAATAGTTTTACATAAATATAATAACTTCTACTATTCTTAATACCTTGGAAGTTATATAACTGTTTAAAATTGTTGCAATATGAACAGGCCCATCCACGTTGGCCATACGCCGGGAATTATCTCTGTCTGAAATTAATAAAATTCATAATAAAAACACACATTAGAATTAATCATACAAACTTATTGATCAAGTCATGTAATACTGAAAAGATTAACTGGACTTTTTAAATTTATTATTGAGCAAAAATAATTACCATTATTACTCCTGTGTAAGTCCAATAAGGCCAGTGCCGCATCCATTTCGGATGTTATGATCACGGATGTCATTATAAACTGCAAAAATAACTATTGCTTAACAAATTTATAAATAGCTTTTGCTATTAATATACACGAGATTAGACAAAACTAGTACATGTTAAAATACGAAGTCTCTCAATTGCATGTCGCAGGTACAAAATTTAATATATTGAAAAATGTTAAAATTTAAACTTACCGATATTTAAAACTACAATCACAGTTAAAATATCACAATGAACGCAGGTGTGGTTACTTCCTCAGTTACTGAGTGTACACTGACCAATATTCGCAACAGGGTTGACCAAATCAGCTCGCTTTCGGGTAGCTTTGGGGGTTCCATTATATTACTCTTTTGTTTCTTTATCAGGTACATCCTGAATTCTTATTGCCCTCTATTGTTTTTAATTCTTTCAAATACAGATAAGACTACGAAGAAAATTCATTCACTAGTAACTAGTTAATCCTTTTATTGAGCTAATTAGCTTTCAAGCGTAATTCTTATAGGGATTATAAATATATTTTATTTTTAAAATACCAGAAATTGTTTTGTTCCTTTTCTGAAACAATTAAGTAAGTATGTTGTTATTATTATTTTAGTGTATTTTTAACAATTTAGTTCGCTTTACAAACGTTGGCTTCAAAATTCAACTGTTTTGAAATACCCTTGTTATATAATTAAAGGGAAATCATTTATATAGCTAATATAGATAATTAATGTTTGCAAACTATACTAATATTAAGACGTGGTTTCGCTTGACTGTTTTAAATTTTAACAGGCTAACTTAAAGCATTATACGAGTAACAGGCTAACTTAAAGCATTATACGAGCATAAATAATTATATCATATAAAAAACTGAAACAACTTCGTTCAAATCTTTTTCCAAGTCTGATATTGACATACAAACATATTTTTTTTAATAAAATAATTCGTATTGAATTGGATATAAGAGTCCCATTACTAGTTTAATTATTTAAAGTCCTGCTATGAAGTTATGATGATTTATATACAAAAAAATTCTTTAAAATAACCAAAACTTTTCTGTTTCAAAAAAATATGAAATTAAAAATGAAAATTACAAAATTTGAAAAATTGATCACAAATTTTACGATCGTTTTTTTAATGTTTCTTTTATACCAGATTACAATTTGTTAATTTTGTTGGTATCTCATCTATAACAAAGTAAGATATTAGAATATATACGCTATGTTTTTATTTTGTAAATTAAGGTTTAGTTCGATTTTGAAATTTCATTTCATATACTTATGTAGGGAAAGTAAGAAAAAATGATTTATTTCTACTGCTTCATTTTTATACCACCAAATGTACCCATACATATACACCTTGTATTATATGGAATAAAATAAAATGGATGTTTTAATAATCTTTTTTATTAAATGTGTTCTAAAGGTGTTATGTTTTATTGAAACGAATAGCTGCTCACAAGTGACCATCTATATAAAAAAATCTAATTAATTGATTTTCACCAAGTTCATTGAAACAAGAAAATTCAAAAAATTAACTAATTAGTGACCGGAATTCCTTTCCTTATAGGTATTAACTTAAGAATTTTTCTGTTGAACCCATAATATATAAGTATAAGTATCTATAAATCGTACTTATTTTAACAACACAAAAAATTC
Organism: Danaus plexippus; assembly: GCF_018135715.1. Taxonomy (NCBI): domain Eukaryota; kingdom Metazoa; phylum Arthropoda; class Insecta; order Lepidoptera; family Nymphalidae; genus Danaus; species Danaus plexippus. Next base: position 2,464,418 of record NC_083548.1, on the reverse strand, counting down.
AGCTGGTTATAGGTATGTTATATATAAACATATATTTTTTTATTTTATTTGAATTAAGAGAAATTTTCAATGGTTAAATTTCTAGAAAATGAAATTAACGATATTTGTTGAAGATGTCGGGAAAACATGAGCCGTCTGAGAGCTTTTAACGAAACAGCTGCCTGAAGTCATTGAGATGTAACAAAATAATAATATATGGTGGAATTGTGTATATTGTATAGGTCTACAGAAACGTCCCCGGTGGCATATGTCTGTACCTTAAGGATAACATATTGTTTCCATTTTACAACTTTTAATAATCTGCATTCCTTAAGCGTTTCTTGGGAAGCTTCTTACAATAATACGGTATTAAGTCTCATCAAACTAAATTACTTCGTTTTCCAGCCTATATCTGTATCATCGTGTAAATAACTTTTTAAATCATTTAATTCGGGCTTATCATTTGTAAGTTAATATAATATAAGTTTAACAATTTTCAAAATTAAATTAAAGCTATTTTATAGTTTTTGTAAAGAGCCCGTGCCAAGCCGGGGCTGGTACCTAGCATAAGTTATAAACCAATGTCTGTTGACTCCATTTGAATTCGGGTTTTTCGGAAAGTTAGCTAATTAGTGACCGGAGTTCCTTTTCTTATAGGTATTAACTTAGGAACTTTTAAACTTTCTTGAAATTCAGAATGGACTACGTTAAAAAATTTTGGAGTTGAAATAATATGTTGCAATACATACTTAAGAGAAATATTTGAACACGCCAGTTAATAAAGCGTACAAAGAAATGCAAGCCGTAGGTATTAAGGGTTATTGAATAAAACATGATGGACGAGATCTTGTATTTTAATTACCTGTAAACATTACATGTTCACAAGCACAATTTCAAAATATTCTAATAAATAATTTAAAAATATAATTATACGCTAACTCTCCTCCTTAATCAAGGCTTTAGAGTGCAACTGGGGTTGCCAGCGGCAGAGTTATGCAACTAACACGCCGTCTTATTTGGTCCTTACGTCCTTATGTCTGTAAATAAAAAAAACATACTTAGCATAGAATTGAATATTCGCGAGATCTCCTTTATTGAGATGATATGAGATGTTGATGAAACGAGAACATTTACTATTTATATCGTCAAAACACTGAACTGACTTTCAACCAAAAACAACAATATTATACGTCAAGAGTGCTTATACAACACGAAGTTTGTTTCTGTTTTTGAAAAATAATTAAAACGGCTTAAATAATAAAAGTAACAGACGTTCACTTAAAATATATTTTATTAATGATAGTAATTAATTACCTGACTAGTATTTTTTAATTATATCATGTTATTTGTTTGTTTTATTTTTCTAATCAGAATAAGAAGAGTCTTCTGATTCATCATCTGGGGCGATATTTTCTTTCTTTGTGGACTTTCGCTTCTTTTTGTTTAGTTCGCGCGTTCGGAACATTTTGCTTTCGTCCGCACACTTTGTTGTGATACTGGTCCTGAAATATCCATTGAGATTTTTAGTGGAAATCTTTATCACAATATTCCTTTACAAAAAAATATATTTAATATTTATTTGATATAGAAAAATATATTCTATATATTTTTATACCTGACAACATTTTCGGGGACGCAACATTTTTCTACTACCGTCTGTACAATGTCATTTACCAACTTTGGATCCAGCTTCTTTTTAGCCGGTTTGTCTGGAAATGCTGGAGAAGGTTTTCCAGTTAAAGAGTGGGTTGCCAGTACCCTGAAAATATAATTATTATTTACTTAGTATACTGGAACGAATTTTTCTAAGATGAAATTAAAGTTTTCTACTGACTTTCTCGAAAATACAGCAGTAAGTAGTTTTCTTGTAGCGTTTGTGTATGAAGTCCAATCCATATGCCTAAAAAGCCTAGCTGGGACCACAGCATTTCCATCACCGATAGGCACCTATAAATTGAGGAATATTATAGCATATATAGCAATAACATAAACAACATAATTAATACAAATAATTTGGTTTACCGAGTCGTTATTAGTTTTAAGATTATTTTTCGGCGTCGAAGCTTTTATTCGCTTTATATCGTTCTCTATAGAATCATCTTTGTCTTTATTGAATGCAGAATTGCAATCTCCAATTGAACTCTGAAAGGATATGTTAATTAGAAAGTTTCAATGGTAAAAAGGGGACTGCTTATATCTTTTATAATTTTACTTACGAAGTCTGTGGTGACTGTCAAATTTCTTTTTCGCTTATTAGATCTCCTTCTTGGTTGTGGTCTGAAATAGTCATCACTCGAATAGTCTGGCATTCGTTCGAATGAATCTGTAAATGAGGGGGTCTCTGGCTTTTCGGTTTTAAGTTTCGCTTCTAGGACTTCTATTTTGGAACATAAATCTTTAATTACTTTTTCCATTTTTTCTATTTGAGATACATTCACTTCGAAATCCGTTTGGGTGGCCACCTCGTATGTTATTTTCTTCTTGGGGACTGGTTGCTTTTGGTGTTTTCTTCCTGGCGAAAGATTCCACGATTTTTGCGCGGTGGTTGTCTTAGCGGTAGGGCTGGTACTCGGTGAATTCGATGTCTGAAATTAGTGAAATATTTTTTTGTATTAACAAAAATCATTAATAGTTTTACATAAATATAATAACTTCTACTATTCTTAATACCTTGGAAGTTATATAACTGTTTAAAATTGTTGCAATATGAACAGGCCCATCCACGTTGGCCATACGCCGGGAATTATCTCTGTCTGAAATTAATAAAATTCATAATAAAAACACACATTAGAATTAATCATACAAACTTATTGATCAAGTCATGTAATACTGAAAAGATTAACTGGACTTTTTAAATTTATTATTGAGCAAAAATAATTACCATTATTACTCCTGTGTAAGTCCAATAAGGCCAGTGCCGCATCCATTTCGGATGTTATGATCACGGATGTCATTATAAACTGCAAAAATAACTATTGCTTAACAAATTTATAAATAGCTTTTGCTATTAATATACACGAGATTAGACAAAACTAGTACATGTTAAAATACGAAGTCTCTCAATTGCATGTCGCAGGTACAAAATTTAATATATTGAAAAATGTTAAAATTTAAACTTACCGATATTTAAAACTACAATCACAGTTAAAATATCACAATGAACGCAGGTGTGGTTACTTCCTCAGTTACTGAGTGTACACTGACCAATATTCGCAACAGGGTTGACCAAATCAGCTCGCTTTCGGGTAGCTTTGGGGGTTCCATTATATTACTCTTTTGTTTCTTTATCAGGTACATCCTGAATTCTTATTGCCCTCTATTGTTTTTAATTCTTTCAAATACAGATAAGACTACGAAGAAAATTCATTCACTAGTAACTAGTTAATCCTTTTATTGAGCTAATTAGCTTTCAAGCGTAATTCTTATAGGGATTATAAATATATTTTATTTTTAAAATACCAGAAATTGTTTTGTTCCTTTTCTGAAACAATTAAGTAAGTATGTTGTTATTATTATTTTAGTGTATTTTTAACAATTTAGTTCGCTTTACAAACGTTGGCTTCAAAATTCAACTGTTTTGAAATACCCTTGTTATATAATTAAAGGGAAATCATTTATATAGCTAATATAGATAATTAATGTTTGCAAACTATACTAATATTAAGACGTGGTTTCGCTTGACTGTTTTAAATTTTAACAGGCTAACTTAAAGCATTATACGAGTAACAGGCTAACTTAAAGCATTATACGAGCATAAATAATTATATCATATAAAAAACTGAAACAACTTCGTTCAAATCTTTTTCCAAGTCTGATATTGACATACAAACATATTTTTTTAATAAAATAATTCGTATTGAATTGGATATAAGAGTCCCATTACTAGTTTAATTATTTAAAGTCCTGCTATGAAGTTATGATGATTTATATACAAAAAAATTCTTTAAAATAACCAAAACTTTTCTGTTTCAAAAAAATATGAAATTAAAAATGAAAATTACAAAATTTGAAAAATTGATCACAAATTTTACGATCGTTTTTTTAATGTTTCTTTTATACCAGATTACAATTTGTTAATTTTGTTGGTATCTCATCTATAACAAAGTAAGATATTAGAATATATACGCTATGTTTTTATTTTGTAAATTAAGGTTTAGTTCGATTTTGAAATTTCATTTCATATACTTATGTAGGGAAAGTAAGAAAAAATGATTTATTTCTACTGCTTCATTTTTATACCACCAAATGTACCCATACATATACACCTTGTATTATATGGAATAAAATAAAATGGATGTTTTAATAATCTTTTTTATTAAATGTGTTCTAAAGTGTTATGTTTTATTGAAACGAATAGCTGCTCACAAGTGACCATCTATATAAAAAAATCTAATTAATTGATTTTCACCAAGTTCATTGAAACAAGAAAATTCAAAAATTAACTAATTAGTGACCGGAATTCCTTTCCTTATAGGTATTAACTTAAGAATTTTTCTGTTGAACCCATAATATATAAGTATAAGTATCTATAAATCGTACTTATTTTAACAACACAAAAAATTCAGCTGGTTATAGGTATGTTATATATAAACATATATTTTTTTATTTTATTTGAATTAAGAGAAATTTTCAATGGTTAAATTTCTAGAAAATGAAATTAACGATATTTGTTGAAGATGTCGGGAAAACATGAGCCGTCTGAGAGCTTTTAACGAAACAGCTGCCTGAAGTCATTGAGATGTAACAAAATAATAATATATGGTGGAATTGTGTATATTGTATAGGTCTACAGAAACGTCCCCGGTGGCATATGTCTGTACCTTAAGGATAACATATTGTTTCCATTTTACAACTTTTAATAATCTGCATTCCTTAAGCGTTTCTTGGGAAGCTTCTTACAATAATACGGTATTAAGTCTCATCAAACTAAATTACTTCGTTTTCCAGCCTATATCTGTATCATCGTGTAAATAACTTTTTAAATCATTTAATTCGGGCTTATCATTTGTAAGTTAATATAATATAAGTTTAACAATTTTCAAAATTAAATTAAAGCTATTTTATAGTTTTTGTAAAGAGCCCGTGCCAAGCCGGGGCTGGTACCTAGCATAAGTTATAAACCAATGTCTGTTGACTCCATTTGAATTCGGGTTTTTCGGAAAGTTAGCTAATTAGTGACCGGAGTTCCTTTTCTTATAGGTATTAACTTAGGAACTTTTAAACTTTCTTGAAATTCAGAATGGACTACGTTAAAAAATTTTGGAGTTGAAATAATATGTTGCAATACATACTTAAGAGAAATATTTGAACACGCCAGTTAATAAAGCGTACAAAGAAATGCAAGCCGTAGGTATTAAGGGTTATTGAATAAAACATGATGGACGAGATCTTGTATTTTAATTACCTGTAAACATTACATGTTCACAAGCACAATTTCAAAATATTCTAATAAATAATTTAAAAATATAATTATACGCTAACTCTCCTCCTTAATCAAGGCTTTAGAGTGCAACTGGGGTTGCCAGCGGCAGAGTTATGCAACTAACACGCCGTCTTATTTGGTCCTTACGTCCTTATGTCTGTAAATAAAAAAAAACATACTTAGCATAGAATTGAATATTCGCGAGATCTCCTTTATTGAGATGATATGAGATGTTGATGAAACGAGAACATTTACTATTTATATCGTCAAAACACTGAACTGACTTTCAACCAAAAACAACAATATTATACGTCAAGAGTGCTTATACAACACGAAGTTTGTTTCTGTTTTTGAAAAATAATTAAAACGGCTTAAATAATAAAAGTAACAGACGTTCACTTAAAATATATTTTATTAATGATAGTAATTAATTACCTGACTAGTATTTTTTAATTATATCATGTTATTTGTTTGTTTTATTTTTCTAATCAGAATAAGAAGAGTCTTCTGATTCATCATCTGGGGCGATATTTTCTTTCTTTGTGGACTTTCGCTTCTTTTTGTTTAGTTCGCGCGTTCGGAACATTTTGCTTTCGTCCGCACACTTTGTTGTGATACTGGTCCTGAAATATCCATTGAGATTTTTAGTGGAAATCTTTATCACAATATTCCTTTACAAAAAATATATTTAATATTTATTTGATATAGAAAAATATATTCTATATATTTTTATACCTGACAACATTTTCGGGGACGCAACATTTTTCTACTACCGTCTGTACAATGTCATTTACCAACTTTGGATCCAGCTTCTTTTTAGCCGGTTTGTCTGGAAATGCTGGAGAAGGTTTTCCAGTTAAAGAGTGGGTTGCCAGTACCCTGAAAATATAATTATTATTTACTTAGTATACTGGAACGAATTTTTCTAAGATGAAATTAAAGTTTTCTACTGACTTTCTCGAAAATACAGCAGTAAGTAGTTTTCTTGTAGCGTTTGTGTATGAAGTCCAATCCATATGCCTAAAAAGCCTAGCTGGGACCACAGCATTTCCATCACCGATAGGCACCTATAAATTGAGGAATATTATAGCATATATAGCAATAACATAAACAACATAATTAATACAAATAATTTGGTTTACCGAGTCGTTATTAGTTTTAAGATTATTTTTCGGCGTCGAAGCTTTTATTCGCTTTATATCGTTCTCTATAGAATCATCTTTGTCTTTATTGAATGCAGAATCGCAATCTCCAATTGAACTCTGAAAGGATATGTTAATTAGAAAGTTTCAATGGTAAAAAGGGACTGCTTATATCTTTTATAATTTTACTTACGAAGTCTGTGGTGACTGTCAAATTTCTTTTTCGCTTATTAGATCTCCTTCTTGGTTGTGGTCTGAAATAGTCATCACTCGAATAGTCTGGCATTCGTTCGAATGAATCTGTAAATGAGGGGGTCTCTGGCTTTTCGGTTTTAAGTTTCGCTTCTAGGACTTCTATTTTGGAACATAAATCTTTAATTACTTTTTCCATTTTTTCTATTTGAGATACATTCACTTCGAAATCCGTTTGGGTGGCCACCTCGTATGTTATTTTCTTCTTGGGGACTGGTTGCTTTTGGTGTTTTCTTCCTGGCGAAAGATTCCACGATTTTTGCGCGGTGGTTGTCTTAGCGGTAGGGCTGGTACTCGGTGAATTCGATGTCTGAAATTAGTGAAATATTTTTTTGTATTAACAAAAATCATTAATAGTTTTACATAAATATAATAACTTCTACTATTCTTAATACCTTGGAAGTTATATAACTGTTTAAAATTGTTGCAATATGAACAGGCCCATCCACGTTGGCCATACGCCGGGAATTATCTCTGTCTGAAATTAATAAAATTCATAATAAAAACACACATTAGAATTAATCATACAAACTTATTGATCAAGTCATGTAATACTGAAAAGATTAACTGGACTTTTTAAATTTATTATTGGGCAAAAATAATTACCATTATTACTCCTGTGTAAGTCCAATAAGGCCAGTGCCGCATCCATTTCGGATGTTATGATCACGGATGTCATTATAAACTGCAAAAATAACTATTGCTTAACAAATTTATAAATAGCTTTTGCTATTAATAAACACGAAATTAGACAAAACTAGTACATGTTAAAATACGAAGTCTCTCAATTGCATGTCGTAGGTACAAAATTTAAATATTGAAAATTGTTAAAATTTAAACTTACCGATATTTAAAACTACAATCACAGTTAAAATATCACAATGACAACAAATGTTGTTACTTCCTCAGTTACTGGGTGTACACTGACCAATATTCGCAACAGGGTTGACCAAATCAGCTCGCCTTCGGGTAGCTTTGGGGGTTCCATTATATTACTCTTTTGTTTCTTTATCAGGTACATCCTGAATTCTTATTGCCCTCTATTGTTTTTAATTCTTTCAAATACAGATAAGACTACGAAGAAAATTCATTCACTAGTAACTAGTTAATCCTTTTATTGAGCTAATTAGCTTTCAAGCGTAATTCTTATAGGGATTATAAATATATTTTATTTTTAAAATACCAGAAATTGTTTTGTTCCTTTTCTGAAACAATTAAGTAAGTATGTTGTTATTATTATTTTAGTGTATTTTTAACAATTTAGGTCGCTTTACAAACGTTGGCTTCAAAATTCAACTGTTTTGAAATACCCTTGTTATATAATTAAAGGAAATCATTTATATAGCTAATATAGATAATTAATGTTTGCAAACTATACTAATATTAAGACGTGGTTTCGCTTGACTGTTTTAAATTTTAACAGGCTAACTTAAAGCATTATACGAGCATAAATAATTATATCATATTAAAAACTGAAACAACTTCGTTCAAATCTTTTTCCAAGTCTGATATTGACATACAAACATATTTTTTTAATAAAAGAATTCGTATTGAATTGGATATAAGAGTCCCATTACTAGTTTAATTATTTAAAGTCCTGCTATGAAGTTATGATGATTTATATACAAAAAAATTCTTTAAAATAACCAAAACTTTTCTGTTTCAAAAAAATATGAAATTAAAAATGAAAATTACAAAATTTGAAAAATTGATCACAAATTTTACGATCGTTTTTTTAATGTTTCTTTTATACCAGATTACAATTTGTTAATTTTGTTGGTATCTCATCTATAACAAAGTAAGATATTAGAAAATATACGCTACGTTTTTATTTTGTAAATTAAGGTTTAGTTCGATTTTGAAATTTCATTTCATATACTTATGTAGGGAAAGTAAGAAAAAATGATTTATTTCTACTGCTTCATTTTTATACCACCAAATGTACCCATACATATATACCTTGTATTTTATGGAATAAAATAAAATGGATGTTTTAATAATTTATTTTATTAAATGTGTTCTAAAGGTGTTATGTTTTATTGAAACGAATAGCTGCTCACAAGTGACCATCTATATAAAAAAAATCTAATTAATTGGCATATGTCTGTACCTTAAGGATAACATATTGTTTCCATTTTACAACTTTTAATAATCTGCATTCCTTAAGCGTTTCTTGGGAAGCTTCTTACAATAATACGGTATTAAGTCTCATCAAAATAAATTACTTCGTTTTCCAGCCTATATCAGTATCATCGTGTAAATAACTTTTTAAATCATTTAATTCGGGCTTATCATTTGTAAGTTAATATAATATAAGTTTAACAATTCTCAAAATTAAATTAAAGCTATTTTATAGTTTTTGTAAAGAGCCCGTACCAAGCCGGGGCTGGTACCTAGCATAAGTTATAAACAAATGTCTGTTGACTCCATTTGAATTCGGGTTTTTCGGAAAGTTAGCTAATTAGTGACCGGAGTTCCTTTTCTTATAGGTATTAACTTAGGAACTTTTAAACTTTCTTGAAATTCAGAATGGACTACGTTAAATAATTTTGGAGTTGAAATAATATGTTGCAATACATATTTAAGAGAAATATTTGAACACGCCAGTTAATAAAGCGTACTAAGAAATGCAAGCCAGGTATTAAGGGTATATAATAGGTATTAAGGGTTATTGAATAAAACATGATGGACGAGATCTTGTATTTTAATTACCTGTAAACATTACATGTTCACAAGCACAATTTCAAAATATTCTAATAAATAATTTAAAAATATAATTATACGCTAACTCTCCTCCTTAATCAAGGCTTTAAAGTGCAACTGGGGTTGCCAGCGGCAGAGTTATGCAACTAACACGCCGTCTTATTTGGTCCTTACGTCCTTATGTCTGTAAATAAAAAAAACATACTTAGCATAGAATTGAATATTCGCGAGATCTCCTTTATTGAGATGATATGAGATGTTGATGAAACGAGAACATTTACTATTTATATCGTCAAAACACTGAACTGACTTTCAACCAAAAACAACAATATTTTACGTCAAGAGTGCTTATACAACACGAAGTTTGTTTCTGTTTTTGAAAAATAATTAAAACGGCTTAAATAATAAAAGTAACAGACGTGCACTTAAAATATATTTTATTAATGATAGTAATTAATTACCTGACTAGTATTTTTCAATTATATCATGTTATTTGTTTGTTTTATTTTTCTAATCAGAATAAGAAGAGTCTTCTGATTCATCATCTGGGGCGATATTTTCTTTCTTTGTGGACTTTCGCTTCTTTTTGTTTAGTTCGCGCGTTCGGAACATTTTGCTTTCGTCCGCACACTTTGTTGTGATACTAGTCCTGAAATATCCATTGAGATTTTTAGTGGAAATCTTTATCACAATATTCCTTTACAAAAATATATTTAATATTTATTTGATATAGAAAAATATATTCTATATATTTTTATACCTGACAACATTTTCGGGGACGCAACATTTTTCTACTACCGTCTGTACAATGTCATTTACCAACTTTGGATCCAGCTTCTTTTTAGCCGGTTTGTCTGGAAATGCTGGAGAAGGTTTTCCAGTTAAAGAGTGGGTTGCCAGTACCCTGAAAATATAATTATTATTTACTTAGTATACTGGAACGAATTTTTCTAATATGAAATTAAAGTTTTCTACTGACTTTCTCGAAAATACAGCAGTAAGTAGTTTTCTTGTAGCGTTTGTGTATGAAGTCCAATCCATATGCCTAAAAAGCCTAGCTGGGACCACAGCATTTCCATCACCGATAGGCACCTATAAATTGAGGAATATTATAGCATATATAGCAATAACATAAACAACATAATTAATACAAATAATTTGGTTTACCGAGTCGTTATTAGTCTTAAGATTATTTTTCGGCGTCGAAGCTTTTATTCGCTTTACATCGTTCTCTATAGAATCATCTTTGTCTTTATTGAATGCAGAATCGCAATCTCCAATTGAACTCTGAAAGGATATGTTAATTAGAAAGTTTCAATGGTAAAAAGGGGACTACTTATATCTTTTATAATTTTACTTACGAAGTCTGTGGTGACTGTCAAATTTCTTTTTCGCTTATTAGATCTCCTTCTTGGTTGTGGTCTGAAATAGTCATCACTCGAATAGTCTGGCATTCGTTCGAATGAATCTGTAAATGGGGGGGTGTCTGGCTTTTCAGTTTTAAGTTTCGCTTCTAGGACTTCTATTTTGGAACATAAATCTTTAATTACTTTTTCCATTTTTTCTATTTGAGATTCATTGACTTCAAAATCCGTTTGGGTGGCCACCTCGTATGTTAATTTCTTCTTGGGGACTGGTTGCTTTTGGTGTTTTCTTCCTGGCGAAAGATTCCACGATTTTTGCTCGGTGGTTGTCTTAGCGGTAGGGCTGGTACTCGGTGAATTCGATGTCTGAAATTAGTGAAATATTTTTTTGTATTAAAAAAAATCATTAATAGTTTTACATAAATATAATAACTTCTACTATTCTTAATACCTTGGAAGTTATATAACTGTTTAAAATTGTTGCAATATGAACAGGCCCATCCACGTTGGCCATACGCCGGGAATTATCTCTGTCTGAAATTAATAAAATTCATAATAAAAACACACATTAGAATTAATCATACAAACTTATTGATCAAGTCATGTAATACTGAAAAGATTAACTGGACTTTTTAAATTTATTATTGGGCAAAAATAATTACCATTATTACTCCTGTGTAAGTCCAATAAGGCCAGTGCCGCATCCATTTCGGATGTTATGATCACGGATGTCATTATAAACTGCAAAAATAACTATTGCTTAACAAATTTATAAATAGCTTTTGCTATTAATAAACACGAAATTAGACAAAACTAGTACATGTTAAAATACGAAGTCTCTCAATTGCATGTCGTAGGTACAAAATTTAAATATTGAAAATTGTTAAAATTTAAACTTACCGATATTTAAAACTACAATCACAGTTAAAATATCACAATGACAACAAATGTTGTTACTTCCTCAGTTACTGGGTGTACACTGACCAATATTCGCAACAGGGTTGACCAAATCAGCTCGCCTTCGGGTAGCTTTGGGGGTTCCATTATATTACTCTTTTGTTTCTTTATCAGGTACATCCTGAATTCTTATTGCCCTCTATTGTTTTTAATTCTTTCAAATACAGATAAGACTACGAAGAAAATTCATTCACTAGTAACTAGTTAATCCTTTTATTGAGCTAATTAGCTTTCAAGCGTAATTCTTATAGGGATTATAAATATATTTTATTTTTAAAATACCAGAAATTGTTTTGTTCCTTTTCTGAAACAATTAAGTAAATATGTCGTTATTATTTTATATTTATTTTAGTGTATTTTTAACAATTTAGTTCGCTTTACAGTCGTTGGCTTCAAAATTCAACTGGTTTTAAATACCCTTGTTATATAATAATTAAAGGGAAATCATAATTAATGTTTGCAAACTATACTAATATTTAGACGTGGTTTCGCTTGACTGTTTTAAATTTTAATTACAGGTTAACTTAAAGCATTATACGAGCATAAATAATTATATCATATTAAAAACTGAAACAACTTCGTTCAAATCTTTTTCCAAGTCTGATATTGACATACAAACATATTTTTTTTAATAAAAGAATTCGTATTGAATTGGATATAAGAGTCCCACTACTAGTTTAATTATTTAAAGTCCTGCCATGGAGTTAATGATGATTTATATACAAAAAAATTTGAATATTCTTTAAAATAACCAAAAATTTTCTGTTTTAAAAAAAATATGAAATTAAAAATGAAAATTACAAAATTTTAAAAATTTATCACAAATTTTACGATCGTTTTCCTAATGTTTTTTTATACCAGATTACAATTTGTTAATTTTGTTGCTATATAAATAATCTATAACAAAGTAAGACATTAGAAAATATACACTATGTTTATATTTTGTAAATTAAGGTTTAGTTTGATTTTGAAATTTCATTTCAAATACTTATGTAGGGAAAGTAAGAAAAAATTATTTTTTTCTACTGCTTCATTTTTATACCACCAAATGTACCCACACATATACACCTTGTATTTTATGGAATAAAATAAAATGGATGTTTTAATAATCTATTTTATTAAACGTGTTCTAAAGGTGTTATGTTTTATTGAAACGAATAGCTCACAAGTGACCATCTATATAAAAAAAATCTAATTAATTGATTTTCACCAAGTTCATTTAAACAAGAAAATTAAAAACATTATTAACGTTTTGGTACCTTAGTTCTATCCATTAATATTTATTTTGAGCCAAAAAACAAACCAGTTAAATTACCGTTATTAATAATAAAAAAAATATTTTTTATTGTATCGGAGCCCACTGCTGAGCAAAGGCTTCTTCTCACATGGAGAAGGTTAGAGCATTAATCACCACGCTTGCTCAAGACGGGTTGCCGATTTCAATTTTATAATTTGAAATTGTAAGACCAGGTTTCTTCACGATGTTTTCCTTCACCGTCTGTCAGTGGTGTCTAAATACTATTAAAAAGCACATATGACTCGGAAGAATCACATTGGTTTCGAAACCGCGCCCTCATGCATCAGAGGTGGTGTTTTAACCTCCAGGCCAACACTTATCTTGAATTAATTACCGTATTTCAAAATTGTTTAAATATATTATAGCATATAATAATAAATAATGCTAACAATATATAAAACTTTTGATATTTACTTATATTCGTTTGTGATTTCATTTTTAATACGAAATGTTAAAACTTATGAAAATTATATGACTATTATTTCTTTTAAGAAGACTTTCTAATTTATGAGTTTCTCACTATTTGACCATCTATCAATCTATCTTTTCTATATATATTAGAAAAAAAAGTCCCTTGCCGCGTCTGTCTGTCTGTTTGTTCGTAATAAGCGAAAAAAGTACTGCACCGATTACCAAACAGATATAACCACTATATAACTTAGTCACTTAGCTGTCAAAGTGGACAGATGTTCTTTGTTTGTTCAACTTTCGAAAATCGTTCTGTGAAATTAAAAGTAACTCAAATAAAGTAGTTTATTGGTTTACTGATAGTTAAAACAAGTTATTTTATTGTACTACCAAATTTGTGAAGTATAGTGCCGTATAAGTGTTACAAGCCGGTTATTAAAATCACAACGTGCAAGTAACAATATAAGTACCCACATAATTTATAACAGTGTATGTTTATCACAAATCTACACTCACTAATATTCAGCCGATTCAACAACGTATCATTGGCATAGTGGCAAGGCGAGTACGATTAATACGACCCAAACAAAGCGTCAGGTCCTTGGTTCAAATCTCACCAACGACAGACCATACTTGTCATATTACATTATTCTTTATTTTTAAAGTGTTCAAAGATGTCGAGTACGTGTAATGTATGCAAATTGATCATACTAGTTACACAAAAAAGGATTAACTGTTATAAATGTAACACAAAGTACCATTTTGATTGCATTGTTCAGCCTGGTGCTAGAACATCGGTGGTATGAGGGCAGTGGATGTGTGCCACCTGCAAGAATAAATCTCCTTCTGCGGTACCCGAAAGCAACGACACAAATATATTTAAAAGCAACGAAGAAACTGCGGCAACAAATAGCGATTGGCTATCAGCCATAAGGAGAGAGGTGCAGGAAGTTTTTTCTCGAACAATAAGTGTGGAACTACAAAAAATCGAGAAGAACTGAGCGTTTTTAAAATATAACATCCTCATTAGAACACCTATCGGGCCTCATTGAAACTGGTAAACAAGAATTAGATGGTGTAAAGAAGGAAAACCAGTCGTTAATTAAAGAAAACAGTGAACTTAGGGAAATCCTAAAAAATCAAACAAATACAATTAATATTTTAGATAGGGAGTCAAGGGCAAGTAACATTGAATTGCACTGCATTCCTGAAAAAAGAAGCGAAAACCTGCTAAAAACGGTAAAACAGATTGGTAAGATTACCAACGTTAATATGCCTGAAGGAAGTGTAGTAAAGTGCACCCGTGTTGCGAAAATAAATAGAAATTCCTTGCGCCCAAGATCTATTATTGTAAAATTTAATTCTCCCCTAATAAGAGATACATTTTTGGCTGGCGTAATAAACTTTAATAAGTTGAATAAAAAAGACAAGCTAAATACATCACATCTTGGAGTACCTGGTGAGAAGAGACCAGTATCTATTTCGGAGCACTTATCCCCCACGGCTAAAGACACCTACTCCGCAGCTCGTATTTTGGCCAAGCAAAATCAATATCGTTTCGTCTGGACGCGTAACGGGAAAATATTCCTGCGAAAAACTGAATCCAGTGACGCAATTGTAGTTAAATCAAAGGACGACTTACTTACTTTAACTTAAAGTTTATTTAATTGTTTTTTTTCTTTTTTTTTTTTCTTTGTAGTTGTATTGTAACAGTTACTTTTCTTGTATTATAATTTTTGCTATATATTTTTTTTTTAAGTTAAGAAAATATTACGCAGTGCTTTTTTTTTGAAAATTAAAATCAAAATGGTTAATGCCATGAAAATATTCTATCAGAATGTTAGGGGACTAAAAACGAAAACCAAAGACGTTTACTTAGCAACGCTTAAGTCTGATTTTGATGTATTAGTTTTCACTGAAACGTGGCTCAATAGCGGAATATCGGACAACGAGTTGTTCGATGCGCGATATAATATATTTCGCAGAGATCGTGAATCATGCGATTCTAAGAAAAAGGAGGGCGGAGGAGTTTTGATAGCAGTCTTAAAAAAATATAAATCTTACAGGGTTAATTCTTGGGAAACTAATTGTGAAGATATTTGGGTTAATATAGTACTGGAGTCGGAAACTATTTCACTATGTGCAGTATATATCCCATCGCCACTACAATACGACTTTCTTGAACGTTTCACAATAAATTTTGAGAGAATAACAAATAACAAGCAATCACGAACCCTAGTATTAGGGGATTTCAATATTCCGTCCATAGAATGGAGTCAAGACCTTAACAATAATAAAATGTTTCCATGCAATAGTGGTCCAGTTATATCTCTAATTAAGGATTTATGGGGTTAACGTTTCTTTCGCAATATAACTCTGTAACTAATGCATACGGGAAGATATTAGATCTTATTTTCAGTTTAAATAAAAAGGTTGAAGTAACAGAAAGCAACTTCTCAGCCTGCTCGGTTGACAAGTTTCATCCTCCTCTACAGATTAAGCTTGAACTAGAATATAAACCATCCACGCTGGAGGTGAATACTAATGTTAGGTATAACTTTAGAAAGGGTGATTATGAAAAAATTAATGAACTCCTTGCCGGCATTGACTGGGAAACTTTACTTATTAATTGCGACAACGTAGATAAAATGACCGAAATATTTTATTCACACTTGGGCAACTTAGTCCAGCAATGTATTCCAAAAGGGCAACCGAAGAATAATAGTAATTATCCTGTATGGTACACGAGTAATTTAAAGAAAAGATTAAGAGAGAAGAATAAGTACAGATTGTTGTTTAAGAAATATCACAATCCCATGGATAAAATTGAATACGAAATACTAAGAGACAGATGTGAAATTTTAATTGACACTGATTATAGAAATTATTTAAATGAGATGGAAGACAATATTAAAATAAACACTAAACACTTTTACTCGTACGTCAAAAATCTGCGCGGTAACAAATGTGAGTACCCGGCATTGATGACAATGAATGGTTGCTCTTTCACAAATGGGTCTGATATATGTAACCAATTTGCAAAACATTTTTCTAATATTTACGCTACGAACGATTTAAAAACCACTTCATCATCCCCCATTACAAAATCAATGTTTAACACACATTTGAACAATACGCACATCCTTGAGAGTGACATTGTAAAAGAGCTGAAAAGTCTCGATCTTGCTAAAGGAACTGGTCCTGATGACATTCCTCCAATATTCATTAAAAGATGTGCTGTTCCTTTAGCAAAGCCTTTATATGTAATTTTTAACAAATCGCTATCTCCTGGTGAATTCCCCTCCTTGTGGAAAAGGGCAAGAGTGGTACCCATTTTTAAAAGTGGTGACAAAAATGACATAAAGAATTACAGACCAATCTGTTTACTATCTGTCTTCTCAAAAGTTTTTGAATCATTTATTAGCCCTCTACTTACGTGGCACATGAAGTCTACAATGATAGATAATCAACACGGCTTTACTAAAAAAAGATCTACTATGTCTAATTTAGCAATTTTTGTTGACGATATATCAAAGGCTATGGACAACTCGGAGAGAATAGATTGCATTTACACGGACCTGGAAAAGGCCTTTGATTTAGTGGACCATCATATTTTACTTCAAAAACTTAGCGACTATGGCATCGATAATTATCTTTTAAAGTGGTTGGAATCATATTTAACAGGGCGTACTTTGAACGTTGTCGTTGGAGGTTACCAATCAGATGCATTTACTGCGACCTCGGGTGTACCTCAGGGTTCTATTCTTGGTCCTATTTTATTTGGAATTTTCGTCAATGATATAGCTAAGTGTTTTAAGCATTGTGAGTTTCAATTGTATGCCGATGACCTCAAACTCTACAAGACGATAAACGATATTAAAGACTCAAGGAATATGCAGATGGATGTCAATAGGCTTGGATTATGGTGTGACCAGAATAAATTAAAATTAAACCATTTAAAATGCTACGCTATTACCTTTAGCAGAAAGGAATCAAATTTCATATTTGATTATAATATTAAAGAAAACGTTCTGAAGAGGTTACATCAAATATCCGACCTTGGAGTTACACTGGACCATAAACTGACCTTTATTCCGCATATTGATAATATTATTACAAACGCATTCAAAGTATTAGGTTTTATCATAAGAATCACAAAGGAATTTAAAAAATCTTCAACCAAAATTGCACTCTTTAACTCATTGATACGCAGTAAACTGGAATATTGTTCTGTTGTATGGAATCCGCAATATCAAACACATACAGACAGAATCGAGAGAGTACAGAAGAAGTTCTTACGTCAACTGGCCTACAAAGATAAAGTCTTAAGACAGAATGACAGTTACGAGGATTTGTTAAATCTTTGCCATACGCCTTCCCTGTGTAATCGTAGAAAATTAATAGATTTATGTTTTCTTCACAGAATTGTGAAGGGTGATCTTCATAGTGCAAATTTGTTAGAGAGAGTTGGATTGGCGATACCAAAATATAACTCAAGGAGCCACATAAGGAATAAACATACTTTCAGGGAAAGGTTTGCTAGGACTAACATCGGCCGTAATGCTCCCATCAACAGAATGATTCTAACTTATAATAACGTATTTAAAGGAGCTGGGTTAGATATTTTCAAGCATTCTCTGTTACCTTTCAAAAGACTAGCAAAAGGCTATCTGACTACTTGAGGTTTGTGTCGGTAATTCTAAGAAGAAAGGTCTCTGTGGAATATACTGCTCAAGAATGTCTTGGTTTTTGGGCTTAGTATTATCATATTTTTTTATTACTACTCTATTATCAGCCCAGTATTATTATTGCGTTTTGATTGTGAGTTGTGATCACACTTTTTCTTTTTTTGGTTCTCGTTACTTTTTCCTTAAGTCAATGCTTGTAATTGTTTTACTTTATTTGTACCTCATTTTTTACCAGTTGTCACTTTCAACTGTTTTACATTTGCTATTGTTTAAGATCATTATTAGATTATTATTATTATTATTTATTTATTTTTTTGTTCGTGAGTGAACATGCAAAGAATGTTATTTTATTACACATCATGTACATGCGAATGTCGAGTTAGCCTATAAGTGGGGTGTACAATTAATGCATGTAACAAATTAATTTATTTAGTATTAATTAGGACTAAGAACTATAATTGTATACAACGTTGGCTTCCTATTTAAATAAATAAATAAATAAATAAATAAATAAATAAATAAATAAATAAATAAATGAATAAATGAATAAATGAATAAATGAATAAATGAATAAATGAATAAATGAATAAATGAATAAATGAATAAATGAATAAATGAATAAATGAATAAATGAATAAATGAATAAATGAATAAATGAATAAATGAATAAATGAATAAATGAATAAATGAATAAATGAATAAATGAATAAATGAATAAATGAATAAATGAATAAATGAATAAATGAATAAATGAATAAATAAATAAATAAATAAATAACCACTCGATAGCGTGACTCTCGAGTAAGATTTAAGTGTATAATTTGTTAAGTTTTTGTATTTACTTGTGTGTACATTAACGATATTTGTTGAAGATGTCGGGAAAACATGAGCCGTCTGAGAGGTTTTAACGAAAACGCTGCCTGAAGTCTTTGAGATGTCACGAAATAATAATATATGGTGGAATTGTGTATATTATATAGGTCTACCGAAACGTCCCCGGTGGCATATGTCTGTACCTTAAGGACAACATATTGTTTCCATTTTACAACTTTTAATAATCTGCATTCCTTAAGCGTTTATTGGGAAGCTTCATACAATAATACGGTATTAAGTCTCATCAAAATAAATTACTTCTTTTTCCAGCCTATATCAGTATCATCATGTAAATAACTTTTTAAATCATTTAATTCGGGCCTATGATTTCAAAGTTAATATAATATAAGTTTAGTATTTCTCAAAATTAAATTAAAGCTATTTATTAGTTTTTGTAAAGAGCCCGTGCCAAGCCGGGGCTGGTACCTAGCACAAGTTATAAACTAATGTCTGTTGACTCCATTTGATTTCGGGTTTTTCGGAAAATTGGCTAATTAGTGACCGGAGTTCCTTTTCTTATAGGTATTAACTTAGGAACTTTTAAACTTTCTTGAAATTAACAAAGGACTACGTTAAAATAATTTTGGGTTTGAAATAATATGTTGCAATACATACTTAAGAGAAATATTTGAACACGCCAGTTAATAAAGCGTACTAAGAAATGCAAGCCGTAGGTATTAAGGGTTATTGAATAAAACATGATGGACGAGATCTTGTATTTTAATTATCTGTAAACATAACGTGTTCACAAGCACAATTTCAAAAAATACTAATAAATAATTTAAAAATATAATTATACACTAAATCTCCTCCTTAATCAAGGCTTTAGAGTGCAACTGGGGTTGCCAGCGGCAGAGTTATGCAACTAACACGCCGTCTTATTTGGTCCTTATGTCCTTAAGTCTGTAAACAAAAAAGGGTCTTTATGTCCGTAAACAAAAAAAAAAAACATACTTAGCATAGAATTGAATATTCGCGAGGTCTCCTTTATTGAGATGAAATGAGATGTTGATGAAACGAGAACATTTACTATTTATATCGTCAACACTGAACTGACTTTCAACCAAAAACAACAATATATTACGTCAAGAGCCTATTCAACACGAAGTTTGTTTCTGTTTTTGAAAAATAATTAAAACGACTTAAATAATAAAAGTAACAGACCTTCACTTAAAATATATTTTAGTAATGATATTAATTAATTACCTGACTATTTTTTTTAAAAATTATCTCATGTTATTTGTTTGTTTTGTTTTTCTAATCAGAATAAGAAGAGTCTTCTGATTCATCATCTGGGGCGACATTTTCTTATTTTGTGGACTTTCGCTTCTTTTTGTTTAGTTCGCGTGTTCGGAACATTTTGCTTTCGTCCGCACACTTTGTTGTGATACTAGTCCTGAAATATCCATTGAGATTTTTTGTTGATATCTTTATCACAATATTCCTTTCCGATATCCTAAAAATTTTTATTTCATATAGGAAAATATAATATTTTTATACCTGACAACATTTTCGGGGACGCAACATTTTTCTACTACCGTCTGAACAATGTCATTTACCAACTTTGGATCCAGCTTCTTTTTAGCTGGTTTGTCTGGAAATGCTGGAGAAGGTTTTCCAGTTAAAGAGTGGGTTGCCAGTACTCTGAAAATATAATTATTGTTTACTTACTAAGTACTGTAACGAATTTTTCTAATATGAAATTAAAGTTTTCTACTGACTTTCTCGAAAATACAGCAGTAAGTAGTTTTCTTGTAGCGTTTGTGTATGAAGTCCAATCCATATGCTTAAGAAGCCTGGCCGGGACCACAGCATTTCCATCACCAATAGGCACCTATAAATTTAGGAATATTATAGCATATATAGCAATAACATAAACAACATAATTAATACAAATAATTTGGTTTACCGAGTCGTTATTAGTCTTAAGATTATTTTTCGGCTTCAAAGCTTTTATTCGCTTCACATCGTTCTCTATAGAATCATCTTTGCCTTTATTAAATGTAGAATCGCAATCTCCCATTAAACTCTGAAAGGATATGTTAATTAGAAAGTTTCAATGGTGAAAAGGACTACTTATATCCTTTATAATTTTACTTACGGAGTCTGCGGTGACTGTCAAATTTCTTTTACGCTTATTAGATCTCCTTCTTGGTTGTGGTCTGAAATAGTCGTCACTCGAATAGTCTGGCATTCGTTCGAATGAATCTGTAATTGAGGGGGTCTCTGGCTTTTTGGTGTTAAGTCTCGCTTTCAGTACTTCGATTTTGGAACATAAATCTTTAATAACTTTTTCCATTTTTTCTAATTGAGGTACTTTAACTTCAAAATCCGTTTGGGTGGCCACCTCGTATGTTATTTTCTTCTTGGGGACTGGTTGCTTTTGGTGTTTTCTTCCTGGCGAAAGATTCCACGATTTTTGCTCGGCGGTTGTCTTAGCGGTAGGGCTGGTACTCGGTGAATGCGATCTCTGAAATTAGTGAAATGTTTATTAGTATTGACAAAAATCGTTAATAGTTTTTCATAAATAAAATAACTACTACTATTCTTTATACCTTGGAAGTTACATAATTGTTTAAAATTGTTCCAATATGAACAGGCCCAACCATGTTGGCCATAGGCCGGGAATAAACTCTATCTGAAATAAATAAAATTCCATTATACAAACAAATTTATTGGTGTAGCCATGTAGAACTGAAAAAATCAACTAGACTTTTTTAAATTTATTATTGGGAAAAAATATTTACCATTATGACTCCTGTGTAAATCCAATAAGGCCAGTGCCGCATCCATTTCAGATGTTATGATAACGGATGTCATTATAAACTAAAAAAATAACTATTGCTTAACAAATTTATAAATAACTTTTGCTATTAATAAACACGAAGTTAGACAAAACTAATACATATGAAAATACGAAGTCTCTCAATTGCATGTCGCAGGTACAAAATTTAAATATTGAAAAATTTTAAAATTTTAACTTACCGATATTTAAAACTACAGCCACAGTTAAAATATCACAATTACAACAAGTGTGTTTAATTCCTCAGATACTGAGTGTACACTGACCAATATTCGCAACAGGGTTGACCAAATCAGCTCGCCTTCGGGTAGCTTTGGGGGTTCCATTATATTACTCTTTTGTTTCTGTTATCAGGTACATCCTTAATTCTTATTGCCCTCTATTGTTTTTAATTCTTTCAAAAACAAATAAGACTACGAAGAAAATTCATTCACTAGTAACTAGTTTATCCTTTTATTGAGCTAATTAGCTTTCAAGCGTTATTCTTATAAGGATTTTAAATATATTTTATTTTTAAAATACCAGAAATTGTTTTGTTCCTTCTCTGAAACAATTTAGTAAGTATGTTGTTATTATTATTTTAGTGTATTTTGAACAATTTAGTTCGCCTTACAGTCGTTGGCTACAAAATTCAACTGTTTTTAAATACCTTAAATATAATTAATTTATATAGGTAATATAGATAATTAATGTTTGCAAACTATACTAATATTTAGACGTGGTTTCGCTTGACTGTTTAAAATTATAATTACAGGCTAACTTCAAACAGCATACGAGTATAAATAATAATATCATATTAAAAACTAAAATAACTTTGTTCTAATCTTTTTCCAACTTTCGTTTTGATTGACAAACATATTTTTATTAATCAAAAATTCGTATTTAATTGGATAGAAGAGTGCCATTACTTTCTTTAAAATAACCAAAACTTTTCGGTTTCAAAAAAATATGAAATTAAAAATGAAAATTACTATACCTAGTAATTAAAAATTGAAAAATTGATCACAAATTTTACGATCGCTTTCCTAATGTTTTTTTACCTTAGTTCTATCAATTAATATTTATTTTGAGCCAAACCACAAACCAGTTAAATTACCCTTATTAATAATTAAAAAAAATATTTGATTATATCGGAGCCCACTGCTGAGCAAAGGCTTCTTCTCACATGGAGACGGTAAGAGCATTAATCACCATACTTACTCAAGACGGGTTGGCGATTTCAATCTTATAATTTGAAATTGTAAGGCCAGGTTTCCTCACGATGTTTTCCTTCACCGTCTGTCAGTGGTGTCTAAATACTCTTAGAAAGTACACATGACTCGGGAAAAATCAAATTGGTACTTGCCAGGTTTCGAAACCGCGCCCTCATGCATCAGAGGTGGTATTTTAACCTCCAGGCCACCACGACACTTATCTTGAATTAATTACCGTTTTTCAAAATTGTTTAAAAAGGAAGGTATATTATAGCTTAATTCCTTTAGGAAGAATTTCTAATTTATGAGTTTCTCACTTTTTAACAATCTATCTTTATGTATACATATTAGAAAACAAAGTCCCTCGCCGCGTCTGTCTGTCTGTTTGTTCGTAATAAGCGAAAAAAGTACTGCACCGATTACCAAACAGATATCATCACACGATAGCGTGATTCTCGAGTAAGATTTAAGTGTATAATTTGTTAAGTTTTTGTATTTACTTGTGTGTACATTAACGATATTTGTTGAAGATGTCGGGAAAACATGAGCCGTCTGAGAGGTTTTAACGAAAACGCTGCCTGAAGTCTTTGAGATGTCACGAAATAATAATATATGGTGGAATTGTGTATATTATATAGGTCTACCGAAACGTCCCCGGTGGCATATGTCTGTACCTTAAGGACAACATATTGTTTCCATTTTACAACTTTTAATAATCTGCATTCCTTAAGCGTTTATTGGGAAGCTTCATACAATAATACGGTATTAAGTCTCATCAAAATAAATTACTTCTTTTTCCAGCCTATATCAGTATCATCATGTAAATAACTTTTTAAATCATTTAATTCGGGCCTATGATTTCAAAGTTAATATAATATAAGTTTAGTATTTCTCAAAATTAAATTAAAGCTATTTATTAGTTTTTGTAAAGAGCCCGTGCCAAGCCGGGGCTGGTACCTAGCACAAGTTATAAACTAATGTCTGTTGACTCCATTTGATTTCGGGTTTTTCGGAAAATTGGCTAATTAGTGACCGGAGTTCCTTTTCTTATAGGTATTAACTTAGGAACTTTTAAACTTTCTTGAAATTAACAAAGGACTACGTTAAAATAATTTTGGGTTTGAAATAATATGTTGCAATACATACTTAAGAGAAATATTTGAACACGCCAGTTAATAAAGCGTACTAAGAAATGCAAGCCGTAGGTATTAAGGGTTATTGAATAAAACATGATGGACGAGATCTTGTATTTTAATTATCTGTAAACATAACGTGTTCACAAGCACAATTTCAAAAAATACTAATAAATAATTTAAAATATAATTATACACTAAATCTCCTCCTTAATCAAGGCTTTAGAGTGCAACTGGGGTTGCCAGCGGCAGAGTTATGCAACTAACACGCCGTCTTATTTGGTCCTTATGTCCTTAAGTCTGTAAACAAAAAAGGGTCTTTATGTCCGTAAACAAAAAAAAAAACATACTTAGCATAGAATTGAATATTCGCGAGGTCTCCTTTATTGAGATGAAATGAGATGTTGATGAAACGAGAACATTTACTATTTATATCGTCAACACTGAACTGACTTTCAACCAAAAACAACAATATATTACGTCAAGAGCGTATTCAACACGAAGTTTGTTTCTGTTTTTGAAAAATAATTAAAACGACTTAAATAATAAAAGTAACAGACCTTCACTTAAAATATATTTTAGTAATGATATTAATTAATTACCTGACTATTTTTTTTAAAATTATCTCATGTTATTTGTTTGTTTTGTTTTTCTAATCAGAATAAGAAGAGTCTTCTGATTCATCATCTGGGGCGACATTTTCTTATTTTGTGGACTTTCGCTTCTTTTTGTTTAGTTCGCGTGTTCGGAACATTTTGCTTTCGTCCGCACACTTTGTTGTGATACTAGTCCTGAAATATCCATTGAGATTTTTTGTTGATATCTTTATCACAATATTCCTTTCCGATATCCTAAAAATTTTTATTTCATATAGGAAAATATAATATTTTTTATACCTGACAACATTTTCGGGGACGCAACATTTTTCTACTACCGTCTGAACAATGTCATTTACCAACTTTGGATCCAGCTTCTTTTTAGCTGGTTTGTCTGGAAATGCTGGAGAAGGTTTTCCAGTTAAAGAGTGGGTTGCCAGTACTCTGAAAATATAATTATTGTTTACTTACTAAGTACTGTAACGAATTTTTCTAATATGAAATTAAAGTTTTCTACTGACTTTCTCGAAAATACAGCAGTGAGTAGTTTTCTTGTAGCGTTTGTGTATGAAGTCCAATCCATATGCTTAAGAAGCCTGGCCGGGACCACAGCATTTCCATCACCAATAGGCACCTATAAATTTAGGAATATTATAGCATATATAGCAATAACATAAACAACATAATTAATACAAATAATTTGGTTTACCGAGTCGTTATTAGTCTTAAGATTATTTTTCGGCTTCAAAGCTTTTATTCGCTTCACATCGTTCTCTATAGAATCATCTTTGCCTTTATTAAATGTAGAATCGCAATCTCCCATTAAACTCTGAAAGGATATGTTAATTAGAAAGTTTCAATGGTGAAAAGGACTACTTATATCCTTTATAATTTTACTTACGGAGTCTGCGGTGACTGTCAAATTTCTTTTACGCTTATTAGATCTCCTTCTTGGTTGTGGTCTGAAATAGTCGTCACTCGAATAGTCTGGCATTCGTTCGAATGAATCTGTAATTGAGGGGGTCTCTGGCTTTTTGGTGTTAAGTCTCGCTTTCAGTACTTCGATTTTGGAACATAAATCTTTAATAACTTTTTCCATTTTTTCTAATTGAGGTACTTTAACTTCAAAATCCGTTTGGGTGGCCACCTCGTATGTTATTTTCTTCTTGGGGACTGGTTGCTTTTGGTGTTTTCTTCCTGGCGAAAGATTCCACGATTTTTGCTCGGCGGTTGTCTTAGCGGTAGGGCTGGTACTCGGTGAATGCGATCTCTGAAATTAGTGAAATGTTTATTAGTATTGACAAAAATCGTTAATAGTTTTTCATAAATAAAATAACTACTACTATTCTTTATACCTTGGAAGTTACATAATTGTTTAAAATTGTTCCAATATGAACAGGCCCAACCATGTTGGCCATAGGCCGGGAATAAACTCTATCTGAAATAAATAAAATTCCATTATACAAACAAATTTATTGGTGTAGCCATGTAGAACTGAAAAAATCAACTAGACTTTTTTAAATTTATTATTGGGAAAAAATATTTACCATTATGACTCCTGTGTAAATCCAATAAGGCCAGTGCCGCATCCATTTCAGATGTTATGATAACGGATGTCATTATAAACTAAAAAAATAACTATTGCTTAACAAATTTATAAATAACTTTTGCTATTAATAAACACGAAGTTAGACAAAACTAATACATATGAAAATACGAAGTCTCTCAATTGCATGTCGCAGGTACAAAATTTAAATATTGAAAAATTTTAAAATTTTAACTTACCGATATTTAAAACTACAGCCACAGTTAAAATATCACAATTACAACAAGTGTGTTTAATTCCTCAGATACTGAGTGTACACTGACCAATATTCGCAACAGGGTTGACCAAATCAGCTCGCCTTCGGGTAGCTTTGGGGGTTCCATTATATTACTCTTTTGTTTCTGTTATCAGGTACATCCTTAATTCTTATTGCCCTCTATTGTTTTTAATTCTTTCAAAAACAAATAAGACTACGAAGAAAATTCATTCACTAGTAACTAGTTTATCCTTTTATTGAGCTAATTAGCTTTCAAGCGTTATTCTTATAAGGATTTTAAATATATTTTATTTTTAAAATACCAGAAATTGTTTTGTTCCTTCTCTGAAACAATTTAGTAAGTATGTTGTTATTATTATTTTAGTGTATTTTGAACAATTTAGTTCGCCTTACAGTCGTTGGCTACAAAATTCAACTGTTTTTAAATACCTTAAATATAATTAATTTATATAGGTAATATAGATAATTAATGTTTGCAAACTATACTAATATTTAGACGTGGTTTCGCTTGACTGTTTAAAATTATAATTACAGGCTAACTTCAAACAGCATACGAGTATAAATAATAATATCATATTAAAAACTAAAATAACTTTGTTCTAATCTTTTTCCAACTTTCGTTTTGATTGACAAACATATTTTTATTAATCAAAAATTCGTATTTAATTGGATAGAAGAGTGCCATTACTTTCTTTAAAATAACCAAAACTTTTCGGTTTCAAAAAAATATGAAATTAAAAATGAAAATTACTATACCTAGTAATTAAAAATTGAAAAATTGATCACAAATTTTACGATCGCTTTCCTAATGTTTTTTTACCTTAGTTCTATCAATTAATATTTATTTTGAGCCAAACCACAAACCAGTTAAATTACCCTTATTAATAATTAAAAAAAATATTTGATTATATCGGAGCCCACTGCTGAGCAAAGGCTTCTTCTCACATGGAGACGGTAAGAGCATTAATCACCATACTTACTCAAGACGGGTTGGCGATTTCAATCTTATAATTTGAAATTGTAAGGCCAGGTTTCCTCACGATGTTTTCCTTCACCGTCTGTCAGTGGTGTCTAAATACTCTTAGAAAGTACACATGACTCGGGAAAAATCAAATTGGTACTTGCCAGGTTTCGAAACCGCGCCCTCATGCATCAGAGGTGGTATTTTAACCTCCAGGCCACCACGACACTTATCTTGAATTAATTACCGTTTTTCAAAATTGTTTAAAAAGGAAGGTATATTATAGCTTAATTCCTTTAGGAAGAATTTCTAATTTATGAGTTTCTCACTTTTTAACAATCTATCTTTATGTATACATATTAGAAAACAAAGTCCCTCGCCGCGTCTGTCTGTCTGTTTGTTCGTAATAAGCGAAAAAAGTACTGCACCGATTACCAAACAGATATCATCACACGATAGCGTGATTCTCGAGTAAGATTTAAGTGTATAATTTGTTAAGTTTTTGTATTTACTTGTGTGTACATTAACGATATTTGTTGAAGATGTCGGGAAAACATGAGCCGTCTGAGAGGTTTTAACGAAAACGCTGCCTGAAGTCTTTGAGATGTCACGAAATAATAATATATGGTGGAATTGTGTATATTATATAGGTCTACCGAAACGTCCCCGGTGGCATATGTCTGTACCTTAAGGACAACATATTGTTTCCATTTTACAACTTTTAATAATCTGCATTCCTTAAGCGTTTATTGGGAAGCTTCATACAATAATACGGTATTAAGTCTCATCAAAATAAATTACTTCTTTTTCCAGCCTATATCAGTATCATCATGTAAATAACTTTTTAAATCATTTAATTCGGGCCTATGATTTCAAAGTTAATATAATATAAGTTTAGTATTTCTCAAAATTAAATTAAAGCTATTTATTAGTTTTTGTAAAGAGCCCGTGCCAAGCCGGGGCTGGTACCTAGCACAAGTTATAAACTAATGTCTGTTGACTCCATTTGATTTCGGGTTTTTCGGAAAATTGGCTAATTAGTGACCGGAGTTCCTTTTCTTATAGGTATTAACTTAGGAACTTTTAAACTTTCTTGAAATTAACAAAGGACTACGTTAAAATAATTTTGGGTTTGAAATAATATGTTGCAATACATACTTAAGAGAAATATTTGAACACGCCAGTTAATAAAGCGTACTAAGAAATGCAAGCCGTAGGTATTAAGGGTTATTGAATAAAACATGATGGACGAGATCTTGTATTTTAATTATCTGTAAACATAACGTGTTCACAAGCACAATTTCAAAAAATACTAATAAATAATTTAAAAATATAATTATACACTAAATCTCCTCCTTAATCAAGGCTTTAGAGTGCAACTGGGGTTGCCAGCGGCAGAGTTATGCAACTAACACGCCGTCTTATTTGGTCCTTATGTCCTTAAGTCTGTAAACAAAAAAGGGTCTTTATGTCCGTAAACAAAAAAAAAAACATACTTAGCATAGAATTGAATATTCGCGAGGTCTCCTTTATTGAGATGAAATGAGATGTTGATGAAACGAGAACATTTACTATTTATATCGTCAACACTGAACTGACTTTCAACCAAAAACAACAATATATTACGTCAAGAGCGTATTCAACACGAAGTTTGTTTCTGTTTTTGAAAAATAATTAAAACGACTTAAATAATAAAAGTAACAGACCTTCACTTAAAATATATTTTAGTAATGATATTAATTAATTACCTGACTATTTTTTTTAAAAATTATCTCATGTTATTTGTTTGTTTTGTTTTTCTAATCAGAATAAGAAGAGTCTTCTGATTCATCATCTGGGGCGACATTTTCTTATTTTGTGGACTTTCGCTTCTTTTTGTTTAGTTCGCGTGTTCGGAACATTTTGCTTTCGTCCGCACACTTTGTTGTGATACTAGTCCTGAAATATCCATTGAGATTTTTTGTTGATATCTTTATCACAATATTCCTTTCCGATATCCTAAAAATTTTATTTCATATAGGAAAATATAATATTTTTTATACCTGACAACATTTTCGGGGACGCAACATTTTTCTACTACCGTCTGAACAATGTCATTTACCAACTTTGGATCCAGCTTCTTTTTAGCTGGTTTGTCTGGAAATGCTGGAGAAGGTTTTCCAGTTAAAGAGTGGGTTGCCAGTACTCTGAAAATATAATTATTGTTTACTTACTAAGTACTGTAACGAATTTTTCTAATATGAAATTAAAGTTTTCTACTGACTTTCTCGAAAATACAGCAGTAAGTAGTTTTCTTGTAGCGTTTGTGTATGAAGTCCAATCCATATGCTTAAGAAGCCTGGCCGGGACCACAGCATTTCCATCACCAATAGGCACCTATAAATTTAGGAATATTATAGCATATATAGCAATAACATAAACAACATAATTAATACAAATAATTTGGTTTACCGAGTCGTTATTAGTCTTAAGATTATTTTTCGGCTTCAAAGCTTTTATTCGCTTCACATCGTTCTCTATAGAATCATCTTTGCCTTTATTAAATGTAGAATCGCAATCTCCCATTAAACTCTGAAAGGATATGTTAATTAGAAAGTTTCAATGGTGAAAAGGACTACTTATATCCTTTATAATTTTACTTACGGAGTCTGCGGTGACTGTCAAATTTCTTTTACGCTTATTAGATCTCCTTCTTGGTTGTGGTCTGAAATAGTCGTCACTCGAATAGTCTGGCATTCGTTCGAATGAATCTGTAATTGAGGGGGTCTCTGGCTTTTTGGTGTTAAGTCTCGCTTTCAGTACTTCGATTTTGGAACATAAATCTTTAATAACTTTTTCCATTTTTTCTAATTGAGGTACTTTAACTTCAAAATCCGTTTGGGTGGCCACCTCGTATGTTATTTTCTTCTTGGGGACTGGTTGCTTTTGGTGTTTTCTTCCTGGCGAAAGATTCCACGATTTTTGCTCGGCGGTTGTCTTAGCGGTAGGGCTGGTACTCGGTGAATGCGATCTCTGAAATTAGTGAAATGTTTATTAGTATTGACAAAAATCGTTAATAGTTTTTCATAAATAAAATAACTACTACTATTCTTTATACCTTGGAAGTTACATAATTGTTTAAAATTGTTCCAATATGAACAGGCCCAACCATGTTGGCCATAGGCCGGGAATAAACTCTATCTGAAATAAATAAAATTCCATTATACAAACAAATTTATTGGTGTAGCCATGTAGAACTGAAAAAATCAACTAGACTTTTTTAAATTTATTATTGGGAAAAAATATTTACCATTATGACTCCTGTGTAAATCCAATAAGGCCAGTGCCGCATCCATTTCAGATGTTATGATAACGGATGTCATTATAAACTAAAAAAATAACTATTGCTTAACAAATTTATAAATAACTTTTGCTATTAATAAACACGAAGTTAGACAAAACTAATACATATGAAAATACGAAGTCTCTCAATTGCATGTCGCAGGTACAAAATTTAAATATTGAAAAATTTTAAAATTTTAACTTACCGATATTTAAAACTACAGCCACAGTTAAAATATCACAATTACAACAAGTGTGTTTAATTCCTCAGATACTGAGTGTACACTGACCAATATTCGCAACAGGGTTGACCAAATCAGCTCGCCTTCGGGTAGCTTTGGGGGTTCCATTATATTACTCTTTTGTTTCTGTTATCAGGTACATCCTTAATTCTTATTGCCCTCTATTGTTTTTAATTCTTTCAAAAACAAATAAGACTACGAAGAAAATTCATTCACTAGTAACTAGTTTATCCTTTTATTGAGCTAATTAGCTTTCAAGCGTTATTCTTATAAGGATTTTAAATATATTTTATTTTAAAATACCAGAAATTGTTTTGTTCCTTCTCTGAAACAATTTAGTAAGTATGTTGTTATTATTATTTTAGTGTATTTTGAACAATTTAGTTCGCCTTACAGTCGTTGGCTACAAAATTCAACTGTTTTTAAATACCTTAAATATAATTAATTTATATAGGTAATATAGATAATTAATGTTTGCAAACTATACTAATATTTAGACGTGGTTTCGCTTGACTGTTTAAAATTATAATTACAGGCTAACTTCAAACAGCATACGAGTATAAATAATAATATCATATTAAAAACTAAAATAACTTTGTTCTAATCTTTTTCCAACTTTCGTTTTGATTGACAAACATATTTTTATTAATCAAAAATTCGTATTTAATTGGATAGAAGAGTGCCATTACTTTCTTTAAAATAACCAAAACTTTTCGGTTTCAAAAAAATATGAAATTAAAAATGAAAATTACTATACCTAGTAATTAAAAATTGAAAAATTGATCACAAATTTTACGATCGCTTTCCTAATGTTTTTTTACCTTAGTTCTATCAATTAATATTTATTTTGAGCCAAACCACAAACCAGTTAAATTACCCTTATTAATAATTAAAAAAAATATTTGATTATATCGGAGCCCACTGCTGAGCAAAGGCTTCTTCTCACATGGAGACGGTAAGAGCATTAATCACCATACTTACTCAAGACGGGTTGGCGATTTCAATCTTATAATTTGAAATTGTAAGGCCAGGTTTCCTCACGATGTTTTCCTTCACCGTCTGTCAGTGGTGTCTAAATACTCTTAGAAAGTACACATGACTCGGGAAAAATCAAATTGGTACTTGCCAGGTTTCGAAACCGCGCCCTCATGCATCAGAGGTGGTATTTTAACCTCCAGGCCACCACGACACTTATCTTGAATTAATTACCGTTTTTCAAAATTGTTTAAAAAGGAAGGTATATTATAGCTTAATTCCTTTAGGAAGAATTTCTAATTTATGAGTTTCTCACTTTTTAACAATCTATCTTTATGTATACATATTAGAAAACAAAGTCCCTCGCCGCGTCTGTCTGTCTGTTTGTTCGTAATAAGCGAAAAAAGTACTGCACCGATTACCAAACAGATATCATCACACGATAGCGTGATTCTCGAGTAAGATTTAAGTGTATAATTTGTTAAGTTTTTGTATTTACTTGTGTGTACATTAACGATATTTGTTGAAGATGTCGGGAAAACATGAGCCGTCTGAGAGGTTTTAACGAAAACGCTGCCTGAAGTCTTTGAGATGTCACGAAATAATAATATATGGTGGAATTGTGTATATTATATAGGTCTACCGAAACGTCCCCGGTGGCATATGTCTGTACCTTAAGGACAACATATTGTTTCCATTTTACAACTTTTAATAATCTGCATTCCTTAAGCGTTTATTGGGAAGCTTCATACAATAATACGGTATTAAGTCTCATCAAAATAAATTACTTCTTTTTCCAGCCTATATCAGTATCATCATGTAAATAACTTTTTAAATCATTTAATTCGGGCCTATGATTTCAAAGTTAATATAATATAAGTTTAGTATTTCTCAAAATTAAATTAAAGCTATTTATTAGTTTTTGTAAAGAGCCCGTGCCAAGCCGGGGCTGGTACCTAGCACAAGTTATAAACTAATGTCTGTTGACTCCATTTGATTTCGGGTTTTTCGGAAAATTGGCTAATTAGTGACCGGAGTTCCTTTTCTTATAGGTATTAACTTAGGAACTTTTAAACTTTCTTGAAATTAACAAAGGACTACGTTAAAATAATTTTGGGTTTGAAATAATATGTTGCAATACATACTTAAGAGAAATATTTGAACACGCCAGTTAATAAAGCGTACTAAGAAATGCAAGCCGTAGGTATTAAGGGTTATTGAATAAAACATGATGGACGAGATCTTGTATTTTAATTATCTGTAAACATAACGTGTTCACAAGCACAATTTCAAAAAATACTAATAAATAATTTAAAAATATAATTATACACTAAATCTCCTCCTTAATCAAGGCTTTAGAGTGCAACTGGGGTTGCCAGCGGCAGAGTTATGCAACTAACACGCCGTCTTATTTGGTCCTTATGTCCTTAAGTCTGTAAACAAAAAAGGGTCTTTATGTCCGTAAACAAAAAAAAAAACATACTTAGCATAGAATTGAATATTCGCGAGGTCTCCTTTATTGAGATGAAATGAGATGTTGATGAAACGAGAACATTTACTATTTATATCGTCAACACTGAACTGACTTTCAACCAAAAACAACAATATATTACGTCAAGAGCGTATTCAACACGAAGTTTGTTTCTGTTTTTGAAAAATAATTAAAACGACTTAAATAATAAAAGTAACAGACCTTCACTTAAAATATATTTTAGTAATGATATTAATTAATTACCTGACTATTTTTTTTAAAATTATCTCATGTTATTTGTTTGTTTTGTTTTTCTAATCAGAATAAGAAGAGTCTTCTGATTCATCATCTGGGGCGACATTTTCTTATTTTGTGGACTTTCGCTTCTTTTTGTTTAGTTCGCGTGTTCGGAACATTTTGCTTTCGTCCGCACACTTTGTTGTGATACTAGTCCTGAAATATCCATTGAGATTTTTTGTTGATATCTTTATCACAATATTCCTTTCCGATATCCTAAAAATTTTTATTTCATATAGGAAAATATAATATTTTTTATACCTGACAACATTTTCGGGGACGCAACATTTTTCTACTACCGTCTGAACAATGTCATTTACCAACTTTGGATCCAGCTTCTTTTTAGCTGGTTTGTCTGGAAATGCTGGAGAAGGTTTTCCAGTTAAAGAGTGGGTTGCCAGTACTCTGAAAATATAATTATTGTTTACTTACTAAGTACTGTAACGAATTTTTCTAATATGAAATTAAAGTTTTCTACTGACTTTCTCGAAAATACAGCAGTAAGTAGTTTTCTTGTAGCGTTTGTGTATGAAGTCCAATCCATATGCTTAAGAAGCCTGGCCGGGACCACAGCATTTCCATCACCAATAGGCACCTATAAATTTAGGAATATTATAGCATATATAGCAATAACATAAACAACATAATTAATACAAATAATTTGGTTTACCGAGTCGTTATTAGTCTTAAGATTATTTTTCGGCTTCAAAGCTTTTATTCGCTTCACATCGTTCTCTATAGAATCATCTTTGCCTTTATTAAATGTAGAATCGCAATCTCCCATTAAACTCTGAAAGGATATGTTAATTAGAAAGTTTCAATGGTGAAAAGGACTACTTATATCCTTTATAATTTTACTTACGGAGTCTGCGGTGACTGTCAAATTTCTTTTACGCTTATTAGATCTCCTTCTTGGTTGTGGTCTGAAATAGTCGTCACTCGAATAGTCTGGCATTCGTTCGAATGAATCTGTAATTGAGGGGGTCTCTGGCTTTTTGGTGTTAAGTCTCGCTTTCAGTACTTCGATTTTGGAACATAAATCTTTAATAACTTTTTCCATTTTTTCTAATTGAGGTACTTTAACTTCAAAATCCGTTTGGGTGGCCACCTCGTATGTTATTTTCTTCTTGGGGACTGGTTGCTTCTTCCTGGCGAAAGATTCCACGATTTTTGCTCGGCGGTTGTCTTAGCGGTAGGGCTGGTACTCGGTGAATGCGATCTCTGAAATTAGTGAAATGTTTATTAGTATTGACAAAAATCGTTAATAGTTTTTCATAAATAAAATAACTACTACTATTCTTTATACCTTGGAAGTTACATAATTGTTTAAAATTGTTCCAATATGAACAGGCCCAACCATGTTGGCCATAGGCCGGGAATAAACTCTATCTGAAATAAATAAAATTCCATTATACAAACAAATTTATTGGTGTAGCCATGTAGAACTGAAAAAATCAACTAGACTTTTTTAAATTTATTATTGGGAAAAAATATTTACCATTATGACTCCTGTGTAAATCCAATAAGGCCAGTGCCGCATCCATTTCAGATGTTATGATAACGGATGTCATTATAAACTAAAAAAATAACTATTGCTTAACAAATTTATAAATAACTTTTGCTATTAATAAACACGAAGTTAGACAAAACTAATACATATGAAAATACGAAGTCTCTCAATTGCATGTCGCAGGTACAAAATTTAAATATTGAAAAATTTTAAAATTTTAACTTACCGATATTTAAAACTACAGCCACAGTTAAAATATCACAATTACAACAAGTGTGTTTAATTCCTCAGATACTGAGTGTACACTGACCAATATTCGCAACAGGGTTGACCAAATCAGCTCGCCTTCGGGTAGCTTTGGGGGTTCCATTATATTACTCTTTTGTTTCTGTTATCAGGTACATCCTTAATTCTTATTGCCCTCTATTGTTTTTAATTCTTTCAAAAACAAATAAGACTACGAAGAAAATTCATTCACTAGTAACTAGTTTATCCTTTTATTGAGCTAATTAGCTTTCAAGCGTTATTCTTATAAGGATTTTAAATATATTTTATTTTTAAAATACCAGAAATTGTTTTGTTCCTTCTCTGAAACAATTTAGTAAGTATGTTGTTATTATTATTTTAGTGTATTTTGAACAATTTAGTTCGCCTTACAGTCGTTGGCTACAAAATTCAACTGTTTTTAAATACCTTAAATATAATTAATTTATATAGGTAATATAGATAATTAATGTTTGCAAACTATACTAATATTTAGACGTGGTTTCGCTTGACTGTTTAAAATTATAATTACAGGCTAACTTCAAACAGCATACGAGTATAAATAATAATATCATATTAAAAACTAAAATAACTTTGTTCTAATCTTTTTCCAACTTTCGTTTTGATTGACAAACATATTTTTATTAATCAAAAATTCGTATTTAATTGGATAGAAGAGTGCCATTACTTTCTTTAAAATAACCAAAACTTTTCGGTTTCAAAAAAATATGAAATTAAAAATGAAAATTACTATACCTAGTAATTAAAAATTGAAAAATTGATCACAAATTTTACGATCGCTTTCCTAATGTTTTTTTACCTTAGTTCTATCAATTAATATTTATTTTGAGCCAAACCACAAACCAGTTAAATTACCCTTATTAATAATTAAAAAAAATATTTGATTATATCGGAGCCCACTGCTGAGCAAAGGCTTCTTCTCACATGGAGACGGTAAGAGCATTAATCACCATACTTACTCAAGACGGGTTGGCGATTTCAATCTTATAATTTGAAATTGTAAGGCCAGGTTTCCTCACGATGTTTTCCTTCACCGTCTGTCAGTGGTGTCTAAATACTCTTAGAAAGTACACATGACTCGGGAAAAATCAAATTGGTACTTGCCAGGTTTCGAAACCGCGCCCTCATGCATCAGAGGTGGTATTTTAACCTCCAGGCCACCACGACACTTATCTTGAATTAATTACCGTTTTTCAAAATTGTTTAAAAAGGAAGGTATATTATAGCTTAATTCCTTTAGGAAGAATTTCTAATTTATGAGTTTCTCACTTTTTAACAATCTATCTTTATGTATACATATTAGAAAACAAAGTCCCTCGCCGCGTCTGTCTGTCTGTTTGTTCGTAATAAGCGAAAAAAGTACTGCACCGATTACCAAACAGATATCATCACACGATAGCGTGATTCTCGAGTAAGATTTAAGTGTATAATTTGTTAAGTTTTTGTATTTACTTGTGTGTACATTAACGATATTTGTTGAAGATGTCGGGAAAACATGAGCCGTCTGAGAGGTTTTAACGAAAACGCTGCCTGAAGTCTTTGAGATGTCACGAAATAATAATATATGGTGGAATTGTGTATATTATATAGGTCTACCGAAACGTCCCCGGTGGCATATGTCTGTACCTTAAGGACAACATATTGTTTCCATTTTACAACTTTTAATAATCTGCATTCCTTAAGCGTTTATTGGGAAGCTTCATACAATAATACGGTATTAAGTCTCATCAAAATAAATTACTTCTTTTTCCAGCCTATATCAGTATCATCATGTAAATAACTTTTTAAATCATTTAATTCGGGCCTATGATTTCAAAGTTAATATAATATAAGTTTAGTATTTCTCAAAATTAAATTAAAGCTATTTATTAGTTTTTGTAAAGAGCCCGTGCCAAGCCGGGGCTGGTACCTAGCACAAGTTATAAACTAATGTCTGTTGACTCCATTTGATTTCGGGTTTTTCGGAAAATTGGCTAATTAGTGACCGGAGTTCCTTTTCTTATAGGTATTAACTTAGGAACTTTTAAACTTTCTTGAAATTAACAAAGGACTACGTTAAAATAATTTTGGGTTTGAAATAATATGTTGCAATACATACTTAAGAGAAATATTTGAACACGCCAGTTAATAAAGCGTACTAAGAAATGCAAGCCGTAGGTATTAAGGGTTATTGAATAAAACATGATGGACGAGATCTTGTATTTTAATTATCTGTAAACATAACGTGTTCACAAGCACAATTTCAAAAAATACTAATAAATAATTTAAAAATATAATTATACACTAAATCTCCTCCTTAATCAAGGCTTTAGAGTGCAACTGGGGTTGCCAGCGGCAGAGTTATGCAACTAACACGCCGTCTTATTTGGTCCTTATGTCCTTAAGTCTGTAAACAAAAAAGGGTCTTTATGTCCGTAAACAAAAAAAAAAAACATACTTAGCATAGAATTGAATATTCGCGAGGTCTCCTTTATTGAGATGAAATGAGATGTTGATGAAACGAGAACATTTACTATTTATATCGTCAACACTGAACTGACTTTCAACCAAAAACAACAATATATTACGTCAAGAGCGTATTCAACACGAAGTTTGTTTCTGTTTTTGAAAAATAATTAAAACGACTTAAATAATAAAAGTAACAGACCTTCACTTAAAATATATTTTAGTAATGATATTAATTAATTACCTGACTATTTTTTTTAAAAATTATCTCATGTTATTTGTTTGTTTTGTTTTTCTAATCAGAATAAGAAGAGTCTTCTGATTCATCATCTGGGGCGACATTTTCTTATTTTGTGGACTTTCGCTTCTTTTTGTTTAGTTCGCGTGTTCGGAACATTTTGCTTTCGTCCGCACACTTTGTTGTGATACTAGTCCTGAAATATCCATTGAGATTTTTTGTTGATATCTTTATCACAATATTCCTTTCCGATATCCTAAAATTTTTATTTCATATAGGAAAATATAATATTTTTTATACCTGACAACATTTTCGGGGACGCAACATTTTTCTACTACCGTCTGAACAATGTCATTTACCAACTTTGGATCCAGCTTCTTTTTAGCTGGTTTGTCTGGAAATGCTGGAGAAGGTTTTCCAGTTAAAGAGTGGGTTGCCAGTACTCTGAAAATATAATTATTGTTTACTTACTAAGTACTGTAACGAATTTTTCTAATATGAAATTAAAGTTTTCTACTGACTTTCTCGAAAATACAGCAGTAAGTAGTTTTCTTGTAGCGTTTGTGTATGAAGTCCAATCCATATGCTTAAGAAGCCTGGCCGGGACCACAGCATTTCCATCACCAATAGGCACCTATAAATTTAGGAATATTATAGCATATATAGCAATAACATAAACAACATAATTAATACAAATAATTTGGTTTACCGAGTCGTTATTAGTCTTAAGATTATTTTTCGGCTTCAAAGCTTTTATTCGCTTCACATCGTTCTCTATAGAATCATCTTTGCCTTTATTAAATGTAGAATCGCAATCTCCCATTAAACTCTGAAAGGATATGTTAATTAGAAAGTTTCAATGGTGAAAAGGACTACTTATATCCTTTATAATTTTACTTACGGAGTCTGCGGTGACTGTCAAATTTCTTTTACGCTTATTAGATCTCCTTCTTGGTTGTGGTCTGAAATAGTCGTCACTCGAATAGTCTGGCATTCGTTCGAATGAATCTGTAATTGAGGGGGTCTCTGGCTTTTTGGTGTTAAGTCTCGCTTTCAGTACTTCGATTTTGGAACATAAATCTTTAATAACTTTTTCCATTTTTTCTAATTGAGGTACTTTAACTTCAAAATCCGTTTGGGTGGCCACCTCGTATGTTATTTTCTTCTTGGGGACTGGTTGCTTTTGGTGTTTTCTTCCTGGCGAAAGATTCCACGATTTTTGCTCGGCGGTTGTCTTAGCGGTAGGGCTGGTACTCGGTGAATGCGATCTCTGAAATTAGTGAAATGTTTATTAGTATTGACAAAAATCGTTAATAGTTTTTCATAAATAAAATAACTACTACTATTCTTTATACCTTGGAAGTTACATAATTGTTTAAAATTGTTCCAATATGAACAGGCCCAACCATGTTGGCCATAGGCCGGGAATAAACTCTATCTGAAATAAATAAAATTCCATTATACAAACAAATTTATTGGTGCAGCCATGTAGAACTGAAAAAATCAACTAGACTTTTTTAAATTTATTATTGGGAAAAAATATTTACCATTATGACTCCTGTGTAAATCCAATAAGGCCAGTGCCGCATCCATTTCAGATGTTATGATAACGGATGTCATTATAAACTAAAAAAATAACTATTGCTTAACAAATTTATAAATAACTTTTGCTATTAATAAACACGAAGTTAGACAAAACTAATACATATGAAAATACGAAGTCTCTCAATTGCATGTCGCAGGTACAAAATTTAAATATTGAAAAATTTTAAAATTTTAACTTACCGATATTTAAAACTACAGCCACAGTTAAAATATCACAATTACAACAAGTGTGTTTAATTCCTCAGATACTGAGTGTACACTGACCAATATTCGCAACAGGGTTGACCAAATCAGCTCGCCTTCGGGTAGCTTTGGGGGTTCCATTATATTACTCTTTTGTTTCTGTTATCAGGTACATCCTTAATTCTTATTGCCCTCTATTGTTTTTAATTCTTTCAAAAACAAATAAGACTACGAAGAAAATTCATTCACTAGTAACTAGTTTATCCTTTTATTGAGCTAATTAGCTTTCAAGCGTTATTCTTATAAGGATTTTAAATATATTTTATTTTTAAAATACCAGAAATTGTTTTGTTCCTTCTCTGAAACAATTTAGTAAGTATGTTGTTATTATTATTTTAGTGTATTTTGAACAATTTAGTTCGCCTTACAGTCGTTGGCTACAAAATTCAACTGTTTTTAAATACCTTAAATATAATTAATTTATATAGGTAATATAGATAATTAATGTTTGCAAACTATACTAATATTTAGACGTGGTTTCGCTTGACTGTTTAAAATTATAATTACAGGCTAACTTCAAACAGCATACGAGTATAAATAATAATATCATATTAAAAACTAAAATAACTTTGTTCTAATCTTTTTCCAACTTTCGTTTTGATTGACAAACATATTTTTATTAATCAAAAATTCGTATTTAATTGGATAGAAGAGTGCCATTACTTTCTTTAAAATAACCAAAACTTTTCGGTTTCAAAAAAATATGAAATTAAAAATGAAAATTACTATACCTAGTAATTAAAAATTGAAAAATTGATCACAAATTTTACGATCGCTTTCCTAATGTTTTTTTACCTTAGTTCTATCAATTAATATTTATTTTGAGCCAAACCACAAACCAGTTAAATTACCCTTATTAATAATTAAAAAAAATATTTGATTATATCGGAGCCCACTGCTGAGCAAAGGCTTCTTCTCACATGGAGACGGTAAGAGCATTAATCACCATACTTACTCAAGACGGGTTGGCGATTTCAATCTTATAATTTGAAATTGTAAGGCCAGGTTTCCTCACGATGTTTTCCTTCACCGTCTGTCAGTGGTGTCTAAATACTCTTAGAAAGTACACATGACTCGGGAAAAATCAAATTGGTACTTGCCAGGTTTCGAAACCGCGCCCTCATGCATCAGAGGTGGTATTTTAACCTCCAGGCCACCACGACACTTATCTTGAATTAATTACCGTTTTTCAAAATTGTTTAAAAAGGAAGGTATATTATAGCTTAATTCCTTTAGGAAGAATTTCTAATTTATGAGTTTCTCACTTTTTAACAATCTATCTTTATGTATACATATTAGAAAACAAAGTCCCTCGCCGCGTCTGTCTGTCTGTTTGTTCGTAATAAGCGAAAAAAGTACTGCACCGATTACCAAACAGATATCATCACACGATAGCGTGATTCTCGAGTAAGATTTAAGTGTATAATTTGTTAAGTTTTTGTATTTACTTGTGTGTACATTAACGATATTTGTTGAAGATGTCGGGAAAACATGAGCCGTCTGAGAGGTTTTAACGAAAACGCTGCCTGAAGTCTTTGAGATGTCACGAAATAATAATATATGGTGGAATTGTGTATATTATATAGGTCTACCGAAACGTCCCCGGTGGCATATGTCTGTACCTTAAGGACAACATATTGTTTCCATTTTACAACTTTTAATAATCTGCATTCCTTAAGCGTTTATTGGGAAGCTTCATACAATAATACGGTATTAAGTCTCATCAAAATAAATTACTTCTTTTTCCAGCCTATATCAGTATCATCATGTAAATAACTTTTTAAATCATTTAATTCGGGCCTATGATTTCAAAGTTAATATAATATAAGTTTAGTATTTCTCAAAATTAAATTAAAGCTATTTATTAGTTTTTGTAAAGAGCCCGTGCCAAGCCGGGGCTGGTACCTAGCACAAGTTATAAACTAATGTCTGTTGACTCCATTTGATTTCGGGTTTTTCGGAAAATTGGCTAATTAGTGACCGGAGTTCCTTTTCTTATAGGTATTAACTTAGGAACTTTTAAACTTTCTTGAAATTAACAAAGGACTACGTTAAAATAATTTTGGGTTTGAAATAATATGTTGCAATACATACTTAAGAGAAATATTTGAACACGCCAGTTAATAAAGCGTACTAAGAAATGCAAGCCGTAGGTATTAAGGGTTATTGAATAAAACATGATGGACGAGATCTTGTATTTTAATTATCTGTAAACATAACGTGTTCACAAGCACAATTTCAAAAAATACTAATAAATAATTTAAAAATATAATTATACACTAAATCTCCTCCTTAATCAAGGCTTTAGAGTGCAACTGGGGTTGCCAGCGGCAGAGTTATGCAACTAACACGCCGTCTTATTTGGTCCTTATGTCCTTAAGTCTGTAAACAAAAAAGGGTCTTTATGTCCGTAAACAAAAAAAAAAAACATACTTAGCATAGAATTGAATATTCGCGAGGTCTCCTTTATTGAGATGAAATGAGATGTTGATGAAACGAGAACATTTACTATTTATATCGTCAACACTGAACTGACTTTCAACCAAAAACAACAATATATTACGTCAAGAGCGTATTCAACACGAAGTTTGTTTCTGTTTTTGAAAAATAATTAAAACGACTTAAATAATAAAAGTAACAGACCTTCACTTAAAATATATTTTAGTAATGATATTAATTAATTACCTGACTATTTTTTTTAAAAATTATCTCATGTTATTTGTTTGTTTTGTTTTTCTAATCAGAATAAGAAGAGTCTTCTGATTCATCATCTGGGGCGACATTTTCTTATTTTGTGGACTTTCGCTTCTTTTTGTTTAGTTCGCGTGTTCGGAACATTTTGCTTTCGTCCGCACACTTTGTTGTGATACTAGTCCTGAAATATCCATTGAGATTTTTTGTTGATATCTTTATCACAATATTCCTTTCCGATATCCTAAAAATTTTTATTTCATATAGGAAAATATAATATTTTTTATACCTGACAACATTTTCGGGGACGCAACATTTTTCTACTACCGTCTGAACAATGTCATTTACCAACTTTGGATCCAGCTTCTTTTTAGCTGGTTTGTCTGGAAATGCTGGAGAAGGTTTTCCAGTTAAAGAGTGGGTTGCC
Organism: Danaus plexippus; assembly: GCF_018135715.1. Classification (NCBI taxonomy): domain Eukaryota; kingdom Metazoa; phylum Arthropoda; class Insecta; order Lepidoptera; family Nymphalidae; genus Danaus; species Danaus plexippus. The sequence continues at coordinate 2,421,074 of NC_083548.1, read as the reverse complement.
AGTACTCTGAAAATATAATTATTGTTTACTTACTAAGTACTGTAACGAATTTTTCTAATATGAAATTAAAGTTTTCTACTGACTTTCTCGAAAATACAGCAGTAAGTAGTTTTCTTGTAGCGTTTGTGTATGAAGTCCAATCCATATGCTTAAGAAGCCTGGCCGGGACCACAGCATTTCCATCACCAATAGGCACCTATAAATTTAGGAATATTATAGCATATATAGCAATAACATAAACAACATAATTAATACAAATAATTTGGTTTACCGAGTCGTTATTAGTCTTAAGATTATTTTTCGGCTTCAAAGCTTTTATTCGCTTCACATCGTTCTCTATAGAATCATCTTTGCCTTTATTAAATGTAGAATCGCAATCTCCCATTAAACTCTGAAAGGATATGTTAATTAGAAAGTTTCAATGGTGAAAAGGACTACTTATATCCTTTATAATTTTACTTACGGAGTCTGCGGTGACTGTCAAATTTCTTTTACGCTTATTAGATCTCCTTCTTGGTTGTGGTCTGAAATAGTCGTCACTCGAATAGTCTGGCATTCGTTCGAATGAATCTGTAATTGAGGGGGTCTCTGGCTTTTTGGTGTTAAGTCTCGCTTTCAGTACTTCGATTTTGGAACATAAATCTTTAATAACTTTTTCCATTTTTTCTAATTGAGGTACTTTAACTTCAAAATCCGTTTGGGTGGCCACCTCGTATGTTATTTTCTTCTTGGGGACTGGTTGCTTTTGGTGTTTTCTTCCTGGCGAAAGATTCCACGATTTTTGCTCGGCGGTTGTCTTAGCGGTAGGGCTGGTACTCGGTGAATGCGATCTCTGAAATTAGTGAAATGTTTATTAGTATTGACAAAAATCGTTAATAGTTTTTCATAAATAAAATAACTACTACTATTCTTTATACCTTGGAAGTTACATAATTGTTTAAAATTGTTCCAATATGAACAGGCCCAACCATGTTGGCCATAGGCCGGGAATAAACTCTATCTGAAATAAATAAAATTCCATTATACAAACAAATTTATTGGTGCAGCCATGTAGAACTGAAAAAATCAACTAGACTTTTTTAAATTTATTATTGGGAAAAAATATTTACCATTATGACTCCTGTGTAAATCCAATAAGGCCAGTGCCGCATCCATTTCAGATGTTATGATAACGGATGTCATTATAAACTAAAAAAATAACTATTGCTTAACAAATTTATAAATAACTTTTGCTATTAATAAACACGAAGTTAGACAAAACTAATACATATGAAAATACGAAGTCTCTCAATTGCATGTCGCAGGTACAAAATTTAAATATTGAAAAATTTTAAAATTTTAACTTACCGATATTTAAAACTACAGCCACAGTTAAAATATCACAATTACAACAAGTGTGTTTAATTCCTCAGATACTGAGTGTACACTGACCAATATTCGCAACAGGGTTGACCAAATCAGCTCGCCTTCGGGTAGCTTTGGGGGTTCCATTATATTACTCTTTTGTTTCTGTTATCAGGTACATCCTTAATTCTTATTGCCCTCTATTGTTTTTAATTCTTTCAAAAACAAATAAGACTACGAAGAAAATTCATTCACTAGTAACTAGTTTATCCTTTTATTGAGCTAATTAGCTTTCAAGCGTTATTCTTATAAGGATTTTAAATATATTTTATTTTTAAAATACCAGAAATTGTTTTGTTCCTTCTCTGAAACAATTTAGTAAGTATGTTGTTATTATTATTTTAGTGTATTTTGAACAATTTAGTTCGCCTTACAGTCGTTGGCTACAAAATTCAACTGTTTTTAAATACCTTAAATATAATTAATTTATATAGGTAATATAGATAATTAATGTTTGCAAACTATACTAATATTTAGACGTGGTTTCGCTTGACTGTTTAAAATTATAATTACAGGCTAACTTCAAACAGCATACGAGTATAAATAATAATATCATATTAAAAACTAAAATAACTTTGTTCTAATCTTTTTCCAACTTTCGTTTTGATTGACAAACATACTTTTATTAATCAAAAATTCGTATTTAATTGGATAGAAGAGTGCCATTACTTTCTTTAAAATAACCAAAACTTTTCGGTTTCAAAAAAATATGAAATTAAAAATGAAAATTACTATACCTAGTAATTAAAAATTGAAAAATTGATCACAAATTTTACGATCGCTTTCCTAATGTTTTTTTACCTTAGTTCTATCAATTAATATTTATTTTGAGCCAAACCACAAACCAGTTAAATTACCCTTATTAATAATTAAAAAAAATATTTGATTATATCGGAGCCCACTGCTGAGCAAAGGCTTCTTCTCACATGGAGACGGTAAGAGCATTAATCACCATACTTACTCAAGACGGGTTGGCGATTTCAATCTTATAATTTGAAATTGTAAGGCCAGGTTTCCTCACGATGTTTTCCTTCACCGTCTGTCAGTGGTGTCTAAATACTCTTAGAAAGTACACATGACTCGGGAAAAATCAAATTGGTACTTGCCAGGTTTCGAAACCGCGCCCTCATGCATCAGAGGTGGTATTTTAACCTCCAGGCCACCACGACACTTATCTTGAATTAATTACCGTTTTTCAAAATTGTTTAAAAAGGAAGGTATATTATAGCTTAATTCCTTTAGGAAGAATTTCTAATTTATGAGTTTCTCACTTTTTAACAATCTATCTTTATGTATACATATTAGAAAACAAAGTCCCTCGCCGCGTCTGTCTGTCTGTTTGTTCGTAATAAGCGAAAAAAGTACTGCACCGATTACCAAACAGATATCATCACACGATAGCGTGATTCTCGAGTAAGATTTAAGTGTATAATTTGTTAAGTTTTTGTATTTACTTGTGTGTACATTAACGATATTTGTTGAAGATGTCGGGAAAACATGAGCCGTCTGAGAGGTTTTAACGAAAACGCTGCCTGAAGTCTTTGAGATGTCACGAAATAATAATATATGGTGGAATTGTGTATATTATATAGGTCTACCGAAACGTCCCCGGTGGCATATGTCTGTACCTTAAGGACAACATATTGTTTCCATTTTACAACTTTTAATAATCTGCATTCCTTAAGCGTTTATTGGGAAGCTTCATACAATAATACGGTATTAAGTCTCATCAAAATAAATTACTTCTTTTTCCAGCCTATATCAGTATCATCATGTAAATAACTTTTTAAATCATTTAATTCGGGCCTATGATTTCAAAGTTAATATAATATAAGTTTAGTATTTCTCAAAATTAAATTAAAGCTATTTATTAGTTTTTGTAAAGAGCCCGTGCCAAGCCGGGGCTGGTACCTAGCACAAGTTATAAACTAATGTCTGTTGACTCCATTTGATTTCGGGTTTTTCGGAAAATTGGCTAATTAGTGACCGGAGTTCCTTTTCTTATAGGTATTAACTTAGGAACTTTTAAACTTTCTTGAAATTAACAAAGGACTACGTTAAAATAATTTTGGGTTTGAAATAATATGTTGCAATACATACTTAAGAGAAATATTTGAACACGCCAGTTAATAAAGCGTACTAAGAAATGCAAGCCGTAGGTATTAAGGGTTATTGAATAAAACATGATGGACGAGATCTTGTATTTTAATTATCTGTAAACATAACGTGTTCACAAGCACAATTTCAAAAAATACTAATAAATAATTTAAAAATATAATTATACACTAAATCTCCTCCTTAATCAAGGCTTTAGAGTGCAACTGGGGTTGCCAGCGGCAGAGTTATGCAACTAACACGCCGTCTTATTTGGTCCTTATGTCCTTAAGTCTGTAAACAAAAAAGGGTCTTTATGTCCGTAAACAAAAAAAAAAAACATACTTAGCATAGAATTGAATATTCGCGAGGTCTCCTTTATTGAGATGAAATGAGATGTTGATGAAACGAGAACATTTACTATTTATATCGTCAACACTGAACTGACTTTCAACCAAAAACAACAATATATTACGTCAAGAGCGTATTCAACACGAAGTTTGTTTCTGTTTTTGAAAAATAATTAAAACGACTTAAATAATAAAAGTAACAGACCTTCACTTAAAATATATTTTAGTAATGATATTAATTAATTACCTGACTATTTTTTTTAAAAATTATCTCATGTTATTTGTTTGTTTTGTTTTTCTAATCAGAATAAGAAGAGTCTTCTGATTCATCATCTGGGGCGACATTTTCTTATTTTGTGGACTTTCGCTTCTTTTTGTTTAGTTCGCGTGTTCGGAACATTTTGCTTTCGTCCGCACACTTTGTTGTGATACTAGTCCTGAAATATCCATTGAGATTTTTTGTTGATATCTTTATCACAATATTCCTTTCCGATATCCTAAAAATTTTTATTTCATATAGGAAAATATAATATTTTTTATACCTGACAACATTTTCGGGGACGCAACATTTTTCTACTACCGTCTGAACAATGTCATTTACCAACTTTGGATCCAGCTTCTTTTTAGCTGGTTTGTCTGGAAATGCTGGAGAAGGTTTTCCAGTTAAAGAGTGGGTTGCCAGTACTCTGAAAATATAATTATTGTTTACTTACTAAGTACTGTAACGAATTTTTCTAATATGAAATTAAAGTTTTCTACTGACTTTCTCGAAAATACAGCAGTAAGTAGTTTTCTTGTAGCGTTTGTGTATGAAGTCCAATCCATATGCTTAAGAAGCCTGGCCGGGACCACAGCATTTCCATCACCAATAGGCACCTATAAATTTAGGAATATTATAGCATATATAGCAATAACATAAACAACATAATTAATACAAATAATTTGGTTTACCGAGTCGTTATTAGTCTTAAGATTATTTTTCGGCTTCAAAGCTTTTATTCGCTTCACATCGTTCTCTATAGAATCATCTTTGCCTTTATTAAATGTAGAATCGCAATCTCCCATTAAACTCTGAAAGGATATGTTAATTAGAAAGTTTCAATGGTGAAAAGGACTACTTATATCCTTTATAATTTTACTTACGGAGTCTGCGGTGACTGTCAAATTTCTTTTACGCTTATTAGATCTCCTTCTTGGTTGTGGTCTGAAATAGTCGTCACTCGAATAGTCTGGCATTCGTTCGAATGAATCTGTAATTGAGGGGGTCTCTGGCTTTTTGGTGTTAAGTCTCGCTTTCAGTACTTCGATTTTGGAACATAAATCTTTAATAACTTTTTCCATTTTTTCTAATTGAGGTACTTTAACTTCAAAATCCGTTTGGGTGGCCACCTCGTATGTTATTTTCTTCTTGGGGACTGGTTGCTTTTGGTGTTTTCTTCCTGGCGAAAGATTCCACGATTTTTGCTCGGCGGTTGTCTTAGCGGTAGGGCTGGTACTCGGTGAATGCGATCTCTGAAATTAGTGAAATGTTTATTAGTATTGACAAAAATCGTTAATAGTTTTTCATAAATAAAATAACTACTACTATTCTTTATACCTTGGAAGTTACATAATTGTTTAAAATTGTTCCAATATGAACAGGCCCAACCATGTTGGCCATAGGCCGGGAATAAACTCTATCTGAAATAAATAAAATTCCATTATACAAACAAATTTATTGGTGCAGCCATGTAGAACTGAAAAAATCAACTAGACTTTTTTAAATTTATTATTGGGAAAAAATATTTACCATTATGACTCCTGTGTAAATCCAATAAGGCCAGTGCCGCATCCATTTCAGATGTTATGATAACGGATGTCATTATAAACTAAAAAAATAACTATTGCTTAACAAATTTATAAATAACTTTTGCTATTAATAAACACGAAGTTAGACAAAACTAATACATATGAAAATACGAAGTCTCTCAATTGCATGTCGCAGGTACAAAATTTAAATATTGAAAAATTTTAAAATTTTAACTTACCGATATTTAAAACTACAGCCACAGTTAAAATATCACAATTACAACAAGTGTGTTTAATTCCTCAGATACTGAGTGTACACTGACCAATATTCGCAACAGGGTTGACCAAATCAGCTCGCCTTCGGGTAGCTTTGGGGGTTCCATTATATTACTCTTTTGTTTCTGTTATCAGGTACATCCTTAATTCTTATTGCCCTCTATTGTTTTTAATTCTTTCAAAAACAAATAAGACTACGAAGAAAATTCATTCACTAGTAACTAGTTTATCCTTTTATTGAGCTAATTAGCTTTCAAGCGTTATTCTTATAAGGATTTTAAATATATTTTATTTTTAAAATACCAGAAATTGTTTTGTTCCTTCTCTGAAACAATTTAGTAAGTATGTTGTTATTATTATTTTAGTGTATTTTGAACAATTTAGTTCGCCTTACAGTCGTTGGCTACAAAATTCAACTGTTTTTAAATACCTTAAATATAATTAATTTATATAGGTAATATAGATAATTAATGTTTGCAAACTATACTAATATTTAGACGTGGTTTCGCTTGACTGTTTAAAATTATAATTACAGGCTAACTTCAAACAGCATACGAGTATAAATAATAATATCATATTAAAAACTAAAATAACTTTGTTCTAATCTTTTTCCAACTTTCGTTTTGATTGACAAACATACTTTTATTAATCAAAAATTCGTATTTAATTGGATAGAAGAGTGCCATTACTTTCTTTAAAATAACCAAAACTTTTCGGTTTCAAAAAAATATGAAATTAAAAATGAAAATTACTATACCTAGTAATTAAAAATTGAAAAATTGATCACAAATTTTACGATCGCTTTCCTAATGTTTTTTTACCTTAGTTCTATCAATTAATATTTATTTTGAGCCAAACCACAAACCAGTTAAATTACCCTTATTAATAATTAAAAAAATATTTGATTATATCGGAGCCCACTGCTGAGCAAAGGCTTCTTCTCACATGGAGACGGTAAGAGCATTAATCACCATACTTACTCAAGACGGGTTGGCGATTTCAATCTTATAATTTGAAATTGTAAGGCCAGGTTTCCTCACGATGTTTTCCTTCACCGTCTGTCAGTGGTGTCTAAATACTCTTAGAAAGTACACATGACTCGGGAAAAATCAAATTGGTACTTGCCAGGTTTCGAAACCGCGCCCTCATGCATCAGAGGTGGTATTTTAACCTCCAGGCCACCACGACACTTATCTTGAATTAATTACCGTTTTTCAAAATTGTTTAAAAAGGAAGGTATATTATAGCTTAATTCCTTTAGGAAGAATTTCTAATTTATGAGTTTCTCACTTTTTAACAATCTATCTTTATGTATACATATTAGAAAACAAAGTCCCTCGCCGCGTCTGTCTGTCTGTTTGTTCGTAATAAGCGAAAAAAGTACTGCACCGATTACCAAACAGATATCATCACACGATAGCGTGATTCTCGAGTAAGATTTAAGTGTATAATTTGTTAAGTTTTTGTATTTACTTGTGTGTACATTAACGATATTTGTTGAAGATGTCGGGAAAACATGAGCCGTCTGAGAGGTTTTAACGAAAACGCTGCCTGAAGTCTTTGAGATGTCACGAAATAATAATATATGGTGGAATTGTGTATATTATATAGGTCTACCGAAACGTCCCCGGTGGCATATGTCTGTACCTTAAGGACAACATATTGTTTCCATTTTACAACTTTTAATAATCTGCATTCCTTAAGCGTTTATTGGGAAGCTTCATACAATAATACGGTATTAAGTCTCATCAAAATAAATTACTTCTTTTTCCAGCCTATATCAGTATCATCATGTAAATAACTTTTTAAATCATTTAATTCGGGCCTATGATTTCAAAGTTAATATAATATAAGTTTAGTATTTCTCAAAATTAAATTAAAGCTATTTATTAGTTTTTGTAAAGAGCCCGTGCCAAGCCGGGGCTGGTACCTAGCACAAGTTATAAACTAATGTCTGTTGACTCCATTTGATTTCGGGTTTTTCGGAAAATTGGCTAATTAGTGACCGGAGTTCCTTTTCTTATAGGTATTAACTTAGGAACTTTTAAACTTTCTTGAAATTAACAAAGGACTACGTTAAAATAATTTTGGGTTTGAAATAATATGTTGCAATACATACTTAAGAGAAATATTTGAACACGCCAGTTAATAAAGCGTACTAAGAAATGCAAGCCGTAGGTATTAAGGGTTATTGAATAAAACATGATGGACGAGATCTTGTATTTTAATTATCTGTAAACATAACGTGTTCACAAGCACAATTTCAAAAAATACTAATAAATAATTTAAAAATATAATTATACACTAAATCTCCTCCTTAATCAAGGCTTTAGAGTGCAACTGGGGTTGCCAGCGGCAGAGTTATGCAACTAACACGCCGTCTTATTTGGTCCTTATGTCCTTAAGTCTGTAAACAAAAAAGGGTCTTTATGTCCGTAAACAAAAAAAAAAAACATACTTAGCATAGAATTGAATATTCGCGAGGTCTCCTTTATTGAGATGAAATGAGATGTTGATGAAACGAGAACATTTACTATTTATATCGTCAACACTGAACTGACTTTCAACCAAAAACAACAATATATTACGTCAAGAGCGTATTCAACACGAAGTTTGTTTCTGTTTTTGAAAAATAATTAAAACGACTTAAATAATAAAAGTAACAGACCTTCACTTAAAATATATTTTAGTAATGATATTAATTAATTACCTGACTATTTTTTTTAAAAATTATCTCATGTTATTTGTTTGTTTTGTTTTTCTAATCAGAATAAGAAGAGTCTTCTGATTCATCATCTGGGGCGACATTTTCTTATTTTGTGGACTTTCGCTTCTTTTTGTTTAGTTCGCGTGTTCGGAACATTTTGCTTTCGTCCGCACACTTTGTTGTGATACTAGTCCTGAAATATCCATTGAGATTTTTTGTTGATATCTTTATCACAATATTCCTTTCCGATATCCTAAAAATTTTTATTTCATATAGGAAAATATAATATTTTTTATACCTGACAACATTTTCGGGGACGCAACATTTTTCTACTACCGTCTGAACAATGTCATTTACCAACTTTGGATCCAGCTTCTTTTTAGCTGGTTTGTCTGGAAATGCTGGAGAAGGTTTTCCAGTTAAAGAGTGGGTTGCCAGTACTCTGAAAATATAATTATTGTTTACTTACTAAGTACTGTAACGAATTTTTCTAATATGAAATTAAAGTTTTCTACTGACTTTCTCGAAAATACAGCAGTAAGTAGTTTTCTTGTAGCGTTTGTGTATGAAGTCCAATCCATATGCTTAAGAAGCCTGGCCGGGACCACAGCATTTCCATCACCAATAGGCACCTATAAATTTAGGAATATTATAGCATATATAGCAATAACATAAACAACATAATTAATACAAATAATTTGGTTTACCGAGTCGTTATTAGTCTTAAGATTATTTTTCGGCTTCAAAGCTTTTATTCGCTTCACATCGTTCTCTATAGAATCATCTTTGCCTTTATTAAATGTAGAATCGCAATCTCCCATTAAACTCTGAAAGGATATGTTAATTAGAAAGTTTCAATGGTGAAAAGGACTACTTATATCCTTTATAATTTTACTTACGGAGTCTGCGGTGACTGTCAAATTTCTTTTACGCTTATTAGATCTCCTTCTTGGTTGTGGTCTGAAATAGTCGTCACTCGAATAGTCTGGCATTCGTTCGAATGAATCTGTAATTGAGGGGGTCTCTGGCTTTTTGGTGTTAAGTCTCGCTTTCAGTACTTCGATTTTGGAACATAAATCTTTAATAACTTTTTCCATTTTTTCTAATTGAGGTACTTTAACTTCAAAATCCGTTTGGGTGGCCACCTCGTATGTTATTTTCTTCTTGGGGACTGGTTGCTTTTGGTGTTTTCTTCCTGGCGAAAGATTCCACGATTTTTGCTCGGCGGTTGTCTTAGCGGTAGGGCTGGTACTCGGTGAATGCGATCTCTGAAATTAGTGAAATGTTTATTAGTATTGACAAAAATCGTTAATAGTTTTTCATAAATAAAATAACTACTACTATTCTTTATACCTTGGAAGTTACATAATTGTTTAAAATTGTTCCAATATGAACAGGCCCAACCATGTTGGCCATAGGCCGGGAATAAACTCTATCTGAAATAAATAAAATTCCATTATACAAACAAATTTATTGGTGCAGCCATGTAGAACTGAAAAAATCAACTAGACTTTTTTAAATTTATTATTGGGAAAAAATATTTACCATTATGACTCCTGTGTAAATCCAATAAGGCCAGTGCCGCATCCATTTCAGATGTTATGATAACGGATGTCATTATAAACTAAAAAAATAACTATTGCTTAACAAATTTATAAATAACTTTTGCTATTAATAAACACGAAGTTAGACAAAACTAATACATATGAAAATACGAAGTCTCTCAATTGCATGTCGCAGGTACAAAATTTAAATATTGAAAAATTTTAAAATTTTAACTTACCGATATTTAAAACTACAGCCACAGTTAAAATATCACAATTACAACAAGTGTGTTTAATTCCTCAGATACTGAGTGTACACTGACCAATATTCGCAACAGGGTTGACCAAATCAGCTCGCCTTCGGGTAGCTTTGGGGGTTCCATTATATTACTCTTTTGTTTCTGTTATCAGGTACATCCTTAATTCTTATTGCCCTCTATTGTTTTTAATTCTTTCAAAAACAAATAAGACTACGAAGAAAATTCATTCACTAGTAACTAGTTTATCCTTTTATTGAGCTAATTAGCTTTCAAGCGTTATTCTTATAAGGATTTTAAATATATTTTATTTTTAAAATACCAGAAATTGTTTTGTTCCTTCTCTGAAACAATTTAGTAAGTATGTTGTTATTATTATTTTAGTGTATTTTGAACAATTTAGTTCGCCTTACAGTCGTTGGCTACAAAATTCAACTGTTTTTAAATACCTTAAATATAATTAATTTATATAGGTAATATAGATAATTAATGTTTGCAAACTATACTAATATTTAGACGTGGTTTCGCTTGACTGTTTAAAATTATAATTACAGGCTAACTTCAAACAGCATACGAGTATAAATAATAATATCATATTAAAAACTAAAATAACTTTGTTCTAATCTTTTTACAACTTTCGTTTTGATTGACAAACATACTTTTATTAATCAAAAATTCGTATTTAATTGGATAGAAGAGTGCCATTACTTTCTTTAAAATAACCAAAACTTTTCGGTTTCAAAAAAATATGAAATTAAAAATGAAAATTACTATACCTAGTAATTAAAAATTGAAAAATTGATCACAAATTTTACGATCGGTTTCCTAATGTTTTTTTACCTTAGTTCTATCAATTAATATTTATTTTGAGCCAAACCACAAACCAGTTAAATTACCCTTATTAATAATTAAAAAAATATTTGATTATATCGGAGCCCACTGCTGAGCAAAGGCTTCTTCTCACATGGAGACGGTAAGAGCATTAATCACCATACTTACTCAAGACGGGTTGGCGATTTCAATCTTATAATTTGAAATTGTAAGGCCAGGTTTCCTCACGATGTTTTCCTTCACCGTCTGTCAGTGGTGTCTAAATACTCTTAGAAAGTACACATGACTCGGGAAAAATCAAATTGGTACTTGCCAGGTTTCGAAACCGCGCCCTCATGCATCAGAGGTGGTATTTTAACCTCCAGGCCACCACGACACTTATCTTGAATTAATTACCGTTTTTCAAAATTGTTTAAAAAGGAAGGTATATTATAGCTTAATTCCTTTAGGAAGAATTTCTAATTTATGAGTTTCTCACTTTTAACATTCTATCATTATGTATACATATTAGAAAACAAAGTCCCTCGCCGCGTCTGTCTGTCTGTTTGTTCGTAATAAGCGAAAAAAGTACTGCACCGATTACCAAACAGATATCATCACACGATAGCGTGATTCTCGAGTAAGATTTAAGTGTATAATTTGTTAAGTTTTTGTATTTACTTGTGTGTACATTAACGATATTTGTTGAAGATGTCGGGAAAACATGAGCCGTCTGAGAGGTTTTAACGAAAACGCTGCCTGAAGTCTTTGAGATGTCACGAAATAATAATATATGGTGGAATTGTGTATATTATATAGGTCTACCGAAACGTCCCCGGTGGCATATGTCTGTACCTTAAGGACAACATATTGTTTCCATCTTACAACTTTTAATAATCTGCATTCCTTAAGCGTTTATTGGGAAGCTTCATACAATAATACGGTATTAAGTCTCATCAAAATAAATTACTTCTTTTTCCAGCCTATATCAGTATCATCATGTAAATAACTTTTTAAATCATTTAATTCGGGCCTATGATTTCAAAGTTAATATAATATAAGTTTAGTATTTCTCAAAATTAAATTAAAGCTATTTATTAGTTTTTGTAAAGAGCCCGTGCCAAGCCGGGGCTGGTACCTAGCACAAGTTATAAACTAATGTCTGTTGACTCCATTTGATTTCGGGTTTTTCGGAAAATTGGCTAATTAGTGACCGGAGTTCCTTTTCTTATAGGTATTAACTTAGGAACTTTTAAACTTTCTTGAAATTAACAAAGGACTACGTTAAAATAATTTTGGGTTTGAAATAATATGTTGCAATACATACTTAAGAGAAATATTTGAACACGCCAGTTAATAAAGCGTACTAAGAAATGCAAGCCGTAGGTATTAAGGGTTATTGAATAAAACATGATGGACGAGATCTTGTATTTTAATTATCTGTAAACATAACGTGTTCACAAGCACAATTTCAAAAAATACTAATAAATAATTTAAAAATATAATTATACACTAAATCTCCTCCTTAATCAAGGCTTTAGAGTGCAACTGGGGTTGCCAGCGGCAGAGTTATGCAACTAACACGCCGTCTTATTTGGTCCTTATGTCCTTAAGTCTGTAAACAAAAAAGGGTCTTTATGTCCGTAAACAAAAAAAAAAAACATACTTAGCATAGAATTGAATATTCGCGAGGTCTCCTTTATTGAGATGAAATGAGATGTTGATGAAACGAGAACATTTACTATTTATATCGTCAACACTGAACTGACTTTCAACCAAAAACAACAATATATTACGTCAAGAGCGTATTCAACACGAAGTTTGTTTCTGTTTTTGAAAAATAATTAAAACGACTTAAATAATAAAAGTAACAGACCTTCACTTAAAATATATTTTAGTAATGATATTAATTAATTACCTGACTATTTTTTTTAAAAATTATCTCATGTTATTTGTTTGTTTTGTTTTTCTAATCAGAATAAGAAGAGTCTTCTGATTCATCATCTGGGGCGACATTTTCTTATTTTGTGGACTTTCGCTTCTTTTTGTTTAGTTCGCGTGTTCGGAACATTTTGCTTTCGTCCGCACACTTTGTTGTGATACTAGTCCTGAAATATCCATTGAGATTTTTTGTTGATATCTTTATCACAATATTCCTTTCCGATATCCTAAAAATTTTTATTTCATATAGGAAAATATAATATTTTTTATACCTGACAACATTTTCGGGGACGCAACATTTTTCTACTACCGTCTGAACAATGTCATTTACCAACTTTGGATCCAGCTTCTTTTTAGCTGGTTTGTCTGGAAATGCTGGAGAAGGTTTTCCAGTTAAAGAGTGGGTTGCCAGTACTCTGAAAATATAATTATTGTTTACTTACTAAGTACTGTAACGAATTTTTCTAATATGAAATTAAAGTTTTCTACTGACTTTCTCGAAAATACAGCAGTAAGTAGTTTTCTTGTAGCGTTTGTGTATGAAGTCCAATCCATATGCTTAAGAAGCCTGGCCGGGACCACAGCATTTCCATCACCAATAGGCACCTATAAATTTAGGAATATTATAGCATATATAGCAATAACATAAACAACATAATTAATACAAATAATTTGGTTTACCGAGTCGTTATTAGTCTTAAGATTATTTTTCGGCTTCAAAGCTTTTATTCGCTTCACATCGTTCTCTATAGAATCATCTTTGCCTTTATTAAATGTAGAATCGCAATCTCCCATTAAACTCTGAAAGGATATGTTAATTAGAAAGTTTCAATGGTGAAAAGGACTACTTATATCCTTTATAATTTTACTTACGGAGTCTGCGGTGACTGTCAAATTTCTTTTACGCTTATTAGATCTCCTTCTTGGTTGTGGTCTGAAATAGTCGTCACTCGAATAGTCTGGCATTCGTTCGAATGAATCTGTAATTGAGGGGGTCTCTGGCTTTTTGGTGTTAAGTCTCGCTTTCAGTACTTCGATTTTGGAACATAAATCTTTAATAACTTTTTCCATTTTTTCTAATTGAGGTACTTTAACTTCAAAATCCGTTTGGGTGGCCACCTCGTATGTTATTTTCTTCTTGGGGACTGGTTGCTTTTGGTGTTTTCTTCCTGGCGAAAGATTCCACGATTTTTGCTCGGCGGTTGTCTTAGCGGTAGGGCTGGTACTCGGTGAATGCGATCTCTGAAATTAGTGAAATGTTTATTAGTATTGACAAAAATCGTTAATAGTTTTTCATAAATAAAATAACTACTACTATTCTTTATACCTTGGAAGTTACATAATTGTTTAAAATTGTTCCAATATGAACAGGCCCAACCATGTTGGCCATAGGCCGGGAATAAACTCTATCTGAAATAAATAAAATTCCATTATACAAACAAATTTATTGGTGCAGCCATGTAGAACTGAAAAAATCAACTAGACTTTTTTAAATTTATTATTGGGAAAAAATATTTACCATTATGACTCCTGTGTAAATCCAATAAGGCCAGTGCCGCATCCATTTCAGATGTTATGATAACGGATGTCATTATAAACTAAAAAAATAACTATTGCTTAACAAATTTATAAATAACTTTTGCTATTAATAAACACGAAGTTAGACAAAACTAATACATATGAAAATACGAAGTCTCTCAATTGCATGTCGCAGGTACAAAATTTAAATATTGAAAAATTTTAAAATTTTAACTTACCGATATTTAAAACTACAGCCACAGTTAAAATATCACAATTACAACAAGTGTGTTTAATTCCTCAGATACTGAGTGTACACTGACCAATATTCGCAACAGGGTTGACCAAATCAGCTCGCCTTCGGGTAGCTTTGGGGGTTCCATTATATTACTCTTTTGTTTCTGTTATCAGGTACATCCTTAATTCTTATTGCCCTCTATTGTTTTTAATTCTTTCAAAAACAAATAAGACTACGAAGAAAATTCATTCACTAGTAACTAGTTTATCCTTTTATTGAGCTAATTAGCTTTCAAGCGTTATTCTTATAAGGATTTTAAATATATTTTATTTTTAAAATACCAGAAATTGTTTTGTTCCTTCTCTGAAACAATTTAGTAAGTATGTTGTTATTATTATTTTAGTGTATTTTGAACAATTTAGTTCGCCTTACAGTCGTTGGCTACAAAATTCAACTGTTTTTAAATACCTTAAATATAATTAATTTATATAGGTAATATAGATAATTAATGTTTGCAAACTATACTAATATTTAGACGTGGTTTCGCTTGACTGTTTAAAATTATAATTACAGGCTAACTTCAAACAGCATACGAGTATAAATAATAATATCATATTAAAAACTAAAATAACTTTGTTCTAATCTTTTTCCAACTTTCGTTTTGATTGACAAACATACTTTTATTAATCAAAAATTCGTATTTAATTGGATAGAAGAGTGCCATTACTTTCTTTAAAATAACCAAAACTTTTCGGTTTCAAAAAAATATGAAATTAAAAATGAAAATTACTATCTATACCTAGTAATTAAAAATTGAAAAATTGATCACAAATTTTACGATCGGTTTCCTAATGTTTTTTTACCTTAGTTCTATCAATTAATATTTATTTTGAGCCAAACCACAAACCAGTTAAATTACCCTTATTAATAATTAAAAAAAATATTTGATTATATCGGAGCCCACTGCTGAGCAAAGGCTTCTTCTCACATGGAGACGGTAAGAGCATTAATCACCATACTTACTCAAGACGGGTTGGCGATTTCAATCTTATAATTTGAAATTGTAAGGCCAGGTTTCCTCACGATGTTTTCCTTCACCGTCTGTCAGTGGTGTCTAAATACTAAATAGAAAGTACATATGACTCGGGAAAAATCAAATTGGTACTTGCCAGGTTTCGAAACCGCGCCCTCATGCATCAGAGGTGGTATTTTAACCTCCAGGCCACCATGACAATTATCTTGAATTAATTACCGTTTTTCAAAATTGTTTAAAAAGGAAGGTATATTATAGCTTAATTCCTTTAGGAAGAATTTCTAATTTATGAGTTTCTCACTTTTAACATTCTATCATTATGTATACATATTAGAAAACAAAGTCCCTCGCCGCGTCTGTCTGTCTGTTTGTTCGTAATAAGCGAAAAAAGTACTGCACCGATTACCAAACAGATATCATCACACGATAGCGTGATTCTCGAGTAAGATTTAAGTGTATAATTTGTTAAGTTTTTGTATTTACTTGTGTGTACATTAACGATATTTGTTGAAGATGTCGGGAAAACATGAGCCGTCTGAGAGGTTTTAACGAAAACGCTGCCTGAAGTCTTTGAGATGTCACGAAATAATAATATATGGTGGAATTGTGTATATTATATAGGTCTACAGAAACGTCCCCGGTGGCATATGTCTGTATCTTAAGGATAACATATTGTTTCCATTTTACAACTTTTAATAATCTGCATTCCTTAAGCGTTTATTGGGAAGCTTCATACAATAATACGGTATTAAGTCTCATCAAAATAAATTACTTCTTTTTCCAGCCTATATCAGTATCATCATGTAAATAACTTTTTAAATCATTTAATTCGGGCCTATGATTTCAAAGTTAATATAATATAAGTTTAGTATTTCTCAAAATTAAATTAAAGCTATTTATTAGTTTTTGTAAAGAGCCCGTGCCAAGCCGGGGCTGGTACCTAGCACAAGTTATAAACTAATGTCTGTTGACTCCATTTGATTTCGGGTTTTTCGGAAAATTGGCTAATTAGTGACCGGAGTTCCTTTTCTTATAGGTATTAACTTAGGAACTTTTAAACTTTCTTGAAATTAACAAAGGACTACGTTAAAATAATTTTGGGTTTGAAATAATATGTTGCAATACATACTTAAGAGAAATATTTGAACACGCCAGTTAATAAAGCGTACTAAGAAATGCAAGCCGTAGGTATTAAGGGTTATTGAATAAAACATGATGGACGAGATCTTGTATTTTAATTATCTGTAAACATAACGTGTTCACAAGCACAATTTCAAAAAATACTAATAAATAATTTAAAAATATAATTATACACTAAATCTCCTCCTTAATCAAGGCTTTAGAGTGCAACTGGGGTTGCCAGCGGCAGAGTTATGCAACTAACACGCCGTCTTATTTGGTCCTTATGTCCTTAAGTCTGTAAACAAAAAAGGGTCTTTATGTCCGTAAACAAAAAAAAAAACATACTTAGCATAGAATTGAATATTCGCGAGGTCTCCTTTATTGAGATGAAATGAGATGTTGATGAAACGAGAACATTTACTATTTATATCGTCAACACTGAACTGACTTTCAACCAAAAACAACAATATATTACGTCAAGAGCGTATTCAACACGAAGTTTGTTTCTGTTTTTGAAAAATAATTAAAACGACTTAAATAATAAAAGTAACAGACCTTCACTTAAAATATATTTTAGTAATGATATTAATTAATTACCTGACTATTTTTTTTAAAAATTATCTCATGTTATTTGTTTGTTTTGTTTTTCTAATCAGAATAAGAAGAGTCTTCTGATTCATCATCTGGGGCGACATTTTCTTATTTTGTGGACTTTCGCTTCTTTTTGTTTAGTTCGCGTGTTCGGAACATTTTGCTTTCGTCCGCACACTTTGTTGTGATACTAGTCCTGAAATATCCATTGAGATTTTTTGTTGATATCTTTATCACAATATTCCTTTCCGATATCCTAAAAATTTTTATTTCATATAGGAAAATATAATATTTTTTATACCTGACAACATTTTCGGGGACGCAACATTTTTCTACTACCGTCTGAACAATGTCATTTACCAACTTTGGATCCAGCTTCTTTTTAGCTGGTTTGTCTGGAAATGCTGGAGAAGGTTTTCCAGTTAAAGAGTGGGTTGCCAGTACTCTGAAAATATAATTATTGTTTACTTACTAAGTACTGTAACGAATTTTTCTAATATGAAATTAAAGTTTTCTACTGACTTTCTCGAAAATACAGCAGTAAGTAGTTTTCTTGTAGCGTTTGTGTATGAAGTCCAATCCATATGCTTAAGAAGCCTGGCCGGGACCACAGCATTTCCATCACCAATAGGCACCTATAAATTTAGGAATATTATAGCATATATAGCAATAACATAAACAACATAATTAATACAAATAATTTGGTTTACCGAGTCGTTATTAGTCTTAAGATTATTTTTCGGCTTCAAAGCTTTTATTCGCTTCACATCGTTCTCTATAGAATCATCTTTGCCTTTATTAAATGTAGAATCGCAATCTCCCATTAAACTCTGAAAGGATATGTTAATTAGAAAGTTTCAATGGTGAAAAGGACTACTTATATCCTTTATAATTTTACTTACGGAGTCTGCGGTGACTGTCAAATTTCTTTTACGCTTATTAGATCTCCTTCTTGGTTGTGGTCTGAAATAGTCGTCACTCGAATAGTCTGGCATTCGTTCGAATGAATCTGTAATTGAGGGGGTCTCTGGCTTTTTGGTGTTAAGTCTCGCTTTCAGTACTTCGATTTTGGAACATAAATCTTTAATAACTTTTTCCATTTTTTCTAATTGAGGTACTTTAACTTCAAAATCCGTTTGGGTGGTGTTTTCTTCCTGGCGAAAGATTCCACGATTTTTGCTCGGCGGTTGTCTTAGCGGTAGGGCTGGTAATCGGTGAATGCGATGTCTGAAATTAGTGAAATGTTTATTAGTATTGACAAAAATCGTTAATAGTTTTTCATAAATAAAATAACTACTACTATTCTTTATACCTTGGAAGTTACATAATTGTTTAAAATTGTTCCAATATGAACAGGCCCAACCATGTTGGCCATAGGCCGGGAAAATACGAAGTTTGTTTCTGTTTTTGAAAAATAATTAAAACGACTTAAATAATAAAAGTAACAGACCTTCACTTAAAATATATTTTAGTAATGATATTAATTAATTACCTGACAATTTTTTTTTTTAATTATCTCATGTTATTTGTTTGTTTTGTTTTTCTAATCAGAATAAGAAGAGTCTTCTGATTCATCATCTGGGGCGACATTTTCTTTTTTTGTGGACTTTCGCTTCTTTTTGTTTAGTTCGCGTGTTCGGAACATTTTGCTTTCGTCCGCACACTTTGTTGTGATACTAGTCCTGAAATATCCATTGAGATTTTTTGTTGATATCTTTATCACAATATTCCTTTCCGATATCCTAAAAATTTCTATTTCATATAGGAAAATATAATATTTTTTATACCTGACAACATTTTCGGGGACGCAACATTTTTCTACTACCGTCTGTACAATGTCATTTACCAACTTTGGATCCAGCTTCTTTTTAGCTGGTTTGTCTGGAAATGCTGGAGAAGGTTTTCCAGTTAAAGAGTGGGTTGCCAGTACCCTGAAAATATAATTATTATTTACTTAGTATACTGGAACGAATTTTTCTAATATGAAATTAAAGTTTTCTACTGACTTTCTCGAAAATACAGCAGTAAGTAGTTTTCTTGTAGCGTTTGTGTATGAAGTCCGATCCATATGCTTAAGAAGCCTGGCCGGGACCACAGCATTTCCATCACCGATAGGCACCTATAAATTTAGGAATATTATAGCATATAAAGCAATAACATAAACAACATAATTATAAAATAATTTGGTTTACCGAGTCGTTATTAGTCTTAAGATTATTTTTCGGCGTCAATGCTTTTATTCGCTTTACATCGTTCTCTATAGAATCATCTTTGTCTTTATTAAATGTAGAATCGCAATCTCCCATTAAACTCTGAAAGGATATGTTAATTAGAAAGTTTCAATGGTGAAAAGGACTACTTATATCCTTTATAATTTTACTTACGGAGTCTGCGGTGACTGTCAAATTTCTTTTACGCTTATTAGATCTCCTTCTTGGTTGTGGTCTGAAATAGTCGTCACTCGAATAGTCTGGCATTCGTTCGAATGAATCTGTAATTGAGGGGGTCTCTGGCTTTTTGGTGTTAAGTCTCGCTTTCAGTACTTCGATTTTGGAACATAAATCTTTAATAACTTTTTCCATTTTTTCTAATTGAGGTACTTTAACTTCAAAATCCGTTTGGGTGGTGTTTTCTTCCTGGCGAAAGATTCCACGATTTTTGCTCGGCGGTTGTCTTAGCGGTAGGGCTGGTAATCGGTGAATGCGATGTCTGAAATTAGTGAAATGTTTATTAGTATTGACAAAAATCGTTAATAGTTTTTCATAAATAAAATAACTACTACTATTCTTTATACCTTGGAAGTTACATAATTGTTTAAAATTGTTCCAATATGAACAGGCCCAACCATGTTGGCCATAGGCCGGGAAAATACGAAGTTTGTTTCTGTTTTTGAAAAATAATTAAAACGACTTAAATAATAAAAGTAACAGACCTTCACTTAAAATATATTTTAGTAATGATATTAATAATTACCTGACAATTTTTTTTTTAATTATCTCATGTTATTTGTTTGTTTTGTTTTTCTAATCAGAATAAGAAGAGTCTTCTGATTCATCATCTGGGGCGACATTTTCTTTTTTTGTGGACTTTCGCTTCTTTTTGTTTAGTTCGCGTGTTCGGAACATTTTGCTTTCGTCCGCACACTTGTTGTGATACTAGTCCTGAAATATCCATTGAGATTTTTTGTTGATATCTTTATCACAATATCCTTTCCGATATCCTAAAAATTTCTTTTTCATATAGGAAAATATAATATTTTTTATACCTGACAACATTTTCGGGGACGCAACATTTTTCTACTACCGTCTGTACAATGTCATTTACCAACTTTGGATCCAGCTTCTTTTTAGCCGGTTTGTCTGGAAATGCTGGAGAAGGTTTTCCAGTTAAAGAGTGGGTTGCCAGTACCCTGAAAATATAATTATTATTTACTTAGTATACTGGAACGAATTTTTCTAATATGAAATTAAAGTTTTCTACTGACTTTCTCGAAAATACAGCAGTAAGTAGTTTTCTTGTAGCGTTTGTGTATGAAGTCCGATCCATATGCTTAAGAAGCCTGGCCGGGACCACAGCATTTCCATCACCGATAGGCACCTATAAATTTAGGAATATTATAGCATATAAAGCAATAACATAAACAACATAATTATAAAATAATTTGGTTTACCGAGTCGTTATTAGTCTTAAGATTATTTTTCGGCGTCAATGCTTTTATTCGCTTTACATCGTTCTCTATAGAATCATCTTTGTCTTTATTAAATGTAGAATCGCAATCTCCCATTAAACTCTGAAAGGATATGTTAATTAGAAAGTTTCAATGGTGAAAAGGACTACTTATATCCTTTATAATTTTACTTACGGAGTCTGCGGTGACTGTCAAATTTCTTTTACGCTTATTAGATCTCCTTCTTGGTTGTGGTCTGAAATAGTCGTCACTCGAGTAGTCTGGCATTCGTTCGAATGAATCTGTAATTGAGGGGGTCTCTGGCTTTTTGGTTTTAAGTCTCGCTTTCAGTACTTCGATTTTGGTACATAAATCTTTAATAACTTTTTCCATTTTTTCTAATTGAGGTACTTTAACTTCAAAATCCGTTTGGGTGGCCACCTCGTATGTTATTTTTTTCTTGGGGACTGGTTGCTTTTGGTGTTTTCTTCCTGGCGAAAGATTCCACGATTTTTGCTCGGCGGTTGTCTTAGCGGTAGGGCTGGTAATCGGTGAATGCGATGTCTGAAATTAGTGAAATGTTTATTAGTATTGACAAAAATCGTTAATAGTTTTCATAAATAAAATAACTACTACTATTCTTTATACCTTGGAAGTTACATAATTGTTTAAAATTGTTCCAATATGAACAGGCCCAACCATGTTGGCCATAGGCCGGGAAAATACGAAGTTTGTTTCTGTTTTTGAAAAATAATTAAAACGACTTAAATAATAAAAGTAACAGACCTTCACTTAAAATATATTTTAGTAATGATATTAATTAATTACCTGACAATTTTTTTTTTTAATTATCTCATGTTATTTGTTTGTTTTGTTTTTCTAATCAGAATAAGAAGAGTCTTCTGATTCATCATCTGGGGCGACATTTTCTTTTTTTGTGGACTTTCGCTTCTTTTTGTTTAGTTCGCGTGTTCGGAACATTTTGCTTTCGTCCGCACACTTTGTTGTGATACTAGTCCTGAAATATCCATTGAGATTTTTTGTTGATATCTTTATCACAATATTCCTTTCCGATATCCTAAAAATTTCTTTTTCATATAGGAAAATATAATATTTTTTATACCTGACAACATTTTCGGGGACGCAACATTTTTCTACTACCGTCTGTACAATGTCATTTACCAACTTTGGATCCAGCTTCTTTTTAGCCGGTTTGTCTGGAAATGCTGGAGAAGGTTTTCCAGTTAAAGAGTGGGTTGCCAGTACCCTGAAAATATAATTATTATTTACTTAGTATACTGGAACGAATTTTTCTAATATGAAATTAAAGTTTTCTACTGACTTTCTCGAAAATACAGCAGTAAGTAGTTTTCTTGTAGCGTTTGTGTATGAAGTCCAATCCATATGCCTAAAAAGCCTAGCTGGGACCACAGCATTTCCATCACCGATAGGCACCTATAAATTGAGGAATATTATAGCATATATAGCAATAACATAAACAACATAATTAATACAAATAATTTGGTTTACCGAGTCGTTATTAGTTTTAAGATTATTTTTCGGCGTCGAAGCTTTTATTCGCTTTACATCGTTCTCTATAGAATCATCTTTGTCTTTATTGAATGCAGAATCGCAATCTCCAATTGAACTCTGAAAGGATATGTTAATTAGAAAGTTTCAATGGTAAAAAGGGGACTACTTATATCTTTTATAATTTTACTTACGAAGTCTGTGGTGACTGTCAAATTTCTTTTTCGCTTATTAGATCTCCTTCTTGGTTGTGGTCTGAAATAGTCATCACTGGAATAGTCTGGCATTCGTTCGAATGAATCTGTAAATGGGGGGGTGTCTGGCTTTTCAGTTTTAAGTTTCGCTTCTAGGACTTCGATTTTGGAACATAAATCTTTAATTACTTTTTCCATTTTTTCTATTTGAGATACATTCACTTCGAAATCCGTTTGGGTGGCCACCTCGTATGTTATTTTCTTCTTGGGGACTGGTTGCTTTTGGTGTTTTCTTCCTGGCGAAAGATTCCACGATTTTTGCGCGGTGGTTGTCTTAGCGGTAGGGCTGGTACTCGGTGAATTCGATGTCTGAAATAAGTGAAATATTTTTTTTTGTATTAACAAAAATCATTAATAGTTTTACATAAATATAATAACTACTAATATTCTTAATACCTTGGAAGTTATATAACTGTTTAAAGTTTTTGCAATATGAACAGGCCCATCCACGTTGGCCATACGCCGGGAATTATCTCTGTCTGAAATTAATTAAATTCATAATAAAAACACACATTAGAATTAATCATACAAACTATATTGATCAAGTCGTGTAATACTGAAAAGATTAACTGGACTTTTTAAATTTATTATTGGGCAAAAATAATTACCATTATTACTCCTGTGTAAGTCCAGTAAGGCCAGTGCCGCATTCATTTCGGATGTTATGATCACGGATGTCATTATAAACTGAAAAAATAAATATTGCTTACCAAATTTATAAATAGCTTTTGCTAGTAATAAACGCGAAATTAGACAAAACTACATAGTACATGTGAAAATACGAAGTCTCTCAATTGCATGTCGCAGGTACAAAATTTAAATATCGAAAAATGTTAGAATTTAAACTTACCGATATTTAAAACTACAATCACAGTTAACATATCACAATGACAACAAGTGTGGTTACTTCCTCAGTTACTGGGTGTACACTGACCAATATTCGCAACAGGGTTGACCAAATCAGCTCGCCATCGGGTAGCTTTGGGGGTTCCATTATATTACTCTTTTGTTTCTTTATCAGGTACATCCTCAATTCTTATTGCCCTCTATTGTTTTTAATTCTTTCAAATACAGATAAGACTACGAACAAAATTCATTCACTAGTAACTAGTTTATCCTTTTATTGAGCTAATTAGCTTTCAAGCGTAATTCTTATAGGGATTATAAATATATTTTATTTTTAAAATACCAGAAATTGTTTTGTTCCTTTTCTGAAACAATTAAGTAAGTATGTCGTTATTATTTTATATTTATTTTAGTGTATTTTTAACAATTTAGTTCGCTTTACAGTCGTTGGCTTCAAAATTCAACTGTTTTTAAATACCCTTGCTATATAATAATTAAAGGGAAATCATTTATATAGCTCATATAGATAATAATTAATGTTTGCAAACTATACTAATATTTAGACGTGGTTTCGCTTGACTGTTTTAAATTTTAATTACAGGCTAACTTAAAGCATTATACGAGCATAAATAATTATATCATATTAAAAACTGAAACAACTTCGTTCAAATCTTTTTCCAAGTCTGATATTGACATACAAACATATTTTTTTTAATAAAAGAATTCGTATTGAATTGGATATAAGAGTCCCATTACTAGTTTAATTATTTAAAGTCCTGCTATGAAATTATGATGATTTATATACAAAAAAATTAAAAAATTCTATAAAATAACCAAAACTTTTCTGTTTCAGAAAAATATGAAATTAAAAATGAAAATTACAAAATTTGAAAAATTGATCACAAATTTTACGATCGTTTCTTTAATGTTTTTTTTTATACCAGATTACAATTTGTTAATTTTGTTGGTATCTCATCTATAACAAAGTAAGATATTAGAAAATATACGCTATGTTTTTATTTTGTAAATTAAGGTTTATTTCGATTTTGAAATTTCATTTCATATACTTATGTAGGGAAAGTAAGAAAAAATGATTTATTTCTACTGCTTCATTTTTATACCGCCAAATGTACCCATACATATATACCTTGTATTTTATGGAATAAAATAAAATGGATGTTTTAATAATCTATTTTATTAAATGTGTTCTAAAGGTGTTATGTTTTATTGAAACGAATAGCTGCTCACAAGTGACCATCTATATAAAAAAAATCTAATTAATTGATTTTCACCAAGTTCATCGAAACAAGAAAATTCAAAAAATTAACTAATTAGTGACCGGAATTCCTTTCCTTATAGGTATTAACTTAAGAATTTTTCTGTTGAACCCATAATATATAAGTATAAGTATCTATAAATCGTACTTATTTTAACAACACAAAAAAATACAGCTGGTTATAGGTATGTTATATATAAACATATGTTTTTTTATTTTATTTGAATTAAGAGAAATTTTCAATGGTTAAATTTCTAGAAAATGAAATTAACCATATTTGTTGAAGATGTCGGGAAAACATGAGCCGTCTGAGAGCTTTTAACGAAACAGCTGCCTGAAGTCTTTGAGATGTAACAAAATAATAATATATGGTGGAATTGTGTACATTATATAGGTCTACAGAAACGTCCCCGGTGGCATATGTCTGTACCTTAAGGATAACATATTGTTTCCATTTTACAACTTTTAATAATCTGCATTCCTTAAGCGTTTCTTGGGAAGCTTCTTACAATAATACGGTATTAAGTCTCATCAAAATAAATTACTTCGTTTTACAGCCTATATCAGTATCATCGTGTAAATAACTTTTTAAATCATTTAATTCGGGCTTATCATTTGTAAGTTAATATAATATAAGTTTAACAATTCTCAAAATTAAATTAAAGCTATTTTATAGTTTTTGTAAAGAGCCCGTGCCAAGCCGGGGCTGGTACCTAGCATAAGTTATAAACCAATGTCTGTTGACTCCATTTGAATTCGGGTTTTTCGGAAAGTTAGCTAATTAGTGACCGGAGTTCCTTTTCTTATAGGTATTAACTTAGGAACTTTTAAACTTTCTTGAAATTCAGAATGGACTACGTTAGATAATTTTGGAGTTGAAATAATATGTTGCAATACATACTTAAGAGAAATATTTGAACACGCCAGTTAATAAAGCGTACTAAGAAATGCAAGCCGTAGGTATTAAGGGTTATTGAATAAAACATGATGGACGAGATCTTGTATTTTAATTACCTGTAAACATTACATGTTCACAAGCACAATTTCAAAATATTCTAATAAATAATTTAAAAATATAATTATACGCTAACTCTCCTCCTTAATCAAGGCTTTAGAGTGCAACTGGGGTTGCCAGCGGCAGAGTTATGCAACTAACACGCCGTCTTATTTGGTCCTTACGTCCTTATGTCTGTAAATAAAAAAAACATACTTAGCATAGAATTGAATATTCGCGAGATCTCCTTTATTGAGATGATATGAGATGTTGATGAAACGAGAACATTTACTATTTATATCGTCAAAACACTGAACTGACTTTCAACCAAAAACAACAATATTTTACGTCAAGAGTGCTTATACAACACGAAGTTTGTTTCTGTTTTTGAAAAATAATTAAAACGGCTTAAATAATAAAAGTAACAGACGTGCACTTAAAATATATTTATTAATGATAGTAATTAATTACCTGACTAGTATTTTTCAATTATATCATGTTATTTGTTTGTTTTATTTTTCTAATCAGAATAAGAAGAGTCTTCTGATTCATCATCTGGGGCGATATTTTCTTTCTTTGTGGACTTTCGCTTCTTTTTGTTTAGTTCGCGCGTTCGGAACATTTTGCTTTCGTCCGCACACTTTGTTGTGATACTAGTCCTGAAATATCCATTGAGATTTTTAGTGGAAATCTTTATCACAATATTCCTTTACAAAAATATATTTAATATTTATTTGATTTAGAAAAATATATTCTATATATTTTATACCTGACAACATTTTCGGGGACGCAACATTTTTCTACTACCGTCTGTACAATGTCATTTACCAACTTTGGATCCAGCTTCTTTTTAGCCGGTTGTCTGGAAATGCTGGAGAAGGTTTTCCAGTTAAAGAGTGGGTTGCCAGTACCCTGAAAATATAATTATTATTTACTTAGTATACTGGAACGAATTTTTCTAAGATGAAATTAAAGTTTTCTACTGACTTTCTCGAAAATACAGCAGTAAGTAGTTTTCTTGTAGCGTTTGTGTATGAAGTCCAATCCATATGCCTAAAAAGCCTAGCTGGGACCACAGCATTTCCATCACCGATAGGCACCTATAAATTGAGGAATATTATAGCATATATAGCAATAACATAAACAACATAATTAATACAAATAATTTGGTTTACCGAGTCGTTATTAGTTTTAAGATTATTTTTCGGCGTCGAAGCTTTTATTCGCTTTACATCGTTCTCTATAGAATCATCTTTGTCTTTATTGAATGCAGAATCGCAATCTCCAATTGAACTCTGAAAGGATATGTTAATTAGAAAGTTTCAATGGTAAAAAGGGGACTACTTATATCTTTTATAATTTTACTTACGAAGTCTGTGGTGACTGTCAAATTTCTTTTTCGCTTATTAGATCTCCTTCTTGGTTGTGGTCTGAAATAGTCATCACTCGAATAGTCTGGCATTCGTTCGAATGAATCTGTAAATGGGGGGGTGTCTGGCTTTTCAGTTTTAAGTTTCGCTTCTAGGACTTCTATTTTGGAACATAAATCTTTAATTACTTTTTCCATTTTTCTATTTGAGATTCATTGACTTCAAAATCCGTTTGGGTGGCCACCTCGTATGTTAATTTCTTCTTGGGGACTGGTTGCTTTTGGTGTTTTCTTCCTGGCGAAAGATTCCACGATTTTTGCTCGGTGGTTGTCTTAGCGGTAGGGCTGGTACTCGGTGAATTCGATGTCTGAAATTAGTGAAATATTTTTTTGTATTAAAAAAAATCATTAATAGTTTTACATAAATATAATAACTTCTACTATTCTTAATACCTTGGAAGTTATATAACTGTTTAAAATTGTTGCAATATGAACAGGCCCATCCACGTTGGCCATACGCCGGGAATTATCTCTGTCTGAAATTAATAAAATTCATAATAAAAACACACATTAGAATTAATCATACAAACTTATTGATCAAGTCATGTAATACTGAAAAGATTAACTGGACTTTTTAAATTTATTATTGGGCAAAAATAATTACCATTATTACTCCTGTGTAAGTCCAATAAGGCCAGTGCCGCATCCATTTCGGATGTTATGATCACGGATGTCATTATAAACTGCAAAAATAACTATTGCTTAACAAATTTATAAATAGCTTTTGCTATTAATAAACACGAAATTAGACAAAACTAGTACATTTTAAAATACGAAGTCTCTCAATTGCATGTCGTAGGTACAAAATTTAAATATTGAAAATTGTTAAAATTTAAACTTACCGATATTTAAAACTACAATCACAGTTAAAATATCACAATGACAACAAATGTTGTTACTTCCTCAGTTACTGGGTGTACACTGACCAATATTCGCAACAGGGTTGACCAAATCAGCTCGCCTTCGGGTAGCTTTAGGGGTTCCATTATATTACTCTTTTGTTTCTTTATCAGGTACATCCTGAATTCTTATTGCCCTCTATTGTTTTTAATTCTTTCAAATACAGATAAGACTACGAAGAAAATTCATTCACTAGTAACTAGTTAATCCTTTTATTGAGCTAATTAGCTTTCAAGCGTAATTCTTATAGGGATTATAAATATATTTTATTTTTAAAATACCAGAAATTGTTTTGTTCCTTTTCTGAAACAATTAAGTAAGTATGTTGTTATTATTATTTTAGTGTATTTTTAACAATTTAGGTCGCTTTACAAACGTTGGCTTCAAAATTCAACTGTTTTGAAATACCCTTGTTATATAATTAAAGGGAAATCATTTATATAGCTAATATAGATAATTAATGTTTGCAAACTATACTAATATTAAGACGTGGTTTCGCTTGACTGTTTTAAATTTTAACAGGCTAACTTAAAGCATTATACGAGCAACAGGCTAACTTAAAGCATTATACGAGCAACTTAAAGCATTATACGAGCAACAGGCTAACTTAAAGCATTATACGAGCATAAATAATTATATCATATTAAAAACTGAAACAACTTCGTTCAAATCTTTTTCCAAGTCTGATATTGACATACAAACATATTTTTTTTTTATAAAAGAATTCGTATTGAATTGGATATAAGAGTCCCATTACTAGTTTAATTATTTAAAGTCCTGCTATGAAGTTATGATGATTTATATACAAAAAAATTCTTTAAAATAACCAAAACTTTTCTGTTTCAAAAAAATATGAAATTAAAAATGAAAATTACAAAATTTGAAAAATTGATCACAAATTTTACGATCGTTTTTTTAATGTTTTTTTTTATACCAGATTACAATTTGTTAATTTTGTTGGTATCTCATCTATAACAAAGTAAGATATTAGAAAATATACGCTACGTTTTTATTTTGTAAATTAAGGTTTAGTTCGATTTTGAAATTTCATTTCATATACTTATGTAGGGAAAGTAAGAAAAAATGATTTATTTCTACTGCTTCATTTTTATACCACCAAATGTACCCATACATATATACCTTGTATTTTATGGAATAAAATAAAATGGATGTTTTAATAATCTATTTTATTAAATGTGTTCTAAAGGTGTTATGTTTTATTGAAACGAATAGCTGCTCACAAGTGACCATCTATATAAAAAAAATCTAATTAATTGGCATATGTCTGTACCTTAAGGATAACATATTGTTTCCATTTTACAACTTTTAATAATCTGCATTCCTTAAGCGTTTCTTGGGAAGCTTCTTACAATAATACGGTATTAAGTCTCATCAAAATAAATTACTTCGTTTTCCAGCCTATATCAGTATCATCGTGTAAATAACTTTTTACATCATTTAATTCGGGCTTATCATTTGTAAGTTAATATAATATAAGTTTAACAATTCTCAAAATTAAATTAAAGCTATTTTATAGTTTTTGTAAAGAGCCCGTACCAAGCCGGGGCTGGTACCTAGCATAAGTTATAAACCAATGTCTGTTGACTCCATTTGAATTCGGGTTTTTCGGAAAGTTAGCTAATTAGTGACCGGAGTTCCTTTTCTTATAGGTATTAACTTAGGAACTTTTAAACTTTCTTGAAATTCAGAATGGACTACGTTAAATAATTTTGGAGTTGAAATAATATGTTGCAATACATATTTAAGAGAAATATTTGAACACGCCAGTTAATAAAGCGTACTAAGAAATGCAAGCCAGGTATTAAGGGTATATAATAGGTATTAAGGGTTATTGAATAAAACATGATGGACGAGATCTTGTATTTTAATTACCTGTAAACATTACATGTTCACAAGCACAATTTCAAAATATTCTAATAAATAATTTAAAAATATAATTATACGCTAACTCTCCTCCTTAATCAAGGCTTTAGAGTGCAACTGGGGTTGCCAGCGGCAGAGTTATGCAACTAACACGCCGTCTTATTTGGTCCTTACGTCCTTATGTCTGTAAATAAAAAAAACATACTTAGCATAGAATTGAATATTCGCGAGATCTCCTTTATTGAGATGATATGAGATGTTGATGAAACGAGAACATTTACTATTTATATCGTCAAAACACTGAACTGACTTTCAACCAAAAACAACAATATTTTACGTCAAGAGTGCTTATACAACACGAAGTTTGTTTCTGTTTTTGAAAAATAATTAAAACGGCTTAAATAATAAAAGTAACAGACCTTCACTTAAAATATATTTTATTAATGATAGTAATTAATTACCTGACTAGTATTTTTCAATTATATCATGTTATTTGTTTGTTTTATTTTTCTAATCAGAATAAGAAGAGTCTTCTGATTCATCATCTGGGGCGATATTTTCTTTCTTGTGGACTTTCGCTTCTTTTTGTTTAGTTCGCGCGTTCGGAACATTTTGCTTTCGTCCGCACACTTTGTTGTGATACTAGTCCTGAAATATCCATTGAGATTTTTAGTGGAAATCTTTATCACAATATTCCTTTACAAAAATATATTTAATATTTATTTGATTTAGAAAAATATATTCTATATATTTTTATACCTGACAACATTTTCGGGGACGCAACATTTTCTACTACCGTCTGTACAATGTCATTTACCAACTTTGGATCCAGCTTCTTTTAGCCGGTTTGTCTGGAAATGCTGGAGAAGGTTTTCCAGTTAAAGAGTGGGTTGCCAGTACCCTGAAAATATAATTATTATTTACTTAGTATACTGGAACGAATTTTTCTAATATGAAATTAAAGTTTTCTACTGACTTTCTCGAAAATACAGCAGTAAGTAGTTTTCTTGTAGCGTTTGTGTATGAAGTCCAATCCATATGCCTAAAAAGCCTAGCTGGGACCACAGCATTTCCATCACCGATAGGCACCTATAAATTGAGGAATATTATAGCATATATAGCAATAACATAAACAACATAATTAATACAAATAATTTGGTTTACCGAGTCGTTATTAGTTTTAAGATTATTTTTCGGCGTCGAAGCTTTTATTCGCTTTACATCGTTCTCTATAGAATCATCTTTGTCTTTATTGAATGCAGAATCGCAATCTCCAATTGAACTCTGAAAGGATATGTTAATTAGAAAGTTTCAATGGTAAAAAGGGGACTACTTATATCTTTTATAATTTACTTACGAAGTCTGTGGTGACTGTCAAATTTCTTTTTCGCTTATTAGATCTCCTTCTTGGTTGTGGTCTGAAATAGTCATCACTCGAATAGTCTGGCATTCGTTCGAATGAATCTGTAAATGGGGGGGTGTCTGGCTTTTCAGTTTTAAGTTTCGCTTCTAGGACTTCTATTTTGGAACATAAATCTTTAATTACTTTTTCCATTTTTTCTATTTGAGATTCATTGACTTCAAAATCCGTTTGGGTGGCCACCTCGTATGTTAATTTCTTCTTGGGGACTGGTTGCTTTTGGTGTTTTCTTCCTGGCGAAAGATTCCACGATTTTTGCTCGGTGGTTGTCTTAGCGGTAGGGCTGGTACTCGGTGAATTCGATGTCTGAAATTAGTGAAATATTTTTTTGTATTAAAAAAAATCATTAATAGTTTTACATAAATATAATAACTTCTACTATTCTTAATACCTTGGAAGTTATATAACTGTTTAAAATTGTTGCAATATGAACAGGCCCATCCACGTTGGCCATACGCCGGGAATTATCTCTGTCTGAAATTAATAAAATTCATAATAAAAACACACATTAGAATTAATCATACAAACTTATTGATCAAGTCATGTAATACTGAAAAGATTAACTGGACTTTTTAAATTTATTATTGGGCAAAAATAATTACCATTATTACTCCTGTGTAAGTCCAATAAGGCCAGTGCCGCATCCATTTCGGATGTTATGATCACGGATGTCATTATAAACTGCAAAAATAACTATTGCTTAACAAATTTATAAATAGCTTTTGCTATTAATAAACACGAAATTAGACAAAACTAGTACATTTTAAAATACGAAGTCTCTCAATTGCATGTCGTAGGTACAAAATTTAAATATTGAAAATTGTTAAAATTTAAACTTACCGATATTTAAAACTACAATCACAGTTAAAATATCACAATGACAACAAATGTTGTTACTTCCTCAGTTACTGGGTGTACACTGACCAATATTCGCAACAGGGTTGACCAAATCAGCTCGCCTTCGGGTAGCTTTGGGGGTTCCATTATATTACTCTTTTGTTTCTTTATCAGGTACATCCTGAATTCTTATTGCCCTCTATTGTTTTTAATTCTTTCAAATACAGATAAGACTACGAAGAAAATTCATTCACTAGTAACTAGTTAATCCTTTTATTGAGCTAATTAGCTTTCAAGCGTAATTCTTATAGGGATTATAAATATATTTTATTTTTAAAATACCAGAAATTGTTTTGTTCCTTTTCTGAAACAATTAAGTAAGTATGTTGTTATTATTATTTTAGTGTATTTTTAACAATTTAGGTCGCTTTACAAACGTTGGCTTCAAAATTCAACTGTTTTGAAATACCCTTGTTATATAATTAAAGGGAAATCATTTATATAGCTAATATAGATAATTAATGTTTGCAAACTATACTAATATTAAGACGTGGTTTCGCTTGACTGTTTTAAATTTTAACAGGCTAACTTAAAGCATTATACGAGCATAAATAATTATATCATATTAAAAACTGAAACAACTTCGTTCAAATCTTTTTCCAAGTCTGATATTGACATACAAACATATTTTTTTAATAAAAGAATTCGTATTGAATTGGATATAAGAGTCCCATTACTAGTTTAATTATTTAAAGTCCTGCTATGAAGTTATGATGATTTATATACAAAAAAATTCTTTAAAATAACCAAAACTTTTCTGTTTCAAAAAAATATGAAATTAAAAATGAAAATTACAAAATTTGAAAAATTGATCACAAATTTTACGATCGTTTTTTTAATGTTTCTTTTATACCAGATTACAATTTGTTAATTTTGTTGGTATCTCATCTATAACAAAGTAAGATATTAGAAAATATACGCTACGTTTTTATTTTGTAAATTAAGGTTTAGTTCGATTTTGAAATTTCATTTCATATACTTATGTAGGGAAAGTAAGAAAAAATGATTTATTTCTACTGCTTCATTTTTATACCACCAAATGTACCCATACATATATACCTTGTATTTTATGGAATAAAATAAAATGGATGTTTTAATAATCTATTTTATTAAATGTGTTCTAAAGGTGTTATGTTTTATTGAAACGAATAGCTGCTCACAAGTGACCATCTATATAAAAAAAATCTAATTAATTGGCATATGTCTGTACCTTAAGGATAACATATTGTTTCCATTTTACAACTTTTAATAATCTGCATTCCTTAAGCGTTTCTTGGGAAGCTTCTTACAATAATACGGTATTAAGTCTCATCAAAATAAATTACTTCGTTTTCCAGCCTATATCAGTATCATCGTGTAAATAACTTTTTAAATCATTTAATTCGGGCTTATCATTTGTAAGTTAATATAATATAAGTTTAACAATTCTCAAAATTAAATTAAAGCTATTTTATAGTTTTTGTAAAGAGCCCGTACCAAGCCGGGGCTGGTACCTAGCATAAGTTATAAACCAATGTCTGTTGACTCCATTTGAATTCGGGTTTTTCGGAA
Organism: Danaus plexippus; assembly: GCF_018135715.1. NCBI lineage: Eukaryota > Metazoa > Arthropoda > Insecta > Lepidoptera > Nymphalidae > Danaus > Danaus plexippus. The sequence goes on along the minus strand of NC_083548.1, from coordinate 2,386,753 downwards.
AGTTAGCTAATTAGTGACCGGAGTTCCTTTTCTTATAGGTATTAACTTAGGAACTTTTAAACTTTCTTGAAATTCAGAATGGACTACGTTAAATAATTTTGGAGTTGAAATAATATGTTGCAATACATATTTAAGAGAAATATTTGAACACGCCAGTTAATAAAGCGTACTAAGAAATGCAAGCCAGGTATTAAGGGTATATAATAGGTATTAAGGGTTATTGAATAAAACATGATGGACGAGATCTTGTATTTTAATTACCTGTAAACATTACATGTTCACAAGCACAATTTCAAAATATTCTAATAAATAATTTAAAAATATAATTATACGCTAACTCTCCTCCTTAATCAAGGCTTTAGAGTGCAACTGGGGTTGCCAGCGGCAGAGTTATGCAACTAACACGCCGTCTTATTTGGTCCTTACGTCCTTATGTCTGTAAATAAAAAAAACATACTTAGCATAGAATTGAATATTCGCGAGATCTCCTTTATTGAGATGATATGAGATGTTGATGAAACGAGAACATTTACTATTTATATCGTCAAAACACTGAACTGACTTTCAACCAAAAACAACAATATTTTACGTCAAGAGTGCTTATACAACACGAAGTTTGTTTCTGTTTTTGAAAAATAATTAAAACGGCTTAAATAATAAAAGTAACAGACGTTCACTTAAAATATATTTTATTAATGATAGTAATTAATTACCTGACTAGTATTTTTCAATTATATCATGTTATTTGTTTGTTTTATTTTTCTAATCAGAATAAGAAGAGTCTTCTGATTCATCATCTGGGGCGATATTTTCTTTCTTTGTGGACTTTCGCTTCTTTTTGTTTAGTTCGCGCGTTCGGAACATTTTGCTTTCGTCCGCACACTTTGTTGTGATACTAGTCCTGAAATATCCATTGAGATTTTTAGTGGAAATCTTTATCACAATATTCCTTTACAAAAATATATTTAATATTTATTTGATATAGAAAAATATATTCTATATATTTTTATACCTGACAACATTTTCGGGGACGCAACATTTTTCTACTACCGTCTGTACAATGTCATTTACCAACTTTGGATCCAGCTTCTTTTTAGCCGGTTTGTCTGGAAATGCTGGAGAAGGTTTTCCAGTTAAAGAGTGGGTTGCCAGTACCCTGAAAATATAATTATTATTTACTTAGTATACTGGAACGAATTTTTCTAATATGAAATTAAAGTTTTCTACTGACTTTCTCGAAAATACAGCAGTAAGTAGTTTTCTTGTAGCGTTTGTGTATGAAGTCCAATCCATATGCCTAAAAAGCCTAGCTGGGACCACAGCATTTCCATCACCGATAGGCACCTATAAATTGAGGAATATTATAGCATATATAGCAATAACATAAACAACATAATTAATACAAATAATTTGGTTTACCGAGTCGTTATTAGTTTTAAGATTATTTTTCGGCGTCGAAGCTTTTATTCGCTTTACATCGTTCTCTATAGAATCATCTTTGTCTTTATTGAATGCAGAATCGCAATCTCCAATTGAACTCTGAAAGGATATGTTAATTAGAAAGTTTCAATGGTAAAAAGGGGACTACTTATATCTTTTATAATTTTACTTACGAAGTCTGTGGTGACTGTCAAATTTCTTTTTCGCTTATTAGATCTCCTTCTTGGTTGTGGTCTGAAATAGTCATCACTCGAATAGTCTGGCATTCGTTCGAATGAATCTGTAAATGGGGGGGTGTCTGGCTTTTCAGTTTTAAGTTTCACTTCTAGGACTTCTATTTTGGAACATAAATCTTTAATTACTTTTTCCATTTTTCTATTTGAGATTCATTGACTTCAAAATCCGTTTGGGTGGCCACCTCGTATGTTAATTTCTTCTTGGGGACTGGTTGCTTTTGGTGTTTTCTTCCTGGCGAAAGATTCCACGATTTTTGCTCGGTGGTTGTCTTAGCGGTAGGGCTGGTACTCGGTGAATTCGATGTCTGAAATTAGTGAAATATTTTTTTGTATTAAAAAAAATCATTAATAGTTTTACATAAATATAATAACTTCTACTATTCTTAATACCTTGGAAGTTATATAACTGTTTAAAATTGTTGCAATATGAACAGGCCCATCCACGTTGGCCATACGCCGGGAATTATCTCTGTCTGAAATTAATAAAATTCATAATAAAAACACACATTAGAATTAATCATACAAACTTATTGATCAAGTCATGTAATACTGAAAAGATTAACTGGACTTTTTAAATTTATTATTGGGCAAAAATAATTACCATTATTACTCCTGTGTAAGTCCAATAAGGCCAGTGCCGCATCCATTTCGGATGTTATGATCACGGATGTCATTATAAACTGCAAAAATAACTATTGCTTAACAAATTTATAAATAGCTTTTGCTATTAATAAACACGAAATTAGACAAAACTAGTACATGTTAAAATACGAAGTGTCTCAATTGCATGTCGTAGGTACAAAATTTAAATATTGAAAATTGTTAAAATTTAAACTTACCGATATTTAAAACTACAATCACAGTTAAAATATCACAATGACAACAAATGTTGTTACTTCCTCAGTTACTGGGTGTACACTGACCAATATTCGCAACAGGGTTGACCAAATCAGCTCGCCTTCGGGTAGCTTTGGGGGTTCCATTATATTACTCTTTTGTTTCTTTATCAGGTACATCCTGAATTCTTATTGCCCTCTATTGTTTTTAATTCTTTCAAATACAGATAAGACTACGAAGAAAATTCATTCACTAGTAACTAGTTAATCCTTTTATTGAGCTAATTAGCTTTCAAGCGTAATTCTTATAGGGATTATAAATATATTTTATTTTTAAAATACCAGAAATTGTTTTGTTCCTTTTCTGAAACAATTAAGTAAGTATGTTGTTATTATTATTTTAGTGTATTTTTAACAATTTAGGTCGCTTTACAAACGTTGGCTTCAAAATTCAACTGTTTTGAAATACCCTTGTTATATAATTAAAGGGAAATCATTTATATAGCTAATATAGATAATTAATGTTTGCAAACTATACTAATATTAAGACGTGGTTTCGCTTGACTGTTTTAAATTTTAACAGGCTAACTTAAAGCATTATACGAGCATAAATAATTATATCATATTAAAAACTGAAACAACTTCGTTCAAATCTTTTTCCAAGTCTGATATTGACATACAAACATATTTTTTTTAATAAAAGAATTCGTATTGAATTGGATATAAGAGTCCCATTACTAGTTTAATTATTTAAAGTCCTGCTATGAAGTTATGATGATTTATATACAAAAAAATTCTTTAAAATAACCAAAACTTTTCTGTTTCAAAAAAATATGAAATTAAAAATGAAAATTACAAAATTTGAAAAATTGATCACAAATTTTACGATCGTTTTTTTAATGTTTCTTTTATACCAGATTACAATTTGTTAATTTTGTTGGTATCTCATCTATAACAAAGTAAGATATTAGAAAATATACGCTACGTTTTTATTTTGTAAATTAAGGTTTAGTTCGATTTTGAAATTTCATTTCATATACTTATGTAGGGAAAGTAAGAAAAAATGATTTATTTCTACTGCTTCATTTTTATACCACCAAATGTACCCATACATATATACCTTGTATTTTATGGAATAAAATAAAATGGATGTTTTAATAATTTATTTTATTAAATGTGTTCTAAAGGTGTTATGTTTTATTGAAACGAATAGCTGCTCACAAGTGACCATCTATATAAAAAAAATCTAATTAATTGGCATATGTCTGTACCTTAAGGATAACATATTGTTTCCATTTTACAACTTTTAATAATCTGCATTCCTTAAGCGTTTCTTGGGAAGCTTCTTACAATAATACGGTATTAAGTCTCATCAAAATAAATTACTTCGTTTTCCAGCCTATATCAGTATCATCGTGTAAATAACTTTTTAAATCATTTAATTCGGGCTTATCATTTGTAAGTTAATATAATATAAGTTTAACAATTCTCAAAATTAAATTAAAGCTATTTTATAGTTTTTGTAAAGAGCCCGTACCAAGCCGGGGCTGGTACCTAGCATAAGTTATAAACCAATGTCTGTTGACTCCATTTGAATTCGGGTTTTTCGGAAAGTTAGCTAATTAGTGACCGGAGTTCCTTTTCTTATAGGTATTAACTTAGGAACTTTTAAACTTTCTTGAAATTCAGAATGGACTACGTTAAATAATTTTGGAGTTGAAATAATATGTTGCAATACATATTTAAGAGAAATATTTGAACACGCCAGTTAATAAAGCGTACTAAGAAATGCAAGCCAGGTATTAAGGGTATATAATAGGTATTAAGGGTTATTGAATAAAACATGATGGACGAGATCTTGTATTTTAATTACCTGTAAACATTACATGTTCACAAGCACAATTTCAAAATATTCTAATAAATAATTTAAAAATATAATTATACGCTAACTCTCCTCCTTAATCAAGGCTTTAGAGTGCAACTGGGGTTGCCAGCGGCAGAGTTATGCAACTAACACGCCGTCTTATTTGGTCCTTACGTCCTTATGTCTGTAAATAAAAAAAACATACTTAGCATAGAATTGAATATTCGCGAGATCTCCTTTATTGAGATGATATGAGATGTTGATGAAACGAGAACATTTACTATTTATATCGTCAAAACACTGAACTGACTTTCAACCAAAAACAACAATATTTTACGTCAAGAGTGCTTATACAACACGAAGTTTGTTTCTGTTTTTGAAAAATAATTAAAACGGCTTAAATAATAAAAGTAACAGACGTGCACTTAAAATATATTTTATTAATGATAGTAATTAATTACCTGACTAGTATTTTTCAATTATATCATGTTATTTGTTTGTTTTATTTTTCTAATCAGAATAAGAAGAGTCTTCTGATTCATCATCTGGGGCGATATTTTCTTTCTTTGTGGACTTTCGCTTCTTTTTGTTTAGTTCGCGCGTTCGGAACATTTTGCTTTCGTCCGCACACTTTGTTGTGATACTAGTCCTGAAATATCCATTGAGATTTTTAGTGGAAATCTTTATCACAATATTCCTTTACAAAAATATATTTAATATTTATTTGATTTAGAAAAATATATTCTATATATTTTTATACCTGACAACATTTTCGGGGACGCAACATTTTTCTACTACCGTCTGTACAATGTCATTTACCAACTTTGGATCCAGCTTCTTTTTAGCCGGTTTGTCTGGAAATGCTGGAGAAGGTTTTCCAGTTAAAGAGTGGGTTGCCAGTACCCTGAAAATATAATTATTATTTACTTAGTATACTGGAACGAATTTTTCTAATATGAAATTAAAGTTTTCTACTGACTTTCTCGAAAATACAGCAGTAAGTAGTTTTCTTGTAGCGTTTGTGTATGAAGTCCAATCCATATGCCTAAAAAGCCTAGCTGGGACCACAGCATTTCCATCACCGATAGGCACCTATAAATTGAGGAATATTATAGCATATATAGCAATAACATAAACAACATAATTAATACAAATAATTTGGTTTACCGAGTCGTTATTAGTCTTAAGATTATTTTTCGGCGTCGAAGCTTTTATTCGCTTTACATCGTTCTCTATAGAATCATCTTTGTCTTTATTGAATGCAGAATCGCAATCTCCAATTGAACTCTGAAAGGATATGTTAATTAGAAAGTTTCAATGGTAAAAAGGGGACTACTTATATCTTTTATAATTTTACTTACGAAGTCTGTGGTGACTGTCAAATTTCTTTTTCGCTTATTAGATCTCCTTCTTGGTTGTGGTCTGAAATAGTCATCACTCGAATAGTCTGGCATTCGTTCGAATGAATCTGTAAATGGGGGGGTGTCTGGCTTTTCAGTTTTAAGTTTCGCTTCTAGGACTTCTATTTTGGAACATAAATCTTTAATTACTTTTTCCATTTTTTCTATTTGAGATTCATTGACTTCAAAATCCGTTTGGGTGGCCACCTCGTATGTTAATTTCTTCTTGGGGACTGGTTGCTTTTGGTGTTTTCTTCCTGGCGAAAGATTCCACGATTTTTGCTCGGTGGTTGTCTTAGCGGTAGGGCTGGTACTCGGTGAATTCGATGTCTGAAATTAGTGAAATATTTTTTTGTATTAAAAAAAATCATTAATAGTTTTACATAAATATAATAACTTCTACTATTCTTAATACCTTGGAAGTTATATAACTGTTTAAAATTGTTGCAATATGAACAGGCCCATCCACGTTGGCCATACGCCGGGAATTATCTCTGTCTGAAATTAATAAAATTCATAATAAAAACACACATTAGAATTAATCATACAAACTTATTGATCAAGTCATGTAATACTGAAAAGATTAACTGGACTTTTTAAATTTATTATTGGGCAAAAATAATTACCATTATTACTCCTGTGTAAGTCCAATAAGGCCAGTGCCGCATCCATTTCGGATGTTATGATCACGGATGTCATTATAAACTGCAAAAATAACTATTGCTTAACAAATTTATAAATAGCTTTTGCTATTAATAAACACGAAATTAGACAAAACTAGTACATGTTAAAATACGAAGTCTCTCAATTGCATGTCGTAGGTACAAAATTTAAATATTGAAAATTGTTAAAATTTAAACTTACCGATATTTAAAACTACAATCACAGTTAAAATATCACAATGACAACAAATGTTGTTACTTCCTCAGTTACTGGGTGTACACTGACCAATATTCGCAACAGGGTTGACCAAATCAGCTCGCCTTCGGGTAGCTTTGGGGGTTCCATTATATTACTCTTTTGTTTCTTTATCAGGTACATCCTGAATTCTTATTGCCCTCTATTGTTTTTAATTCTTTCAAATACAGATAAGACTACGAAGAAAATTCATTCACTAGTAACTAGTTAATCCTTTTATTGAGCTAATTAGCTTTCAAGCGTAATTCTTATAGGGATTATAAATATATTTATTTTTAAAATACCAGAAATTGTTTTGTTCCTTTTCTGAAACAATTAAGTAAATATGTCGTTATTATTTTATATTTATTTTAGTGTATTTTTAACAATTTAGTTCGCTTTACAGTCGTTGGCTTCAAAATTCAACTGGTTTTAAATACCCTTGTTATATAATAATTAAAGGGAAATCATAATTAATGTTTGCAAACTATACTAATATTTAGACGTGGTTTCGCTTGACTGTTTTAAATTTTAATTACAGGTTAACTTAAAGCATTATACGAGCATAAATAATTATATCATATTAAAAACTGAAACAACTTCGTTCAAATCTTTTTCCAAGTCTGATATTGACATACAAACATATTTTTTTTAATAAAAGAATTCGTATTGAATTGGATATAAGAGTCCCATTACTAGTTTAATTATTTAAAGTCCTGCCATGGAGTTAATGATGATTTATATACAAAAAAATTTGAATATTCTTTAAAATAACCAAAAATTTTCTGTTTTAAAAAAAATATGAAATTAAAAATGAAAATTACAAAATTTTAAAAATTTATCACAAATTTTACGATCGTTTTCCTAATGTTTTTTTATACCAGATTACAATTTGTTAATTTTGTTGCTATATAAATAATCTATAACAAAGTAAGACATTAGAAAATATACACTATGTTTATATTTTGTAAATTAAGGTTTAGTTTGATTTTGAAATTTCATTTCAAATACTTATGTAGGGAAAGTAAGAAAAAATTATTTTTTTCTACTGCTTCATTTTTATACCACCAAATGTACCCACACATATACACCTTGTATTTTATGGAATAAAATAAAATGGATGTTTTAATAATCTATTTTATTAAACGTGTTCTAAAGGTGTTATGTTTTATTGAAACGAATAGCTCACAAGTGACCATCTATATAAAAAAAATCTAATTAATTGATTTTCACCAAGTTCATTTAAACAAGAAAATTAAAAACATTATTAACGTTTTGGTACCTTAGTTCTATCCATTAATATTTATTTTGAGCCAAAAAACAAACCAGTTAAATTACCGTTATTAATAATAAAAAAAATATTTTTTATTGTATCGGAGCCCACTGCTGAGCAAAGGCTTCTTCTCACATGGAGAAGGTTAGAGCATTAATCACCACGCTTGCTCAAGACGGGTTGCCGATTTCAATTTTATAATTTGAAATTGTAAGACCAGGTTTCTTCACGATGTTTTCCTTCACCGTCTGTCAGTGGTGTCTAAATACTATTAAAAAGCACATATGACTCGGAAGAATCACATTGGTTTCGAAACCGCGCCCTCATGCATCAGAGGTGGTGTTTTAACCTCCAGGCCAACACTTATCTTGAATTAATTACCGTATTTCAAAATTGTTTAAATATATTATAGCATATAATAATAAATAATGCTAACAATATATAAAACTTTTGATATTTACTTATATTCGTTTGTGATTTCATTTTTAATACGAAATGTTAAAACTTATGAAAATTATATGACTATTATTTCTTTTAAGAAGACTTTCTAATTTATGAGTTTCTCACTATTTGACCATCTATCAATCTATCTTTTCTATACATATTAGAAAAAAAAGTCCCTTGCCGCGTCTGTCTGTCTGTTTGTTCGTAATAAGCGAAAAAAGTACTGCACCGATTACCAAACAGATATAACCACTATATAACTTAGTCACTTAGCTGTCAAAGTGGACAGATGTTCTTTGTTTGTTCAACTTTCGAAAATCGTTCTGTGAAATTAAAAGTAACTCAAATAAAGTAGTTTATTGGTTTACTGATAGTTAAAACAAGTTATTTTATTGTACTACCAAATTTGTGAAGTATAGTGCCGTATAAGTGTTACAAGCCGGTTATTAAAATCACAACGTGCAAGTAACAATATAAGTACCCACATAATTTATAACAGTGTATGTTTATCACAAATCTACACTCACTAATATTCAGCCGATTCAACAACGTATCATTGGCATAGTGGCAAGGCGAGTACGATTAATACGACCCAAACAAAGCGTCAGGTCCTTGGTTCAAATCTCACCAACGACAGACCATACTTGTCATATTACATTATTCTTTATTTTTAAAGTGTTCAAAGATGTCGAGTACGTGTAATGTATGCAAATTGATCATACTAGTTACACAAAAAAGGATTAACTGTTATAAATGTAACACAAAGTACCATTTTGATTGCATTGTTCAGCCTGGTGCTAGAACATCGGTGGTATGAGGGCAGTGGATGTGTGCCACCTGCAAGAATAAATCTCCTTCTGCGGTACCCGAAAGCAACGACACAAATATATTTAAAAGCAACGAAGAAACTGCGGCAACAAATAGCGATTGGCTATCAGCCATAAGGAGAGAGGTGCAGGAAGTTTTTTCTCGAACAATAAGTGTGGAACTACAAAAAATTCGAGAAGAACTGAGCGTTTTTAAAAATATAACATCCTCATTAGAACACCTATCGGGCCTCATTGAAACTGGTAAACAAGAATTAGATGGTGTAAAGAAGGAAAACCAGTCGTTAATTAAAGAAAACAGTGAACTTAGGGAAATCCTAAAAAATCAAACAAATACAATTAATATTTTAGATAGGGAGTCAAGGGCAAGTAACATTGAATTGCACTGCATTCCTGAAAAAAGAAGCGAAAACCTGCTAAAAACGGTAAAACAGATTGGTAAGATTACCAACGTTAATATGCCTGAAGGAAGTGTAGTAAAGTGCACCCGTGTTGCGAAAATAAATAGAAATTCCTTGCGCCCAAGATCTATTATTGTAAAATTTAATTCTCCCCTAATAAGAGATACATTTTTGGCTGGCGTAATAAACTTTAATAAGTTGAATAAAAAAGACAAGCTAAATACATCACATCTTGGAGTACCTGGTGAGAAGAGACCAGTATCTATTTCGGAGCACTTATCCCCCACGGCTAAAGACACCTACTCCGCAGCTCGTATTTTGGCCAAGCAAAATCAATATCGTTTCGTCTGGACGCGTAACGGGAAAATATTCCTGCGAAAAACTGAATCCAGTGACGCAATTGTAGTTAAATCAAAGGACGACTTACTTACTTTAACTTAAAGTTTATTTAATTGTTTTTTTTCTTTTTTTTATATCGTCAACACTGAACTATTTATATCGTCAACACTGAACTGACTTTCAACCAAAAACAACAATATATTACGTCAAGAGCGTATTCAACACGAAGTTTGTTTCTGTTTTTGAAAAATAATTAAAACGACTTAAATAACAAAAGTAACAGACGTTCACTTAAAATATATTTTATTAATGATAGTAATTAATTACCTGACTAGTATTTTTCAATTATCTCGTGTTATTTATTTGTTTTGTTTTTCTAATCAGAAAACGAAGAGTCTTCTGATTCATCATCTGGGGCGATATTTTCTTTCTTTGTGGACTTTGGCTTCTTTTTGTTTAGTTCGCGCGTTCGGAACATTTTGCTTTCGTCCGCACACTTTGTTGTGATACTAGTCCTGAAATATCCATTGAGATTTTTAGTGGAAATCTTTATCACAATATTCCTTTACAAAAATATATTTAATATTTATTTGATATAGAAAAATATATTCTATATATTTTTATACCTGACAACATTTTCGGGGACGCAACATTTTTCTACTACCGTCTGTACAATGTCATTTACCAACTTTGGATCCAGCTTCTTTTTAGCCGGTTTGTCTGGAAATGCTGGAGAAGGTTTTCCAGTTAAAGAGTGGGTTGCCAGTACCCTGAAAATATAATTATTATTTACTTAGTATACTGGAACGATTTTTTCTATTATGAAATTAGAGTTTTCTACTGACTTTCTCGAAAATACAGCAGTTAGTAGTTTTCTTGTAGCGTTTGTGTATGAAGTCCAATCCATATGCCTAAAAAGCCTAGCTGGGACCACAGCATTTCCATCACCGATAGGCACCTATAAATTGAGGAATATTATAGCATATATAGCAATAACATAAACAACATAATTAATACAAATAATTTGGTTTACCGAGTCGTTATTAGTCTTAAGATTATTTTTCGGCGTCGAAGCTTTTATTCGCTTCACATCGTTCTCTATAGAATCATCTTTGCCTTTATTAAATGTAGAATCGCAATCTCCAATTGAACTCTGAAAGGATATGTTAATTAGAAAGTTTCAATGGTAAAAAGGGGACTACTTATATCTTTTATAATTTTACTTACGAAGTCTGTGGTGACTGTCAAATTTCTTTTTCGCTTATTAGATCTCCTTCTTGGTTGTGGTCTGAAATAGTCATCACTCGAATAGTCTGGCATTCGTTCGAATGAATCTGTAAATGAGGGGGTCTCTGGCTTTTCGGTTTTAAGTTTCGCTTCTAGGACTTCTATTTTGGAACATAAATCTTTAATTACTTTTTCCATTTTTTCTATTTGAGATACATTCACTTCGAAATCCGTTTGGGTGGCCACCTCGTATGTTATTTTCTTCTTGGGGACTGGTTGCTTTTGGTGTTTTCTTCCTGGCGAAAGATTCTACGATTTTTGCGCGGTGGTTGTCTTAGCGGTAGGGCTGGTACTCGGTGAAATCGATGTCTGAAATTAGTGAAATATTTTTTTTTTTGTATTAACAAAAATCATTAATAGTTTTACATAAATATAATAACTACTAATATTCTTAATACCTTGGAAGTTATATAACTGTTTAAAATTGTTGCAATATGAACTGGCCCATCCACGTTGGCCATACGCCGGGAATTATCTCTGTCTGAAATTAATAAAATTCATAATAAAAACACACATTAGAATTAATCATACAAACTTATTGATCAAGTCATGTAATACTGAAAAGATTAACTGGACTTTTTAAATTTATTATTGAGCAAAAATAATTACCATTATTACTCCTGTGTAAGTCCAATAAGGCCAGTGCCGCATCCATTTCGGATGTTATGATCACGGATGTCATTATAAACTGCAAAAATAACTATTGCTTAACAAATTTATAAATAGCTTTTGCTATTAATAAACACGAGATTAGACAAAACTAGTACATGTTAAAATACGAAGTCTCTCAATTGCATGTCGCAGGTACAAAATTTAATATATTGAAAAATGTTAAAATTTAAACTTACCGATATTTAAAACTACAATCACAGTTAAAATATCACAATGAACGCAGGTGTGGTTACTTCCTCAGTTACTGAGTGTACACTGACCAATATTCGCAACAGGGTTGACCAAATCAGCTCGCCTTCGGGTAGCTTTGGGGGTTCCATTATATTACTCTTTTGTTTCTTTATCAGGTACATCCTCTATTCTTATTGCCCTCTATTGTTTTCAATTCTTTCAAATACAGATAAGACTACGAAGAAAATTCATTCACTAGTAACTAGTTAATCCTTTTATGGAGCTAATTAGCTTTCAAGCGTAATTCTTATAGGGATTATAAATATATTTTATTTTTAAAATACCAGAAATTGTTTTGTTCCTTTTCTGAAACAATTAAGTAAGTATGTCGTTATTATTATATATTTATTTTAGTCTATTTTTAACAATTTAGTTCGCTTTACAAACGTTGGCTTCAAAATTCAACTGTTTTTAAACACCCTTGTTATATAATAATTAAAGGGAAATCATTTATATAGCTACTATAGATAATTAATGTTTGCAAACTATACTAATATTTAGACGTGGTTTCGCTTGACTGTTTTAAATTTTAATTACGGGCTAACTTAAAGCATTATACGAGCATAAATAATTATATCATATTAAAAACTGAAACAAATTCGTTCAAATCTTTTTCCAAGTCTGATATTGACATACAAACATATATTTTTTAATAAAAGAATTCGTATTGAATTGGATATAAGAGTCCCATTACTAGTTTAATTATTTAAAGTCCTGCTATGAAATTATGATGATTTATATACAAAAAAATTAAAAAATTCTATAAAATAACCAAAACTTTTCTGTTTCAGAAAAATATGAAATTAAAAATGAAAATTACAAAATTTGAAAAATTGATCACAAATTTTACGATCGTTTCTTTAATGTTTTTTTTTATACCAGATTACAATTTGTTAATTTTGTTGGTATCTCATCTATAACAAAGTAAGATATTAGAAAATATACACTATGTTTATATTTTGTAAATTAAGGTTTAGTTTGATTCTGAAATTTCATTTCATATACTTATGTAGGGAAAGTAAGAAAAAATGATTTATTTCTACTGCTTCATTTTTATACCACCAAATGTACCCATACATATATACCTTGTATTTTATGGAATAAAATAAAATGGATGTTTTAATAATCTACTTTATTAAATGTGTTCTAAAGGTGTTATGTTTTATTGAAACGAATAGCTGCTCACAAGTGACCATCTATATAAAAAAAATCTAATTAATTCATTTTCACCAAGTTCATTGAAACAAGAAAATTCAAAACATTTTTAACGTTTTGGTACTTTAGTTCTATCAGTTAATATTTATTTTGAGCCAAGAAACAAACCAATTAAATTACCCTTATTAATAATAAAAAAAATAATTTGATTGTATCGGAGCCCTCTGCTGAGCAAAGGCTTCTTCTCACATGGAGAAGGTTAGAGCATTAATCACCACGCTTGCTGAAGACGGGTTGGCGATTTCAATTTTATAATTTGAAATTGTAAGACCAGGTTTCCTCACGATGTTTTCCTTCACCGTCTGTCAGTGGTGTCTAAATACTCTTAGAAAGCACATATGACTCGGAAAAATCACATTGGTACTTGCCAGGTTTCGAAACCGCGCCCTCATGCATCAGAGGTGGTGTTTTAACCTCCAGGCCACCACGACACTTATCTTCAATTAATTACCGTATTTAAAAATTGTTTAAATAGGAAGGTATATTATAGCATATAATAATAAATAATGCTAACAATATATAAAACTTTTGATATTTACTTATATTCGTTTGTGATTTCATTTTTAACACGAAATGTTAAAACTTAGGAAAATTATATGATTATTAATTCCTTTAAGAAGACTTTGTAATTTATGAGTTTCTCACTTTTTAACCATTCATACAAATAAACAAATATCCGGTGACTCCATTTGGATTCGGTTTTTTCAGGAAATTAGCTAATTAGTGACCGGAATTCCTTTGCTTATAGGTATTAACTTGAGAACTTTTCTGTTGAACCCATAATATATAAGTATAAGTATCTATAAATCGTACTTATTTTAACAACACAAAAAAATACAGCTGGTTATAGGTATGTTATATATAAACATATTTTTTTTTATTTTATTTGAATTAAGAGAAATTTTCAATGGTTAAATTTCTTGAAAATGAAATTAACGATATTTGTTGAAGATGTCGGGAAAACATGAGCCGTCTGAGAGCTTTTAACGAAACAGCTGCCTGAAGTCTTTGAGATGTAACAAAATAATAATATATGGTGGAATTGTGTATATTATATAGGTCTACAGAAACGTCCCCGGTGGCATATGTCTGTACCTTAAGGATAACATATTGTTTCCATTTTACAACTTTTAATAATCTGCATTCCTTAAGCGTTTCTTGGGAAGCTTCTTACAATAATACGGTATTAAGTCTCATCAAAATAAATTACTTCGTTTTCCAGCCTATATCAGTATCATCGTGTAAATAACTTTTTAAATCATTTAATTCGGGCTTATCATTTGTAAGTTAATATAATATAAGTTTAACAATTCTCAAAATTAAATTAAAGCTATTTTATAGTTTTTGTAAAGAGCCCGTGCCAAGCCGGGGCTGGTACCTAGCATAAGTTATAAACCAATGTCTGTTGACTCCATTTGAATTCGGGTTTTTCGGAAAGTTAGCTAATTAGTGACCGGAGTTCCTTTTCTTATAGGTATTAACTTAGGAACTATGAAATTTTCTTGAAATTCAGAATGGACTACGTTAAATAATTTTGGAGTTGAAATAATATGTTGCAATACATACTTAAGAGAAATATTTGAACACGCCAGTTAATAAAGCGTACTAAGAAATGCAAGCCGTAGGTATTAAGGGTTATTGAATAAAACATGATGGACGAGATCTTGTATTTTAATTACCTGTAAACATTACATGTTCACAAGCACAATTTCAAAATATTCTAATAAATAATTTAAAAATATAATTATACGCTAACTCTCCTCCTTAATCAAGGCTTTAGACTGACACTGGGGTTGCCAGCGGCAGAGTTATGCAACTAACACGCCGTCTTATTTGGTCCTTACGTCCTTATGTCTGTAAATAAAAAAAACATACTTAGCATGGAATTGAATATTCGCGAGGTCTCCTTTATTGAGATGATATGAGATGTTGATGAAACGAGAACATTTACTATTTATATCGTCAACACTGAACTGACTTTCAACCAAAAACAACGATATTTTACGTCAAGAGCGTATTCAACACGAAGTTTGTTTCTGTTTTTGAAAAATAATTAAAACGACCTAAATAATAAAAGTAACAGACGTTCACTTATAATAAATTTTATTAATGATAGTAATTAATTACCTGACTAGTATTTTTTAATTATCTCGTGTTATTTGTTTATTTTGTTTTTCTAATCAGAAAAAGAAGAGTCTTCTGATTCATCATCTGGGGCGATATTTTCTTTCTTTGTGGACTTTCGCTTCTTTTTGTTTAGTTCGCGCGTTCGGAACATCTTGCTTTCGTCCGCACACTTTGTTGTGATACTAGTCCTGAAATATCCATTGAGATTTTTAGTTGAAATCTTTATCACAATATTCCTTTACAAAAATATATTTAATATTTATTTGATATAGAAAAATATATTCTATATATTTTTATACCTGACAACATTTTCGGGGACGCAACATTTTTCTACTACCGTCTGTACAATGTCATTTACCAACTTTGGATCCAGCTTCTTTTTAGCTGGTTTGTCTGGAAATGCTGGAGAAGGTTTTCCAGTTAAAGAGTGGGTTGCCAGTACCCTAAAAATATAATTATTATTAACTTAGTATATTGGAACGAATTTTTCTAATATGAAATTAGAGTTTTCTACTGCCTTTCTCGAAAATACAGCAGTCAGTAGTTTTCTTGTAGCGTTTGTGTATGAAGTCCAATCCATGTGCCTAAGAAGCCTGGCTAGGACCACAGCATTTCCATCACCGATAGGCACCTATAAATTTAGGAATGTTATAGCATATATAGCAATAACATAAACAACATAATTAATACAAATAATTTGGTGTACCGAGTCGTTATTAGTCTTAAGATTATTTTTCGGCGTCGAAGCTTTTATTCGCTTTACATCGTTCTCTATAGAATCATCTTTGTCTTTATTGAATGCAGAATCGCAATCTCCAATTGAACTCTGAAAGGATATGTTAATTAGAAAGTTTCAATGGTAAAAAGGGGACTACTTATATCTTTTATAATTTTACTTACGAAGTCTGTGGTGACTGTCAAATTTCTTTTTCGCTTATTAGATCTCCTTCTTGGTTGTGGTCTGAAATAGTCATCACTCGAATAGTCTGGCATTCGTTCGAATGAATCTGTAAATGAGGGGGTCTCTGGCTTTTCGGTTTTAAGTTTCGCTTCTAGGACTTCTATTTTGGAACATAAATCTTTAATTACTTTTTCCATTTTTTCTATTTGAGATACATTCACTTCGAAATCCGTTTGGGTGGCCACCTCGTATGTTATTTTCTTCTTGGGGACTGGTTGCTTTTGGTGTTTTCTTCCTGGCAAAAGATTCCACGATTTTTGCTCGGCGGTTGTCTTAGCGGTAGGGCTGGTACTCGGTGAATTCGATGTCTGAAATTAGTGAAATATTTTTTAGTATTAACAAAAATCATTAATAATTTTACATAAATATAATAACTACTAATATTTTTAATACCTTGGAAGTTATATAACTGTTTAAAATTGTTGCAATATGAACAGGCCCATCCATGTTGGCCATACGCCGGGAATTATCTCTGTCTGAAATTAATAAAATTCATAATAAAAACACACATTACAATTAATCATACAAACTTTATTGATCAAATCATGTTATACTGAAAAGATTAACTGGACTTTTTAAATTTATTATTGAGCAAAAATAATTACCATTATTACTCCTGTGTAAGTCCAATAAAGCCAGTGCCGCATCCATTTCGGATGTTATGATCACGGATGTCATTATAAACTGCAAAAATAACTATTGCTTAACAAATTTATAAATAGCTTTTGCTATTAATAAACACGAAATTAGACAAAACTAGTACATGTTAAAATACGAAGTCTCTCAGTTGCATGTCGCAGGTACAAAATTTAAATATTGAAAATTGTTAAAATTTAAACTTACCGATATTTAAAACTACAATCACAGTTAAAATATCACAATGACAACAAATGTTGTTACTTCCTCAGTTACTGAGTGTACACTGCCCAATATTCGCAACAGGGTTGACCAAATCAGCTCGCCTTCGGGTAGCTTTGGGGGTTCCATTATATTACTCTTTTGTTTCTTTATCAGGTACATCCTCTATTCTTATTGCCCTCTATTGTTTTTAATTCTTTCAAATACAGATAAGACTACGAAGAAAATTCATTCACTAGTAACTAGTTAATCCTTTTATTGAGCTAATTAGCTTTCAAGCGTAATTCTTATAGGGATTATAAATATATTTTATTTCTAAAATACCAGAAATTGTTTTGTTCCTTTTCTGAAACAATTAAGTAAGTATGTCGTTATTATTTTATATTTATTTTAGTGTATTTTTAACAATTTAGTTCGCCTTACAGTCGTTGGCTTAGAGCATTAATCACCACGCTTGCTCAAGACGGGTTGGCGATTTCAATATTATAATTTGACATTGTAAGACCAGGTTTCCTCACGATGTTTTCCTTCACCGTCTGTCAGTGGTGTCTAAATACTCTTAGAAAGCACATATGACTCGGAAAAATCACATTGGTACTTGCCAGGTTTCGAAACCGCGCCCTCATGCATCAGAGGTGGTGTTTTAACCTCCAGGCCACCACGACACTTATCTTGAATTAATTACCGTATTTAAAAATTGTTTAAATAGGAAGGTATATTATAGCATATAATAATAAATAATGCTAACAATATATAAAACTTTTGATATTTACTTATATTCGTTTGTGATTTCATTTTTAACACGAAATGTTAAAACTTAGGAAAATTATATGATTATTAATTCCTTTAAGAAGACTTTGTAATTTATGAGTTTCTCACTTTTTAACCATTCATACAAATAAACAAATATCCGGTGACTCCATTTGGATTCGGTTTTTTCAGGAAATTAGCTAATTAGTGACCGGAATTCCTTTGCTTATAGGTATTAACTTGAGAACTTTTCTGTTGAACCCATAATATATAAGTATAAGTATCTATAAATCGTACTTATTTTAACAATACAAAAAAATACAGCTGGTTATAGGTATGTTATATATAAACATATGTTTTTTTATTTTATTTGAATTAAGAGAAATTTTCAATGGTTAAATTTCTAGATAATGATTAAGTTTATAACTATGAATGGATTTGCAAAATAAAGACTGTTTCTTAAAATTCAAATGACTTCCATCGGCTTATATCCGCTTGAAGATTATTATAAGATCATTGTTTCAAATTCTTTTGTTTGTTTATTGTTAGGGGAAAGACGTCGGTTACTCGCCAGTCCCTAGTCCCTGTCTATTGTAGTTAATATTTTTACCTGCGAATAGCAATGTGCAATTCGTTGCTCAGTTAGTTTGTGTATAGCGAGCAGCTCAGAATAACCGTTAAAAAATATGGATCCTAAATTATGGTTGCTTGTTGAGTATGTCGAAGATCAGAGTGCGTTTTCTAATTATGGCGTTATAAATACTAATAATCTCATCCAACACGAGACCGATCTGCACAATGGGAAAGTTGTTTTCGTCAGAGGCAAAAGCAATGGAGCACGCAAGGCGCAAATACTTAGGATATCTGGTATGGTATTTTTTTCTATTTATTAATTTTTATCATTTGATTTTTCTCAGTCATAATCATAGTTAATCGTACAAACATTATTCTCACTCTAGTAATGAATGCCAACAATTTTACTTCATTCACCCTCCATTTCCAATGTAAGCATGTTATTTTTTATTTTCTAAGATCTACGTTTGTAACGATCACGTGGCACCCTATGATATAAAGAGGAAAAGAGCATTTTGCAATTATAATAATATTCATATAAATTTATTGATTGATGATAATGTTTTGTCTTTGTTTCCTACCACGTAGACAGCAAACGATACGTAAAAGATCTCAAAATAATGTTGGAGAGACAAGACAATCAAGTGAAGAATGTAGTTTCTTTGTGTATGAATACCATCAAAGAAATGAAGACTGGCCAAATGGTAAGATGAATATTGTACATTATAATCGCATTTTTGGTTTAATATCTAAGAGTGAACTCTGGAAAAATGTTTCTTGAGAGACGTATACCTAAACGCTTTTCTAAAACCGTGTTGTCAGAGGTAAAATAAATTAAGATTATAGATAATTCTCGTGAGTTTAAATCGCTCACGATATGTTAGACATCGATGTATGTACTGTAACAACTAAGTTATCTACAAATAACAATCACCTTTTAACATTGTGAGTAATCTGAAATCGAATGAGGTTATATTCTAAGAACTTATAGCTAACGTGTCGCTGCCTAATCGCAGGTAGTAAATTATTTAGGTATTTGTTAAAAGTATTGTTCTTGAAAACTTATTTTTATTACCTCGTGGTGGTTATGGATATGATTTAAATACAAAAATATTTTTATTTTCAGTTATTGGACTCTCAGGAAGGACGATCTTTGAATGCCTTAAATAGAACATGCAAGCTTCCCGAACAAGTTGAGTCGAGTTCAACTGACAGCGATTGTGATGAAGAGGTAAATCAACACAAAATTCAAACATTCAAAAACAATGACTTAAAATCCTATATATATAATTAATGTAGATGTAACTTATTTTATATATTTATATATTATGAAGAGTAAAATAATATTGATAAATTTGAATAGCCTATGCTCCCTTAAAGTGCGGTTTGGACAATCCCTAGATGAAGAAATTTCGGTTTAGCCTTTTTTTCATTTTATTTTTCAGATCCATCGCAATCTGAATCTTACTAAATCCATGACAAAACACCACTATCAATCGAAACGACCAGATTCAACGCCCAATGGACAAATAAGTCGACTTTTAAATGACAAAACTATTTTCAATAGTCGAAAACCGTTAAAAAGCAGCACTCCTTTGCCGGAAAAACGTGTTAATGATATTATTAGGCTTACTTTTGACCAAGGAACGCAGACAGACCCAGTTCAACATCCTCCAATCAACAAGATAGAACAATTAGAAGTAGTTTTACGACGTCTCTATGGACAATTCCTTGCACTGATTGCTGACGTTCAACTGAAAGAAAACCAATGCGCAATCGGAGCGGCCGAGAAAAATTATTCAGAATCAAATGTAATAAAAGACTTTGTTAATACAGACACTCAATATTTAGCTAACCCTGATCTTGAATTAGACAAAAATAAAGCAAGAGTTCTTCAAGTTCGTAGAGCATCCGCTCAAACAACAAATACTGGTTTGTCGATGGTGGACAATAATACAGATATGGTTAGTATAAACTTTACCTACGTTTAAAAAGACTGACTCCAATGTTAAAACTACATAGAAGATGTATGAAATTGATTATCAGGTATCCATTGGAAGCGGAAATGTTACCGTGCCAGCAAGGTTATGGGCCAATATGGATTGGACGTCTCATACCTCCGCAACGCGACAACTGCTGCAAGCTGTTTTCCCAAGGAGGTAATTATTATTAAATATTACTATTATTATACATACACAGCATAACACAATTATATTAATTTTTTTAGAGTTTTAGCTACCCATTCCCTAACTGGTAAACAATCACCAGCATTTGTGGACAAACCACCAAAACAGCAATTGGATCCAAAGCTCGTTGACGACATCGTCAGCACGGTATCAGAAAGATGTAGCGTTCCAAAAAGAATTGTAAGGTACGTACTTGAGTATTGAGTTTAGTTGCTACTTTATATTAATGAAATTGTTGATATTTTTTTGTCACTTACAGAAGCTCTATAACCACCAAATGTACTGATGAAGCAAAGCTGTACAGAAATCGCATGCTACAAAGGAAACGTGATCAACGTAATCCGGAAAATATATCACCGCTGGCCTCTTCTAATGAGTCTTCTAATGCAAGAGATTAATAATATAACATATTATCATTTGTTTCGTGTTGAATAAAATAATAAAAAATATGTATATATTTTTATTTTTATATATACATAACATTGATGATAAATAAAATGCAATGTTTGATATCTACCCTCTGTTTCTAAGTGTAAATTTACACAGAAATGACAAATTAAATTATGCTAATCACAACATATATCTTTAATTCATTACAACTTCTTAAAGAGTTAGGTAAAAAATTGACATTATTGGTCTTTTCGTATTCAAATATTTTACGTTTTCATTATTACTCCTTAGTTTAAATCGGTTACTTAAACTTATATTAAAGCAAAAAATAATTTAAACAAAATAATACAAAATAAGATAAAAAAATTCGTCTTTTCGAACAAAATTGCTAATTTTGACTAATTGTTTCTCCAACCTTTAAAATTTTCTTTTTTTCAATACCAACCAGTAGGTTTGAGTCAATAACTTCAAATTTCATACTGTTCTTTAAATATTATAGTAACCGTCTAACAATTTTAGCTATAGATATAACTTTATTTTTTTATAAATTTTAATACAAAAGAATCTAGTTGTATTAAAATTGATAAAAAATTAAATCTTAACATGAAATATTTGTAAAAGGAAAGAAAACAAATTTAGTTTGCAATTTATATTTTTAATCAACGACATTTATTTTTTACAGAATTATCATAAAAACACTTTTAAAGATCATTCTGATAATCGATATTATTCATATATATTGTTTTTACATTGATAAAAACAAATTTTCAACGGTTAATATGAAATATATATTTTCGTATATATATGAAATAAAACTATCATTCATTTACCCGAAAAAGATCAATGCCTGCAACTTGCGATCAATTGGAACATTATTCGTAATGCTAAATAGACATCCAGCCTTATTTGTCAAAATGACAAGAAAGTATTGACATTTGAGGTTGTATTTTAGCTGTCGTGAAAAACTTGTAATTTGCAGGCATGTGTTTGAAAGGTTATAAAAGCCAAGAATAAACATTACCTTATTCTATTTATTAAATTAAATTTTGTGAACAGTCTAAATAAAATCAGACGATGGACGCCGAAGATTATGAGTATGTCGCAGAGGAACATGATCGATTGATTAGTGCTATAAGTAAATTAGACAAAACCCAGCATATAACTGAGCCTTCAAGGAATGAACCGACGAATTTGAACTCTGAATTTAATCTAATCAAACCATCTAAAAAACTGAAACTGGACAATGTATTAAAAGTTTTAGAAGACAATTCACACAATGTCAAAATAAGTAAAAAACTTAAATTCAGTCAAAATAAATCGAAAGTTCTACCGAAACCGCTAGAGAAACCTCAAGCAGAACGCATTAAAAGAGCTGCTGGGTATGAGGAGACTAAAAAGAAAATTGGTAGATGGGATCCAGTTATTGCAAGAAATAGAACTGTGGATTTTGTTTCTTTTCCTCTTAAAACTCGTCCTGTGAAGAAAGATACTCCTACTAACGTATTTCTGTCCAAACTGAAATTGAAATCACCTTTAGAATTGGAATTAGAAGAAGTGGATCCTACACCTGAAGTAGAACCAGAAGTTGAGGCAGAAGAGCTTTATCCTATGAGTTATGAAGAAATGGTTGAACACAGACAGCATCTTGCTAAGTTTAGAGCTCAACAGTCTTATAGGGCTGCCAAGGCTAAGAGACAAAGCAAAATTAAAAGTAAAAAATATCATCGGTAAGTTTAAAGAATACATTCCTATAATATATTTTGATAACATGAAAGCATATTTTATTAATTTGTTTCAGTATACTTAAGAAAGAAAAATTAAAACAACAGTTAAAGGAATTTGAGGAATTACAAGCAACTAATCCAGAAGAGGCATTGAAAAAACTCGAGGAATTAGAAAAAGCACGAGCTTTAGAAAGACATACCTTGAGACATAAAAACACTGGAAAATGGGCTAAGAACAAATTAGTTAGAGCAAAATATGATAAAGAGGTAAAATTTACTAACAATTAAATTTTTATAAATAATGGTAGTTGTTACATACAATAATACTTGAATGTTTTGCTTGTTATGTTATGGAACATTTTCTTTGGCTGAAATTTAAATTATCCAAATTGTTATAATAGCCAGAAAGGAATACATGTTAAAAATATATATCTTGTTATTGCTATGTTGTAGCTGTGTTTATATAATGTATTGGTACTATACTGTGATATCTGTTTTTGTTATAGGTGAGGCAGCAATTAGCTGAACAACTGTCTGTAAGCAGAGGTCTTACACAGAAAACACAAAATGTTGAAAGTTCAGATGATGAGCCAGATGAAAGTGAAAACATCTGTGACATTCAAATATCACAGGATCCCATGAATCCATGGATGTTAAAGAAATCCGACAAGAGTAATATAGATGCCGAATTCAATTTCGGCTATAAAAAATATTTGAAAGACAAAATGTATAAACGCAAAGAGCAAAGTGACTCGGAAGAAGATGAAGCAGACCAAAATAGAGACAATGACATGAGTTCTCTGAAAATGCTGGCAGAGAGCTTGAAAAAATTAAACAATGGTGAAAGTACAAATGTGCTTGAAAACAAAACTCAAGACGATGTCACTTTAATGGATGTTACCAGTGAAGAAAATAAATCACTAACAGTTCTTAATAAAAATATTACACAGAAACAGAAAAGTAATAATACTGGCCGAAAAAACAAAAGAAAGATAGTCTCAACCTCAGACTGGCTTGTGGAAGAAATAAATCCCAAAAATGCAACAACTGAAGAAGATATAAATACTGCATTTGATGATTATGAAGGCAAAGTAGCATTAAAGGTTGCTAAAAAACTTAAGGGTTTGAAACATGAGTTAAAAAATTTAGAATCATCATCTATCAAGCCAAATAAAAAGACAAATGAAACTAGTAAAGAAATTGACAACCTTGAATATTTAAAAATTAAAAAGCAGAAGCAGGTGCCCATAATTGATGAACCTCTTATAGAATCAAATAAAAATATTGATGACATACCCGAGCAGACAAAACACTTATTAGACACATTAAAAGATGCAATACCAAGCACAAGTCAAAACGTAAACACAGATATTGATCCAAGTAGGTTTATTGAAGTTAAACCAAAGTATTTGAATACAGCTATTACAAATTCCGAGAATAATTTTGATGACTTAGATGATGAAGAACAAGTGGTACCCAAAGTGGATATTGAAGAAGTTTTTGAAGAAGACGATGTGGTGACTAGTTTCAGACAAGAGAAGGAGGACGAAATTAATAAGAATAATCCAGAAGAACTAAGTTTAACACTCCCTGGATGGGGAGGCTGGGCCGGTAAAGGTGTGAAAGCACCTAAACGAAAGAAAAATAGATTTATTACAAAGAAACCACCAAAAACACTCAGAAGAGATGAAAACAAAGGTGATGTAATCATTAACGAGTCTAAAAATCCCAAGCTTGCTATACATAAAGTTTCAGATTTACCACATCCATTCAACAGTGTGAAAGAATATGAGGAAAGTATAAGAACACCTCTAGGTAACACATTTGTGCCTGAAACAGCTCATAAGAAACTTATAAAACCAAATGTTATCACAAGATCCGGAACAATCATTGAACCGATGGATGAAGAAGAACTGCTTGTGCCAAGAAATCGTAACTTTAAAAATAAGTCTGTTATTAAGATTCTAGGCAAGCAATAAAACAAAAATTAATGATTTCTTATTGTAATATTTATTTTAATGTTAAACCCCAACTCTAACTGGAGGAGATACTAGTATGACTCCATCACCTCTTACAAATAACATTGGAATATTTCTCTTATTTGTCCTATAAACCTCTTCATATGTTTCTTCATCAATTTCAACCGTTGTTATTGTTTCCTCTGCGTCACCCAATACCATATTCAAATGTTGATCATAGGCCTGAAATAAAATTGACACTGACTCTGTAAACATTTTGCTATTTGAAATTCCTAGAACTAAAGTCCTTACAATGAAATTGAAATATCAAAATTAAC
Organism: Danaus plexippus; assembly: GCF_018135715.1. Lineage (NCBI taxonomy): Eukaryota > Metazoa > Arthropoda > Insecta > Lepidoptera > Nymphalidae > Danaus > Danaus plexippus. Next base: position 2,361,526 of record NC_083548.1, on the reverse strand, counting down.
TTGAAGTCTAAATGCTTTTACTTATTTAATTCTTAATGAAAAATTAATGTTCAGGTAGTATGATCGTGGAAAGAAGTATAAAATTAAAAATTCTTTAATTTACATACATGAAGCTTTCCGCGTAGTTCGCGTTCATTACGCATTTTAACGTAAATTCGCTCATCCAAACTCAACCTAATTAAGTCGAGAGGTTCTTTAACTGTCATCACAGGTACCTGAAATGCAATTAATGTTCTGTAAATATATCTTTTTTTATTAATGAGAACTAATAACATAACAAAAGTTAAGTACTAACATTGTCCCCGTCTTCTGCCATCGTATTTTCTCGTTTTCACGAAAAAAAATATTACTAAGTGGTTTTAGTGACTACAACTGTTTTCTAGTAGTAGTAGATATCAATATAAAAGCCGAATTTTAGGTTATGAACAGTGTTTAACATTGGTTGACACACAACAATCCTTATATTATTTTATATTATAAAAAGGTTTTAAGTGTCAAAATTGGCGCTTGCAGATGTGCGTTCAGAGTTGATTAGTTTATAGTTTTTTTAAATTTGGTATCATGAAAGACATCTAAAATAGATACTGTGATAGGAGCATCGACATATTATGTTAAGCATTGTAATTGCTTATTAAAATTCTTATTTAAAAAGTAGATAAATCTAATGCCTTTAAATTTAATTACTTCTGAAATTAGATAAATTATCATTCTTTTAAAATTGTTATTTATATCAAATGTAATCAAAAGTTATATAACACAATTTTAATAGCATAATTTTTATTTGCATGATGCTATATTTTTATTTAAGTAAATTTTGTTATTTTTATATCTTATCTGTGAAAGTGACAACCAAACTTTATGTTGTTGCAAATATATTCTGTTTACTCGTTGTGTTTTAGCATTTTAAGTAATTTATGTTACAAATTGTAACTTGTAATGAGTTATGCTCTTATTTAATTTCTTTGACGATATTCTAATTATATAATTGTATTAGAAAATATGTCAGTGGCCTGTCAATATACAACATAACCTCTATTTGTATTTCTGGAGTTTAATTTTACAAAACTTGTATAATAATGGTTAGGAGTGGGTAAGTATTAGCCCTTAAATATGTTTAAGATACAATCGGAAGTAAAAAAATAAATTGGTTTAACGTTATTTGTAGTCGTGACAGGGAGAGGGATCGTAGACGCTCACATAGTCGTTCGGCAAGTCCGGATAGAAAAAGAAGACGTTCTAGGTCTAGAAGTAGAGATAGAAATTCCAAATCCTCTAAGAGGAAGCGTAGCCGCAGCAGAGATAGAGATTCCAAGCGCGATCGCAGTAGAGACAGAGAGAGGGATCGTAAAAGGTAAGAGATCGTGAGGGATCTACATGTCATTCTGATAAGATACCAGTGACCTAGGTTGATAATTTGTTATTTGTTATTTGCAGTGATAAACGAGATGATAAGAGAAATGGTGCAAGTAGTAAGTCTAGAAAGAAATCTCCAGATAGGGAAAAGGAAAGAGATCGCTCCAAGTCAAAAGAGAAGGCGGTTAAATCTGAATCCGCTGATTATGCTCCTGGTACAGTAGATAAGGTGAGACAGCAACACAAGACTTCTTGAAGGTCTATATGTTTTTTGATTTATTATTATCTGTATCTCTTGGTTATTTTCCATTAGTCATATTCCAGGACTGAGTGAATGTCTGTTCTCTTTTTATAGAAATATGTTAGAGAGTATTTATGTTCAAAATTGTTTGTATTTGATAGTGAAACTTTTCATTACTTTGATTTGTATTATTGTTTCCTAACTTCAGTATATATATATATATATATATCTATTGCTCCTTATTGAAACACCTGTGCAGTGCAAATTGAATGTTCAAATTAATATTAGTTAGCTTCATCTGCACCTATTTCACTGGTGAAAAGTAACTTGTTAGGTTGCTATATTTCATTGCAACAATAAGTGTTTTTGTTTAATGAGGTTTAAATTAGTTTGACTTGAATTATTCAGGAAGAGGAACAAAGTAGATTGGAAGCGGAAATGCAAAAACGCCGCGAACGTATTGAGCGTTGGAGAGCTGAAAGGAAACGTAAAGAATTGGAATCAGCTAAAAAGGAAGTCCAGAAAGGCAGTATTGTGACCAATATACAGGTTCCGGCTGCTAAAAAGTGGTCTTTAGAAGATGATTCTGGAGACGAAGGTAGTCTTGATGTATACCACAAATTCAAAGTTATGACATAATAATGTTTGGAAGTATTAATAATATGGCATGTTTGTTCCTCAATATTTAGGTGAAGATGGAGAAGCGAAAGAAAAAGCCGTTGTTGAGGAAAAAATTGATGAAGAAGATGAAATTGATCCTTTGGATGCCTATATGCAAGAAGTTCAACAGGTCCATATAATAATCAATTTATAATCTGTATAGTACTGTATTGTATAGTACTGTAAACAATAATTGTTTCATGTTTGGGACATATTTACAGGAAGTGCGCAAAGTGAATCAACTAGACCAAGCCCGTGGCATCAGCGTCCCAACAACAGGCGGCACAGGAGTTGTCATACTGACCGGAACGGCTAAGAAAAAAGTTACCGAACAGAAAAATAAAGGTTAGTAAATTGATATATTGGAAAAAAAATGTCATTTAAGAGTCTGTGTTCATCTAATTAATATATTTTTTATTTATTATTCTATACAAGAAAATGACAAGGAAAAATATTTCTCATAATAGTAGCATTGAGTAGCATCCTTCCAAATTCTTATTTATATCAATTAACATTATTTTTGTCATATAAATTACTTTTCATAGCCATCATTTTTTAATACAATATATAATAACAGGGGAGCTCATAGAGCAAAATCAAGATGGCTTAGAATATTCTTCGGAGGAAGAGACAGAAGATATAAAGGATGCAGCGGCTAATCTGGCATCTAAACAAAGAAAGGAATTAGCTAAAGTCGATCATGCCAGTTTGGATTATATGTCATTTAGAAAAGCATTTTATACTGAGGTGAATTAATTTTACATATGTATATATAATATATTTTACGACATTATCATATCTTATATATACATGTAATTAGTCAGAGTTGTATGAATACTGAAAAAGTAATTCACTTTCACATATTATTGAATTCAAATATTTTCTATTAAATAGGTTAGTGAGCTTGCGAGAATGACGCCAGAAGAAGTTGAGGCATACAGAACAGAGTTAGAGGGTATTAGGGTGAAGGGTAAGGGTTGCCCAAAGCCTATAAAAAATTGGGCTCACTGTGGCATAAGTAAAAAGGAACTTGATATACTGAAGAAATTGGGCTTTGAAAAACCTACCCCGATTCAGGCTCAGGCTATACCGGCCATAATGTCTGGAAGGTAATTACTGATTAATAATTACACTATTGTTTACATAGAAAGTAAGTTTTTAGCGCACTATCTGACCAGTATTCTATAATAATTAAAAAAAAAAATCTGATATTGTCGTACAGTTCAAAATAATAGTATTCGGTATTGCAAAATTTTATTTATTATATTTAAACCAATTAACAATAACCTTAGATATTTAACTTTAGACATTTTATATGATTCCACCAAATATGTTTCAGAGACCTGATTGGTATAGCAAAAACTGGTTCCGGTAAAACATTAGCATTCATATTGCCTATGTTCAGACATGTTCTCGACCAACCGCAGTTAGAAGACACAGATGGACCAATATCACTCATAATGACCCCAACGAGGGAACTTTGTATGCAGATAGGCAAAGATATTAAGAAGTTTGCCAAGTCTTTGGGCTTGAGAGTTGTCTGTGTGTACGGCGGAACTGGGATATCTGAACAGGTATGAAACAAGTGTCTAGAAATTTTTCTGATATCGAGATATCTATAGATATCTCTAAATTATATTTGTCATATTAAATAAGTATATAATGTACATATGTATATGACCATAAGTTAAATATTTGACAAATCTTACAAGAATTTGTAGCAATATCTTTAAGAAACTTTATAGTCAATATAAAATAGTGTAAAATTTGTTAATACTGTTTACATGTACAACTTATTACAAATTTTTTTGGTATAATAGATGATTATGTATAAAATTATTATTTAAAGACTAACATACAACTGTAGTCAGAAATTTTAAATTTGCTTTCCCTTATATAATCTGTGTGAGAATTTATTTTGATTAATATTTCTAGATAGCCGAGCTGAAACGCGGTGCTGAGATGATAGTCTGCACTCCTGGCCGTATGATCGATATGTTAGCAGCTAATTCCGGTCGTGTTACTAATCTGAGACGAGTTACATACATTGTTCTTGACGAAGCTGACCGGATGTTTGATATGGGTTTCGAGCCGCAGGTAACGCCATCTAGTTTTTCTGCGCCAAACTAACCATATGTCAAGAGAAGCCTTTGTTAGGTGTCAAATGCAAAATGTAGCCTCGCATATTAATTTAAAATCGTCTTTGCTGAGTGTAATTTACTTCTTAGAAGATAATCTGTAAAATATTTTATATAAATATGTTGCACTCCTTGTGATAAAAGTGTCAAGCTTCTATTTAAAAACGTTCGCAGAAATATACTTCGGAACTCGAGCAACACAAAATAATTTTGCTAGAGACGCCTGCCTTACTTAATTTACTATTCCGTAGTTTCTATTAGATTTAGTTAAATTTTGTTTTAATTTTACTCCATCTTATAAATACTAATAAAGAGCGCTGCAGAATGCCGATCGTGCTATTTAATATTTTTAAATTCATATTGTAATAATTTTCTGACTTGGAATTTTTCGTAGAGAGCGTCTTGTAGGACTTCATGCCTACAGGTGTTTCTTTCTGTCCAAAGCCGTCTGTTGTGTTATTGGATGTTACTATTTGAAGACCAGCAGATAAATGGTTAAAAACAACCGTTTCTCCATCACTTTCTCCTTTAAAAATATGTTTGTATTAATATTTAAAATGCTGAAATAATTCTGTCTGTGTAGCTGCTAAATTCATATTTCACACGTGGGTAGACATCGGTAACAATTTAGTCATTTAATTGCACAAGGATCGTAGTCAGGCGGACGAAGCCGCGGGAAAAATACAGTACATAACCTCAAATCAATGTAATGTATCCAATGGCCGATGTCCCTGGCTAAAAAATGGCCTATCTTAATAATTATCGCTATTTTATATGCCTTCACATTATGTACCTATATGTATAACTTCGTTCCAAAAACTATAAAGATTCGTGTCGATAATTTTCGGTTACAGACGAACCAACAAAATATATACTTGTATAAAATTTCTTGATGGCCCTTCCATATAAATATTTGAGCATTTTTAATATAATTTATGCAGGTTATGAAGATAATAGACAACGTGCGACCAGACAGACAGACGGTCATGTTCAGTGCGACGTTCCCGAGGCAGATGGAAGCCTTAGCCAGGCGTATATTACAAAAACCTATCGAAGTACAGGTACAATGATATTAGACCTTATTGTCATAGCATAGTGTATATTTTTGATTACAAATTTTTCATACATGGTGTTTGGTGATCTCTTATCCAAAACCAAACTCATTTGTTTGTGCTCACGACAATTTAGTGTGAATAAAATATGAAAAAGGTTTTTTTTATTCAAAGAATTCGTGATTTTTTTTATTATAATTATGTAAGGAGGTTTTATATATTGTATAGTTTTTATCTACAAGTAATGATTCTTTAAAGGATATATCTTTTAATAAACACATAATAAATATTAACAAATTTGACTTCTTCGATTCGGCTTCACTTTGACGTAGTTTTAATGATTTGCTACTATAGATTTGTACATTTAAAGATATATACAGAGTGCTCGTCAAATTTGTAAAATATATTTTAAGTTTCTTATAAGAAATACCACATTTAATATAATTTATAAGAAAAAAAGACTTAATATACAAAATATTATTGAAAATATACAAAAAAAAAAACTTATTAATATATAATTAAATCCTTAGGTTGGAGGTAGGAGTGTTGTATGTAAGGACGTGGAACAACATGTAGCTATACTAGAAGAGGAAGCAAAGTTCTTCAAATTACTGGAACTGTTGGGCCTGTACAGCCAGCTGGGAAGCATCATAGTGTTCGTCGATAAGCAGGAGAACGCGGACAGCTTGCTGAAAGATCTTATGAAGGCATCTTACTCTTGTATGAGTCTGCATGGAGGTATGAGGATTCATTCTATCTAAACCAATAGAAAGTGAAATAAATTTATACTAGATTTAACCTATTTTTATCTGTTGACAAGTCGGTAATTACCGATCTAGTTAATGTTATAATGAAAATATTTTTATCTAACGGCTCCGTAGAGTTAAAAGATATTTGAACATATTGTATGTTTATTAAATTTATCTTGTTTCGCTGGCAGTGTTCAGCGAACTGTTTACGGTATTCGTTCAATACATTTACATCACTCGTTAATTTGTTATGGAAGTATGCATTCTATTTTGTTAGAATAATATTTATTGATAGAGTCTTATCTATGTCATTACATGTTTGTGTGACAATTTGTACTTTTCCTATACGATTTGTCATAAACAGTGATTCATATTTACATGTTTATTTGTATGTATGTTTCTGTTTCATGTTTTCGTAACTACTAAACTATTAAACCGTTTATAGTAGGAAATGTCAATGAAAGCTTTTCTTGCAAAATCTGATCATTGTTTATTAAGTTTCCAAATATTTTAAGGTCAAAATTTAACCATTTGTTTTTGAAGCATAATAAGAGGTTTTCGTTGTTGACTTTTAACTTCCATTCTGTGTTAATATTTTTAATTATAATATTAATCCACTCCTATATTAACTGCTTCATATCAAATTTATATTCAAATAATTGTGAAAATTAAAATATTATATGTTCTCAGTATTCTTATATTTTATGTCATGGCTGCATTGAATACTGTTGAGGTGTCGGTATTTTAGGTCCTGTTACATTACATATATATATATATATATATATATATGTATGTTTATTTATCGGTAACATCTTGTTGGTGTTAAACTTGTTCATTTCTCTATTTGTCTATACTAATGTTATTAAAACATATATATATTTTTTGTATACTTTCAGGTTATCTTAAAGTTTTATTGATTTCGTAAGTTTTGCGTACTGTCGTATATAATAAGGAGAGACAGAACGCGAAACGTTTTTAAAGCGACATATATATGAGCCGTACTGTTACAGGTATTGATCAATTCGACAGGGACTCGACTATAGTAGACTTCAAGAACGGCAAGGTGAAGCTGCTGGTGGCGACCAGCGTGGCTGCCAGGGGTCTGGACGTCAAACAGCTGGTGTTGGTGGTCAACTACGACTGTCCCAACCATTACGAGGATTATGTACATCGGTCGGTTATCGTAATATAATATATCTAGTATGAATAAAATTTAAATATAGAACATTATAATATAGCATGGATTAAATTTAAATATAGAATATTTTCTGTGATAAACTTCATGGGCAATATTGATGTTCAAATTTGGAATAATAACTATTCCAAATTTGAATCTCAATTGGAATGCTCTATACGTTCCGCGGGTTTGAATGCTTCTAATGTTCATGAATTTTTCTTAGTATATTTTATATTCTGTAGTTTAATTATATTATAAGCTTAAAACGTATTAAATAGTGTAGCTATAGGAATTATTGGTCTGTAGCTTGTAGATGTTATAGTGTATTGAGTTTTTATACATTTATTTTCTCAATATTTTTCACATACCAATAATCCTTCGCTAAGTTTTTGAACTATATTGTATGTGTATTGTTATATCAGATGCGGTCGTACCGGTCGCGCGGGTAACAAGGGCTATGCCTGGACATTCCTCACGCCGGAGCAGGGCCGGTACGCGGGGGACGTGTTGCGAGCCCTCGAAGCCGCTGGGGCTTCTCCCCCGGCCGAACTCAGGGCTCTGTGGGATAAGTACAAAGAGGCGCAGGAGAGGGACGGAAAAAAAGTTCACACAGGCGGTGGCTTTAGTGGCAAAGGTCAGTTTGACAAATATACAAGAATAGTTCAAAAATCATTTTTTTCAACTTATTATTAAGTAATAGTTTGGTTTCATTGGGTAATTTAGTGCAAAATTTTAAATAAGACTTGAGTGAATGTTTATTTCGTACCAAACTCAGTTAAAACGAGACTTAATTCTTATTTGACTATCATTTGCGTCGGTTTTCTTCGCTAGTTACTTTCATGTGTATCGTTATGGTTGTGATTGGTTACCTTTTTGGTCGTTATGGTTGTGATTGGTTACCTTTTTGGTCGTCTATGGTACTGAATCAATACTAATTGAGATACCTCGTCTTTTGGCTATCGTAATATTTGCGACTATTTCGATAGTTATCCGAAAATAAAGTATGACAAACTGTTGATATACATATACATATATATGTATATATATCAACAGTTTGTCATATATATATTTATATATATATATATATATATATATATATATATTTATATTATATATATATATATATATATATATATATATATATATATATATATATATATATATTCCTAAGTATACTATACAATATCGATATTTTTATATAGGTTTCAAATTCGACGAATCCGAAGCCCAAGCGGCGACTGAGAGGAAAAAGTACCAAAAGGCCGCTCTCGGCCTCCAAGACTCGGACGACGAGGACGTTGAGGGCGACCTCGACCAGCAGATAGAGGTCATGCTTGCCGCTAAGAAAATTGTTAAAGAAATTAAGGTACGACCATAGTTGTTCTTACAATTTTTGCGACCTCCAAGGTTGCGTTAGACGTTTAACGCTAATAGAAGGGGCAATGGAAACAAACGGAGCCATAGTAATGGGTGGGTCTGGTAGCAATGTTTATAAATGAAACTAATATTTTTGGATTTACTTGGAATTATATTATAATTTTTAAAACTACATACTTCCAAAGTTCCGGCTACTTCGCAGCAACCGCGATCACGGGCGGACGAGACGGAAATAATTAAATAAAGAGCAGTGATCCGAAAATATTAGTTTCATTTAATGAGATCTAAGATTTTCGCGAGTTTTATTCATTTAAATGAAACTAATATTTTTCTGATAAACTACGCGGATTTTTATTATTTTAAAAAACAACATAATCCCGACGTTTCGGACGTTCATCTCGTCTGCCCGTGATCACGGTTGCTGAAAAGTAACCGAAACGACGGGAGTATGTTGTTTTTTAAAATAATAAAAATCTGCGTAGTTTATCAGAAAAATATTAGTTTCATTTAAATGAATACTCGCGATAGTCTTAGATCACGTGATGTTAAAAAAGTTTGCCTTAAAGAAACAATATGGGCTCACTAAAAATTTATTTCTATTTGCTATTTGTATTTCCACATCACGAAGTTTCGCGTCTACCGCGCGGAGGGAATCCACGCATTATTATTATTTTTTTAATATATATTTTTTATTCCAATAAGTAGCTGTTTTAATTTTTGCTTACAAGAATTTGATAATTTTTGTGTCCTTCAAAATGTCAATCAAGCGGAACTATTTTATTTAATAGTATTTTATATACGCAATGGTTCAGAAAATTAATATGTTTGTTGATTTTATCTTTATTAAATATGTATATATGTATATATAATTTTTTAGCCGGGTGTAGCGACGGCTAATCCCCCAGCGGCAGCGGGGGCGAGTGTAGACGGGAAACTTGAACTGGCGAGACGGCTGGCCTCCAGAATAAACCTGGCCAAGGGCTTAGGCGTCGAACAGAAGGGAGCCACGCAACAAGCGGCCGAGGCCATACTTAAAGGGAACCCGTCTGCACACACCCTTATCACGGTGAGTATTGCTATCTTTGTATATAATATGTTTATAGTAAGTATATACAAGTTACAACGAGATCACGTCAATGTATTTACGTCTCAATACTTGTTGCTCTAAGTCAATATTCATGTAGACTTTTAAAATCTTCAACGTAAAATATATACATACTAATTTCTTATTAATGCTGTCTATGGTTAAATTCAACATGATTTTCAAATAATTACCTTTAAAATCACTACGAATTAAAAATACTTTTTCATCTTATTTCAATATATCATGGCCGGTTGTTTTTTTTTTCACTTAACTATTATAAAATAAGCTTTATTATATACGGATATAGATTTTCTTGAAATATATTTTCTTGTGTCGAGAAATATATATATATTTTTTATCTATATATCACAAACAAACAAAAATATATTACGTATAATTTCTATGTAAATGATGTGTATTTATACGCCGAATTCCCGTTCTTGTGCTCTCGTTATTCGTGTCAATAGATAATATAAAATTAAAAAAATACTCGCACGTAACAATTAAATCGACAGCTAATTCTAATGAAATGGGAAAAAAAAATAACTGAAAAAGTATTAATGTAATATTTTAAAAAGAAAAAAATTATACTATATCTATATTTATCTTTCAATATAATTAGTACTGGAAACAAGTCGTAATATCACCACGCCCTTTCTGTTATCATAGTACTAATGTATAGTTATCTCTGTGGACGTAATCAGATCAGGTGATGTTAGCAAATGTGATATTAATTACGCTTAAAAAATATATGCATTACGTGTTTTACGATACGTTTGATATCGTATTAACATTTTTTTAATCTGTTATGAGCGGGATTTTTTTTAGTTATCTCTCTTTTTATCTCTATATCCTTCCCTCTCTTTCTTTCGTTCTATGTATATTTATATATATATTAATATACATAGATACGCTTTAAATAAATATTACGTATTTTAACGATATCGTATTAACATTTGTTAACCTGTTAATAGCTGGATTTTTTTTACTTCCCTCTCTTTTCCTTTCTGTTTCCATCTCTCTCTTTCTAAATCAATGTACATACATAATCTTATAAGTTGAAAATAAATTAAATGAAGCCAATTTTTTTTAACAAGATTTCTAAAAACTTTCGTTTACTTAATACTATATTTCTCGATCTCAGTAAAGAATTAATTTTTTTTTTCATAAAACAATAGAATAATATATAACTCCCGTTCATCCCTTACTACATTGATAGGAACGTTTTAGTCCTTCGCTAAGAATCGACATACATTTACCAAATGATTCTCACTTGTTTATCACGTCTATCCAGAATGCTATCTAGTATTGAGTATACCACGAACTCCGGGGCTAAAATTTCAAAGCAATGTATTGTACGAGTATATTTTTATTAGCAATACATTACATGGTAATGTGTTGGTAGTTTTTTATTAACGTACTTACTACCTTGATTATATTATTATCGCTTTCCACGGACTTTGTTTTAAAATATTTAAATGCCAAGTCAACTGCGAACAAACTTAAGGAGTTATTATAAATCCTAATGTTATATTATATCGATTTAAAATTTCAGTGCGTAGAGAAATAACTATTAGAGATTCATTAAAGTTATTGTGTAGTCGTAAAATTATTATAACATGTTTCCCTTGATGAGGAATATTTGTAAATTATGATTGTTCGCAATTATCGGACAAATACATTTCTTTAGATCTCAGCCCCGTCTAGAAAAATTGTCAAATATTTTTTCGAAGAAATAGTAAAAAAAAAATTTTCAACGACAAGCAAGTGATTGGTCGAAATAAAACACAAAAAAAAACATTACACTCAAAAAACATATCCTCGTTGTTTTATATTACAAATGGTGAATAATAAAACGTTTAAAGGAAGATAAAATATAACATTTTGTTTTAAAATATTTAAATGCCAAGTCAACTGCGAACAAACTTAAGGAGTTATTATAAATCCTAATGTTATATTATATCGATTTTAAATTTCAGTGCGTAGAGAAATAACTATTAGATTCATAAAAATTTTTGTGTAGTCGTAAAATTATTATAACATGTTTCCCTTGATGAGGAATATTTGTAAATTATGATTGTTCGCAATTATCGGACAAATACATTTCTTTAGATCTCAGCCCCGTCTAGAAAAATTGTCAAATATTTTTTCGAAGAAACAGTAAAAAAAAAATTTTGAACGACAAGCAAGTGATTGGTCCCAATAAAACACAAAAAAAAAACATTACACTCAAAAAACAAATCCTCGTTTTATATTACAAAGAGTGAGAAATAAAATGTTTAAAGGAAGATAAAATATAACATTTCCCTTAACCGAAAAACGGAAAAAAATCAATCGATATTACAATTATCATTCACTCGTCCAATTTTGGGAAATCGTGGGAATTATCTCATTGTAACTTCCGTGAATTCCGTAATAAATTTATACAACTCAGATAATAACAAAAATTACCTAAACATTAAAACTATAATGTAATCGTCAAAGACATCTGAAAGTTGAGTTATAAATAACTTTAAATGTACGTAATGTATTATAATTTCAGGCCAAGACTGTAGCTGAACAGTTGGCGGCCAAGTTGAACACTCGCCTGAACTACCAGCCTCGTGACGAGAGCACGGCTGAACCGGCCGAGGAGGTGTTCAGGAAGTACGAGACGGAGCTCGAGATAAACGACTTCCCTCAGCAGGCCAGGTGGAGGGTCACCAGCAAGGTAGGAACACACGCACACACACACCCACACACACACGTATACACAAGTTCATACAGAAATAGATGTACGCAAACAGATACAAGTGAAATGCCGCACACATATACACAGAATTTTTGTAGGGTAGAAATGAAAAATATTATATTAATAGAATTGAAGAGTTGAAGTCATAATAGAAGTAAATATATTCTTCGGGAAAGACTAATATAGATTACAATGAAAATAAATTATTTATTTATATATATATATATATATATATATACAAAATGGAACCGCAGAAAATCAGTCCTAGACGTAAGCAGCATAACGTCTGTCTGTCATGAAGAATTGCCTTCACGGTCTCATCGTATAAATCTGTTTTCTTTCATTTTATAATCAGTTTTGGAATTTTGATATTGTTAATTACAATCTTTGTCTCCGGACACTCCACAAACATTGTCGCTTTGGTAACAAAACGATGTAATTTTATCGCGAAGATTTTTTTTTTCCCCAAAGACGTTAGGAATTAGTCGAGTGCAGACAAACATGTATTAAGATAAAATGTTCATTTCGGTGTTTATAAACGATTATAACACTCAGATAAACAGCAGCAGGCGCGGCAAATTCCACGGGCTGCATAAATAGTGTATATTAATAATAAATTTTTCAATGTACACAAACCCATTTTCAATAAATCATTTTTATTGGGGGTCGCTCGATAACCCCCGCATTATTTATGCATCCACCCACATGCGGTGACATCAGTGCATTAGTTTGTATCAAGCGTTCAACATGTTCCTAAAGCTGGCATTACTCGGTGCTGTCATATTTTTCTGTGTTAAACTCATTAATAGGCGACGCTGTTTTTACTGTAACTAACGAGGTAATGCATTTAGCGAACACTTAAGGGGTCGCTGTGTGCATAAAAAATGGGTTCTAAATGTTTAAATCTTGTTTTGTCCACCAGGAGGCGCTAGCGTTGATCAGTGAATATTCGGAGGCTGGTATCACAGTCAGGGGGACGTATGTACCCCCAGGGAAAGCTCCACCGGAAGGAGAGAGGAAACTGTACCTGGCCATCGAAAGTTCCCAAGAGCTGGCTGTAGCTAAAGCGAAGTCAGAAATAACAAGGCTGATTAAAGAAGAGCTCCTCAAGCTACAGACGTCAGCTCATCACATGATTAACAAAGCTAGATATAAGGTCCTCTGATTAAATGATTATATACTTTGGCGTTTTGTATACAGGGTGTTTCATTTTCGTTTGGATGGTATCATTTCCACATTAGAATATATTTTTATGCATGTATATGTATGTATATAACTCGAGAACATTTAAAATGTTCATTTTTTTAATAAAAATTAAGTATGTGTATTTTGTATATATCGAAATATATCTCGCTATTCTCAACTATCTGTAATGGCGGGAGTGATTCGCGTACGCTTAGAATTCATAAAAGCTATCCACGTTATAGAAAATAAACTAAAAATAATGAAATTTAATATCAAAAATATCCGGAGTCGATAAAAAAAACGTGTAACGTCACTCTTAAAGTATCTAATGGCTCGTCCAGATCAAAGTCAAAGGTCAATATGGCCTCATGATGAAATTCTCACGAAATTTGCAGCGGTGCAACCCGTCACGATCCGTGTTACTTTTACAAACATTGCGTCAGACAGATAAGGAATTCTTGTAGTAAGGGCAATATGTCACTTGTTCTAATAAACGCCTACTGTGCAGTGATAACGTAGTCTGGAGGTTGACGTTAAAACCGTTAAAATATAACAATATGGGAATCTCTGACAGCTAATTGTCAGGAAGTCATCGGAAAATGAACTGTAATGGATAAATTAATAAGACTCGAGTTGTTTTGAAATAGATCAAAAAGAACGCTCATTAAATAAATTAGTAATGACGGAATTCACGGCTAGGTTATGCAATGTAATTTTTTATAATTAAGAAATAAAATTATCATTGCAAGAAACAATTATCATTTAACAAATTATATCGACACCTAATATTCACTTTCGTATTATTAGTATTGTAAATGTTATAAATTTTAATCCCTGCAAACGCTGGTTAGGACTGTCAGTGCAAATTCAAACGTATATATATATATATATATATATATATATATATATATCGTCAAACGTTAGAAGAGGAAATACTTCTTTTCCCGAGGGTACTCGTCAGTTATGTACAGCTCACGAGCGTATTATATAAATTTGGGTGATTTAATTGTCCAATTTACAGATAATAATTTATCAAGACACTGACGAAAAAGTTTTTAATCTATATATAAATTAAAATTAGTTAAATACTATTACAGTACTCTTGTCTCATATCATTTGTAAATACAAATACATTGTAACAACGTGAAGACTAACATGCCTAGATATGTTGGTCTACATCGTGGTGCATAACGTGCCTATTAATAATGTTTATGACAATTAAGGATTGAATGGAGAATTCCTACAGATAAAAAGATTCGGCACGTGGTCTGACATCCCAAGATAGCATATGTCAATAGTCACAGATTATAAATAGCTCGCTCTCGTGCGGGCGGCCATGATAACACTATGGAGGTTATCAACTAGGGAAGATTCCATCGCAAACAGTGCGTCCGCGGTTAACTTTACAAACTGACTTATGAGGCGTTATGTTAATGAATCGATTCAAAGTTAAATATATTACGTGTTATTATAGATATTGGAAATATTGCTTCATGTATGTTAAATGTTGAGAAAATACGAGTTGAGGAATAGTTTAGTTCGTTAGTTAAGCCCGCATGATGTATTAACATAGAACTTACGAGTTTCACACTTTGTGGACGAAATAGAAAAGTCTTGCACTCTGAAAGTTAGTTACCTTAAACTTATTTTCAATAAATGTCAAAATTTATTTCTTTTTTAAAGTGGAAAAACTCCGATTTAATTAAATACACATTTTGTGGTTTAAATAAATATGTAATTTTAAGTTTCTGTCTTGTTTTTAAGAATCGTCTCTTCCTTCATCGTGCAAGATATGAGTTAAATGGTATACTTTGAAGTATATTGAAAACATTATAAATGAAACTTTTAACAAAGATATAAGTAAACTTCTATTTACGATTCTTATTTTTAACTAATTTGATTCCTTCAATTTAAATATGTTAGTTCGTCCTACCTAACTGTCAATTACTGTTTTGACAGAAAAGAGTTTTGGAAGGTAACAATCTTCTGAGTCATTCAGTATTGCACAACCTGAAATGAATTAACACGGACATATATTGATTAATAAAAAAAATTATCACTGATATATTTATTCAATGATCGTGTTGAAAAAAATAACAAGATTATCTGAATTTAAATACATAAAATGGCAAATTCTTTGAAATTGGATGCTTAACTGCAGTTGCTAAACGTTATCATAGCAGATAGTTATTATATTATTACCGATTAAACAATTTAAACGGTAAATTGATTTAACTAAGTTTATAATTTTATAAGAAATAGGGAGAGAAATTGACGAATTTTATAAGAAATAGGGAGAGAAATTGACGAATTGACAGGAAGTTAAACATTACATATGGACAAACAACATCGCCGTGATGAAACTGTTGTAGCGATACGTTGACGTTGATTAGGGATGGTTTCCGAACACCAAATACCTTTAACTTTACAATTTTTAGGATGTATTTCTCATTAATTCTAAAAAGATCTGTGTAGGGTTTTACTAAACGGTCCGCAGATAACGTTAACAGATGATTACTACTAAATAATCATTATGATGGATTGTTCCGTTAATATTATAGACAGGACCTGAAATAAGATTTGACTTCCTACATGTTCAGAGCGAATTAAATTTTAATGCCTTGTTCATGACATTTACTTAAAATAAAACGCTTAAATACTATCAACTTAGTAAGTAACGACTTGCTTTACTTTGTTTGTGTAACTAAGTAATCAATATTCCAGTATTGACAGAGACATTGTAAAACAATATTACATAATATATAATCATTTAACTATATTTTGCAAAACAGTATTATCGCTAACAAAAGTAAAATGACAACGCAAGAAATTAAAGTTTTACGTCATTCCAATATTAAGATGTCAAATGTCGTTGTCATGTCACCTCTCGACCCGCGAACCGATGGATTCTGGTATCATTCAATATAACAAAATTACATCAAGCTAACGAATTATCTGGAAATATTTTTTTTTATTTCTGTGATAACGAAAATAATAATATATTATGTCACAGTGAGATAGAGTCAGTAAGATATTTGTTAATCATTAAAATCGTACAGAAGACGTTTAAATCGAAAACTTAATATTATTTTAGTTATTCATTCTATTAATAAAATTGAGTGCATATTTTTATCGTCAACGAGTTTATTTAGATTTGATATGATAAGGATTTTATATTCTTAACGGCTTTGATTGGATTTACGATTGCAAATAAATATTTTTTTTTAAGGAAATATAATTATTCCAGAAAAAGTATTGAACGAATGACGTCGAAAAAACAAACACTGAATTGATTGTTGACGTAAATAAAATAACAGAGACGCATTAATTTACCTATCTCGTACTTATAAATATCATCTGTGCTGATTGTTTCGTGTAATTAGTTTGGCTGTTTGATAACATTTTCTTGAATATTTAATAAACTTGATGACGTTTTTTAATTTCAAGTACATCACAAACACTTTATATAATACATAAATGCATAAGAATAAGACACGATTTTTATCAAGATGAATTCATATTACATGTTTTGGACATAATTTAAAACTGTCAAGCCATAAGACGTTTACATTTTGACAGTTAATTCCTATTACCTAAGCATTTATAAAAATAAAGTTAATAATTTTATTATTTTTTAAAACGTGATTATATAGAATGCAATTTGTATAATACTGGTCAAATAAAATAAATTGCATTCGTTACACATTTTAATGTTGACTAAGAAATTTGTAACGGATAGTTAAAATAATGTTATGTAAAAACATTGCACGTGTCGTTGGTGAATTAATAATATAATCTTAGAAGTAATGACGTTTTTGTTATCAGTAGCTACAAAGCAAACGTCGCAATGGAAAATCTTAAAAAATCGTAAGTTTGTATCTGATATAGGATAAGTGAATGTATCTGTGTATTGAAGAGCGAATCTGAGATATGTATCTGTATATTTAATACTATTTAAGCGAGTTCCAATTTTCGTTATAACCATGTAAACATTTGATCTACAAGCAGGGGCGGCTTTTTCAAATAATTCTTATATCTTTCATATGTTAAGTGTTATTATATATTCGGCCTTGATTCATGTTTTCAGTTTTTGTGGATTATGAGTAGGTAACGTTCGATCGTGATATCGATAAGTATCACTCAATCAGCACGAGTCCGATTCAAATGTAAGATAAACAGCCAACGTGGTCCCCTAGTGGATTGAATCGTGGTCAATTTACCAAACGAGTTAAGATTCCATTCAAACATCATTTATTTTACTTGTTCTGTTTAAATACAAAAAAAAAATACAGAAGTATCAAATAAACAGTGTTCCATCAAAAATTTGTTCAATGTAAAAACCTTTTTCGGTGCTTGTGATTTTTTTTTGTATCTTTTACAAAATACAAATTTATTTACGTCATTTTAATTGATTCGTTGTAATAGATCATATATATCCCGGGTATTCTGTGTGTATACGGCAGCTTTAATGTTTCCGACGATATCAATAGCTTCGTCTTTCCCTTAAATCTCGATAATTATATTATCGGCTCGATTGTATTATAATCCGTAATATAGTATCATGCTTGCATTGTGACTCTCAGTGATACTGATACAATTTAACTCGGCAGGGCGTGACTCTAATTGACTCTAATCAGCTCTAATCCGCTTGCTTATTATCAATAATAATCATTGTAAAATTTAAACATATTTCATTTTAATATATTTATAAAATTATGGGATCATCATTAAAATTTGTCCTTGAATACAATAAAGTTCTTTTACTTTTTTTTTTTACTTTTTATGCAGATCGTAATTGTCAATAGTTAAGATATGGCAAAATTCAAATGTACTCGAAGAATATTCTCTGTATTGCGTCAACGTTCTTGTCGTTTTAATATATCTACTTAAATAAATATTATATGATAATTATAATTTCTTGTACGTATAATTGTAATATTTGCTCTCTGTCCCCAATATTAATGGCAGTAAACTTTCCACTGTAAGATGTTTTTATATGTCTTCGTATGCCATATATAGAATTATCTCGTGTCTGTGTACATTGTGCACGTCAAAACTAACGCTGGCAACGTAATTGTTATATTTCCTGTTTATTGAACACTATGTAAATATTATATTAATCATCTGATGAGTTTTTTCCTGCTGAGAATATCGATTTCCTTCATATACGATATCTTTTTTTAAATAAAAACTAAGCAAATAAAAATATAGATTAAAAATGACAAGGATTGAAAAAATACTGTTCAGTTACAATTGAAAAAAGTCTGTGAAAACTAAAATATACATATATGATGTAGAAATAATATCAGTCATAATGTTAATGTGCCTACGTATATACATGTTTCCTTTGCTTTTCATAAAAAAAAAAAATGATAATAATTTTTAATCTATACTTTGAAATAAATTTAAATAGATAATTATGAAATGATGCAATATACAAGCGTCCTGTATACAGTGTAACTTTTGTTATCAAAAAGTTCAAATGCCGATGTTTTGATAAATACGATCGTGACCTTAGGGGTTTGATTTTGTGAACTTTGGGTCTTTTCCTTACAGCTGTTTTTATTATTGATATCTCATTACCCGTGACTTCGTTCATGTTTCCTGCATTAAGTATGTCCGGTATACTTGTTTTTTAATTAAATTTAATCCTTTATACTTTTATCAAAACTATGCTGTAAGAAAAAAAATGTCTTGGAATCAATAAAAAAAATCACGCCATCTTGTAAAAGGTTCTGCTGCAACGTGACTTACGGAATCCTAAAGCTTACAGCTTTATTCTTAAGCCATATACAGACATATACGTCATATAAGCTCTCCGCTAGAGGGCGTCACGACATTCAAACTTCCAGAAAGACTTAAGTTTACTGCAAAAATAACAAAGATGGCGTTAGTAGTCCCGTTTAAAAATTGACTGAACTATAATATTTTCGCTTAAAACCAAAACGTTTACAATATATTTCGTAACCTTAGATTAAGAAATGAATTATTAATATTATAAAATGACATCTTTAAATGAATGAGGACGAAATAAAATCTAATATACGAAGGTGATTAACATTGAATATTTATATCGAAATCTTAGACAATGTCAATAAAATCTTAACAAAAATTATATGTTCACGCATTATGGCTAACATTGAATTGTATTTGATTGAGCATAAGTCGGCGCTAATTAGCCATTGTATCTTGAACAGTTAGACAAACAATACTTAAAAACGTATTCAAATAGAAAGAGGACTCGTAAATGTTTACTTATATATGTAAATTATTTAGTTAAATTAAACAACACTGTTCTATTGATGTCATTTTACACGAGACATATTTCTTGAATTTGAAAAGTTACTTCATATTCTATATGTGGTGTGTTTTCATGTGTTATTCAAATTAAAGTCAGATATTTAAATTTTAAGACCGTTCTTTTTCATCTGTTGCATTATTTAGACAATAAGATTTATAATGTATAATTAAATAATATAGAATTGAATCAACAAAATTTTTTCTTTAAACTATGTGATCATACACAATAATCAATTAAATACGATCTAAACCTCTTTCACTGGGACATTTTTTTTTTTAATTACTTATAAAATTATGTTAATGGCAACAAATTTGACACTCTTTATGCGTGTCATTTGATTGCTAACTGTTTACTATCAACTGTCAACAGTATTCTATTATGAGTCTTGTAAACAAGAAAAGTTACTGCGCACGCGCGCTGTTTTGGTGTCAGAGGTTCGCGCCCTTCACCTCTTTAATATTTATCATTGTTTCTATTTTGTTTGTAAACTATTGTTAACGGTATATGTTTTTTTAGGACCACGCTTTAAATCATATTGACCTTTAGAGATATGTTTCATATTATTATCTGTTTATAATAAAGAGGGATGTCAGAATGAAATACAGAAAATAAATTTTATGATAATATTTTTTTTTATTAAATTATTCTTTTTATCGTTCACATATCTGTAAAATATTTTTAACGACAATATAATAACAATCCGAGCCCACTCAAAGTCGGCAAGGCTCGATACATCTCTACAATAATATTATTTTTTAATATCACAAAATATACTTAGAAACTAATCTGTTTAAAGCTTTCGGTTCGAACTTACAAACTAAACGTTTTAAACCTACACTAATAAACTGTGAGATCTAAATTACATAGTAACACAACACTATTCATTAGACGAGCGGACGCTTGTGGGTCGAGCGACTCCGAGCGGCGTTGGAACAGATGTGACCGTGGAGTCGGGTCCGCAGGTCGGGAGGTCGCTCTTACCACGGCCGCCACACTGAGGTCTTGGAACAGTTGGTGGTGCAGTCCAGAGGAACGGCGGTGTGGATGGGAATGGGTGACGCCGGCGGTGAGGGAGTCACATATCCTGATGATGAGGAAGCTGTCGATAGTGCAGGGCTCGGCGGGCTGGCTGGTGGCGTGTCAGTGTTGGCAGCGCGCTGGATGTCGTTCAGTTTGTGTCCGAGGTGAGTCATCAGCTGGGTCCCGAGCCTCACGTCCACTCCGGGGATCGAAGCCAGGCAACGGGACACTTCATTAGCGGCGTGGGTGAATCCGGCTCTGAAGCGGTCTGTGTCGACTGTCGAGTTCAGAGACAGGCGACGTTGTCGGCGGAGTTTATGAAGATGGTTCACAGTCAATTCCAAAATATCGGCTTTTTCCAGTTTGGCGACGTTTTCACCTTCCGATTGGAGAGCGCTGACCATGAGTTCCTTGAGCTCATCGAGACAGCGGTTAATGCGAGCGCGCCTTTTGCGCTCGAGCATCGGCTTCATCACTTTGCGATATTGATAAGTGCGCGAGACGGGCTGCGGGCCGTCGTCCGTGATCGGGTACGCGAGATCGTAAGACATGGTAGACATTGGTGTGTGAGTTGTGAGTGCGTGCGTTAGCGCTGAGCGTTGAACGCGGAATGTGTTCTGACGGTCGAGCGGGGGCTTATATAGGGAGCGGAGGGCGCGCGATCGTGGGAACGCTCGGAGCCGTCGAGTTCCCACACGCGCCACCTGTGCGGAGCAGCTGCCGCCGGGGGGTGCCGGGGGGTGGCGGGGGGTAGTGAGAGGCCGGCGGGGGGAGGAGGGGGACACACGCGCCGCGCCGCGCGTGCGCGCCGTAAACAATCGCCGTCGCGGGCGCAAGCCACGACGCGACGCTTGGCTTTCAGCTCGCACCACAGTCCACACACCTCATTGTCGGCCGCCATCGATGACCTGAATGGACTTTCTAGATAAATACTTAGACGTAACTTGGGAATTACTCGTATAAAAATCTTTGACTACATAGACCTAAGGACATTTTTTTATGTGTTACGGTATATGATTTAAATTTCACGGGGATTATTATAATAATATGGGACATAGATCTGTATCTCCGATGCAATCCGTCGATCGTTGTAACGAGTTGTATATTGAGAGAGGTGTTTCAATGACGTCACGCCAGAGTACCATTCGTCATGATTAGTGACGGTCGTCATATTATTCATATTAATTAATCAATACCAACCTCTTCCTGCACGGATTGCGTTTCACAACTAACACGTCTCATTAAACCCTCGTTTAATTATGACTACATATTTGATGTGTGTAGGAATGTTGTAACGTGTGATTGGTGTCCCGGTCCGGGGTCGATCAATCAAACTCGTACAATGGCTGTCGTCAATTATACCCAGCTACTGTTGGTGTTCATCAATCACCTAGAATGTTATGGAATTAATGATTATTAGCATATAGTATTATATTATGTTTATTACAGAGATTACTATGGGAATTGGGAAGTGTGTTGCTTCTGGCTGGACGTTGTTGTGGCTAGGAATGTATTTGTATGATGGGTTAGCGGTAGCGGTTATCTCCATAAGAAATACTCGTACGTAGGCGTTCGCCCACGCCCGCTAAGAAGTTTCCCACATGAAGCGGAGCCCCAACGTCCTACGTACTTATATTATAACATACTTTCTCCGGACACCTACGTCAGTTATCGACTTATTTTTTATCAACGCCAAATCAACGGTTGTTGACACGAGATTACACAAAAAATATATATAGTTGGAAGTTTTTTGAAAATTTACTATCAAGTTATCTTGTTAATAAATTAAATTGTTTTTTTTTTATATTAACATTCTAGTAAAATGTGCGTATATAATATATTTAAAAAAGTCACAGAGGAATTATCAATGTTCAAATAATTACGTATTGACTAGATACGATGAATATCATTGATAATTATTTTGATTGGGAAATTATAAAAAGGTATACTTATGCTAAGAAATGTTTTGTTGGTTCTTAAAATTTTATAAGTTATTAAGGCATTGAGGTCTACCCTCATACTTTAAAGGCAGTATAAACTTTGATGTTGCGGATGTTTTTTTAACTTTTGTTTTAACAAAATTAATTGATGCATTTTTTTTAAATATTTCATTAAATTTCGTTCTCATTCAATTATAAAAATTCCGTTGTTATAATGTAATGACGGAAATATTCCGATTAATATTTTAGTTGCGTCAGAATAACGATAGTGCGTCAAACAAAATTGGAAAGAGGTATGCACTGAACAAATCGATTACTCGTTTGCAGACAAGATCACTGATAATATGATGACAAATATAGGGTTGTCGATTGTTGAAATCTTAAAAACTTTAATTATTTTAATCAGTAAATGGTAAAATATTACACAATATCATTTTATATAATCTATCCAAAAAACATGTTATATATGTGTTGATTATATAATAAAAATGCATTTTGTTTAAATTATGCTGATACATGTATCGTAACGTATTTTCTCATGTCGCTAACACAGTTTCCTGATTTCTCGATAATTCCATCTTACACTTATGTTATGAATGCGAGGATTACTGAGTATTTTTTTTTTAAATCGTGTGCCAACTATCGTTTCATTTTGCGATTGAGGTTTTCGTGAGACTGAATGACATGAGGTACCTTTATGTTACAATAATCAGTAACATTCATATTTAATATTTTAGTACTCAAAAACTAATTAAATTTATCAATAAGACAATCCGCTGTTAGGAATATTTCTAAAACAGAAGTATTTGCTAAATTTTCCTTTCTATCATTAGTGTAATGAACAAAATCATTTAATGCTCATTTGCGATCACATTATCTATAATGCATTCGGGTTAATGACTTACAATCCACAATTGACCGTACTTGATTGTAATAATAGGAATTTTCCTACTTATAATTAGACCAGTTTGTCATATACATGCACGCGCACACAATTGTCCGTCTTAGGTATAAAAATACTCGGGACATCTAGAATATTCCGTATCACATCAATCACTGCATTTCCAGTTTATGTCTAACGTATTTAATTATAATTTAATCACGAGAACGAATTTTTTCTAGTATTAACATGATGATGTATAGAGAAACAAAAAGCTGGTATAGCAAATAACGGTTTGATATGCAAATGTCAGGCTTCGTTTTATACTTTTTGTTTAATCAATTTGATACAACAAGACGCCAAGTTGGCGCGGTCATTTTACATCAGATGTTATATTTATGATCCCGAGTAACATTGCTTCTGATGTATTCGTATATCAATGAGAATAAATATATGATTTTTGCATAAAACTAAACATGACAGATAGTTTTGATACTTTTATGGGAAGCAAAACACGCTACCACAAATTGCCGGCATGTTGTTTTAGAATGACGATCAGCAATTAAACACATATTTGGTTTTGTCAGCGGTTTTCCTTGAAGATGACAAAGTCACGTATGCTAAGTGTAGGGGAAACCGTAGTTTGTACGTGATAGGAGGGGCCTTCGGTACGACACGCGACAATGACTCATGCGCGTGCGCAGTCTAGATTAAAGCTGACTGTCGCTTTCCCAAATTAGAGATTTAATATCTGTATATAATCAAGAAAATATCATCAGCTACGTAAATTTTTCGAATCAAAACTATAATTTCGATCTCACGGATAGCGAAAAGAATTTATCTCTGAGTCAAGATTAATAGAAATCTTGCTACCGGAATGTCTTAGGTTTATCTGAGACTAATCAAATTCCAGCGACAACCATCTAATGTTCCGGATCTCGTAGGATAATTTAAGCAACCGGTTCCGAGGCGGCTAACCCGGGCTCGGCTGGAGGTTGTCGAGGCGACCTCGCAGTGACGTCATCCATGACTCACACATACCAGCGACTAACTTTCTACGGTCACGGGACGAAGCCATCTCGTGATGTATTTTTATGTCATGAATATTAATTTGATCATCATGACAAGTTTTTTTTATTGAGCGCTTATCGTAATGACGTACTTACTGAAGTACGTACGAAAGATCGTGAGGTCGATGATGTCACGTTACCACTGACGTCATTCGCATAAGTCAAAGTATTTATTGTAATGGATTAAAGGTTATATTTTTATTCATATTATTTAATGAGAAGAAAATTAAATAGAATTTATTCATTATCTTTCTTTAATTTTTTTGTAATACTTATACGAATGTTTTTTTTTTTACTTTTGGTCTTTGTTTTGTTTGTTTCAGTTAATGTGCATTTCTCCGACATGGCTACTTAAGTAAACTACCGAAAATCTCTGGTCCAGCTGCTGTCAAATCCTCTATTTATTAGTTTTGCTTCGATACCTAATCCTACGGTCATTTGTGTTCATTTAGCACATCTTCAAATGTTTTTGTAGCTGCTGTTTGTCTGCTGTCGGCGGTGACAAAGCGGCGGCGGCGTCTTCACGGCGCGGCGCCGAGATTTGCAAGTATCGCCAAACACTTGATCCCAACCCTCGCTAATGACTTACATGTGTGCGACATTTTTTTCTTACATTCCATAAAACTTTTCGCATTCTAGAGTATTGGTGTGGATACATAAAGGAATCCGGTGTATTCGTTTGTTCGTACGCGCTAATCCAGGCATTATCATTGTATGTTTTGTAAAACTCATTTAGCTAGTGTAACGATGAATGTGTCAGTTAGCCACCAATATTTTGTGAGCAAAATGGCACGAAAAGGCTATGGGGATTTTAAATTCCTGTCGAAACCACTCGACACAAATGTTCTGTGAACACAGTGTGAACTAACGGTCACTTGTAAAATAATAACTGCCACTATAAAACATGTTTTTTCATACTATTAACATTATCTCATCGGCATCTTGAGAACACTCCAGCAAGACAATAGACAACGGAGACCGAATAACACGTGTTAGTGAACATTTCCAAGAATCATAGACAATGGAGCTGGCAACAGGTACATAGACAAGTGCAATGGCTTAAACAAAAAAGTTGGCTCTTGAAACAGTTGAGATCCCAAGGGTCGGAATAATACAATGTGGCGCCAGCTTTTTTGCCACTCGTTACACGAGATTACATTTGTGTCGCGGCGAGGTGACGAACAAACTACAAGCTGTATGGCTTTTGTATGAACTGTCAAGTGTCAGGGCGGTGCATCTCAGGACTGATTGCTAATTTAACAGAAAAAACAAATGACGATACCTTTACTGGGATGCAGCCTTCGTACGTGTCCTGCGTGACATTTGATTTCATCAATGGTTTACACTAAATTTTATAGTTACTAAGTTGTATTACAAAATTTGTATGAAAATAATTTTTAAAACGATTTTGTATATTATTTAAGTTTCATTAATAGTTTGCATAGATAACTTATCGCACAGAGTAATAAAAATCTAAATTAAACAAACATACTGACGGAGTTTTATAAGAACCTCATTGAAGAACTCTTGAACCCGCAATAAGAGGAATCGCATTCTTGGTTTAAGTTTATTCATTTTTCAGTACAATTTAACAATAGAAGAAATATAAGAGCCTGGTAATTATATGTTAGCTTATCTGTAAATATGAGAACACAATGGTAACCGTTTTCCGTAACTGTCCGTCTTATTCCTGGAATGTTGTAAAATTTTAAAACCCCTTTTCATGTACGTCTAAGACATATCCACGTGCCGACAAACGGTTCCTTTCGGCAGTTCACTGTATCACAAAGGGCCTTTATATCCATCTTTAGGGCTCATTATATTGAAGGACGCTAGAAATAATAAAACTCGAAGCCAAGAAGAGCCGCTCCTATATTATAATGTGCCATTTTGAAAGTCATATTTTATTGTGGGTGCTTAATTTTATGGTATCCTTGTAATTTTATGATTTTCGAGTTTTACATTATACTAGAGGTTTTGTGGTGTGCTCTGTTGTGTCACCGCGATTTTATGGTGGCTTGAGTTAATTATCACGAATAGATTTGTATTTTATGAGGACTTAAACCGGACGTTAAACATTTATAACATGGACGTTGGTTTAAATGTAAAGGAACAGTTAAATTCATGTTAAAACCAGACATTTTTTGTTATCTACAATGTTGTTTAAAAAGTAATAGGTACTTAATATTGAATAACTTTAATTACACGAACAGTTTCAGAATTCTGTTTTACGACTAAATGATACCAATGATGATGAATAGATAAGTACGAGAGCTAAGTGTGAGGCGGAGTATATATAAACTTTAATGATATATCATTTGGCTGTAGGCATCAGTAGCTGATCAATTGGTTACCGATATCACTCGTAATTACAGCCTTCCACAGACGACTTGAGAACACGACTCGACTAATTGTTATTCATCCTATAAAGATATTAAGGCTTCCATAAATAATACAGTCATGAAAAAACAAATAAGATAAAGTAGCAGGATGAAGGTTTTAAAATATCTACAATATCAGCGAAGTGGATCTTCCGTGACTTGTGGAGATAATTTTGACAGTTCGCGAAATAAAATACATATATATTTTTTATTGAGTTCTATCATATGATAAGGTCATTTATCACATATAAATTATGTGTTAGATCTGTTACGAAACTATAGTAAAATCAATATGTATGGCAACTAAAAAGATTCCTTTGTTAGTGAGTTAACAACTCACAATTTGCGCAGTTATAACCTACAATTCACACTGAACATGTAAACAGTCACGAGATTGCCATGTTCCATGTGTGTGTAATGTTTTTGAATAAATACGTAAATTTATAACACAAACAAGGTTTTAATGGATGGTATATATGCGAATTGATTTTTTAGGTGTTAAAGATAACTAAATAGAAAATTTATAAAGTTTCCGTTTGAATAATAGATAACTTGATAAGTTGAATGTTTGTTGTATTTTAAGGAATAATGTTTTTGGTTGTTGCTTTTAAAGATATGTATGCATTTTTTTCTTACCTATATCAGTGATGTAACCACAACGTCAAACGACACGCGGAAAATTTCTATGGTGTATCAGAAGTCTTACAATAATATATAATCTTTATACAATGTATTTATTTTGGATGCTCCGACTCGTTCCAGGTATCAGGAAAGTGCTTTAATTAAACGCGAGCGCTGCTAATAGTAGACTGTTAGCAGCTATTTTGTTGTGAAGAATAACTCCAATGTTTCCTCAATCCGTTATTTCAATACAAATTTTTTGGTGGTATAAGTGAGACACACTCATTTATAATAGGAATACTTGCTCAAAGGAACTGTATAGTAGAAAAAAACCGGTCGTTTGTACTCATATTAGTTATTTACGTCACAACTAAATTACGTTGACAATAACTTGAGAGATAGTAAAACAGATAAGTATTTAAATTTACTTATTTGATTGCAATTAACGACGTTCAAAAAGATTCCTAATGTTAGTAAAAGTGTTCATTGTACGTATAAACGAATTTATATGTTGTTTCAAATGTATAGTTGTTTAGAAAAAGGTAATTATAGTTTATAGATTGTAAAAAATAAATAATCACTCACGTTTGATGCATAATTTAAACTTTAAATATAATAATATTTTGATTTCAACGAAGTTTGTACTTATATCTACACTGATAACTTACGTTTGTCGCAAACAATAATTGAATGACTCATGATTCCACCGTGTAATATATGTTTTTTTTGGTATATCCGCTATGATTCTGTATAATTATCTTATTTTATGAACATACATATATGATTAATTTTTTACATATTTTTATATGTCCGGCGATAAATAATGTGATAACGGACATAAGTTGTAAGATTATTGATACTAAATGTATCCTTGCGGTTTTTATGCACGGGGAATATGACGCATTTTATCTATTCTTTTATCTTTATGCTTTGCTTTTAATTAAATTAATATAATAAAACGGCCAGTTAAGTTCAGTATAATGTTATATTCTTATTTATTTTGCAGAAAATATAAGGCCGATGTAGATAGGTACTGCTGTTACTTAGGCGCCCCTTCATTATGATAAGTATTAAGTATCTCATGGAAAGCTTTTGATTGCTCATTATTTTTCTCATTTCCTGCGGTCAGATAAAAAGTAGATTGATCTTAGGAATGAAGCGACGGGATAGCTGTCTTAGCTAGCTAATAAAAACATGAAATTTCACGACGTACTTATCTAAATTAAAAACAAAATAAAGCATTTGTTAGTACATATAGGTTTTACTTTTTAATATTATTCGTAATGACATTAAATATTACACTAATGTTTCTGTATAGTTTATAGTTTTGCGCTAATTTACACGTTCTATATAATACGCAAACGAACACGTGATTCCTCGTGTGCGAGGTCGTGCCATCTTATTTCACGATTCCCCATCCATCGTGAAGCTGTTATTACTCCGACGTAACTCGATTCTCATCACGAGGCGCGATGCTTTCAATTTATATAAATATTTATATTTTTGTTATTGAGAAAGATATGAAGTTATACTTTTTAAATTAATAAAATATCATTATGATTCATATTTTATTTATTTATTGATATATTATCTGTGAAACGCTATTGATGAATGCCGTCAGTAATTTGATTATAACACAATATGAGTCATTAAGACCTTCAAAAATATTAGAGTTTTGTTTTTTTTTAAATTGTCCGTTGTTAATACTGATTCACTTTTGCTTTACATCGTAAAGACGTGGTTTTTTTTTGCGTAAACAAAAAACTCGTAACGGAATATCAAGCACTGCTAAGTATTCCGTTCTCACGGTTACTTACTTACTCATCCCTTTACTTAAAAACAATGTTCATGAATGAATTTATAAATTGTATTTTTTTTTACTCATTTACAGTTACACGTCAAAGCGACGCCTGAGTAACTGAGTAATTTATTGTGGAATTAATGTAATAAATTTATTCATTATTATTCTTTACTTGTTTTAATGTTTGTTCACGTGTTTTCCAATAAGTATGAGTCATGAATATCTGTGTAATACAACACTGGTTACAAGAAATATAAAAGACATGTTATATAGATAAAATTTTTAATAATTGATACGTCTTTTAATAAAAATTGTTATGACAGATTAAAAATTATTATATTATCTGATATAGTTTTAATTATCACTGGTATAGTATTTTTAAATGAAGAATAGAATTGAAATATTTGAATGAAATCCATTTCTAATGCAGTCTTCATTAACTAATGTATGTGTAAATTCAGAAGACTGTTCCGTTCATAAAAAAACGTGTTTCAAAATGGCGCGTAAAAATTTGTATTTGTCACATTATAACGGTATATTACTAAACTGGTATGACAGATGAGTGTACCTCAATACAAACACGCTACATTTACATACATACTTTTATTAATAATATAAATTATAAATTCTAAATACACAAAAAAAAAGAAGCAAATCAATAATATTTTTTATATAATACCCGTAAAACAATCAAAGTCTTAATCCCATGTTAAATTCATGACGCGCGCCCGCCCATACACAACAACGTAAAAAATATTAAGTTCCAAGAGCCACTATATTTCATAAGACACGCACACAAAATAATAAAGACGCACACATGCACGCTTGCCCGTACACGACACGCAACACGCGCGCACACACTCACACACAGACAACAGCTATTAGTCTGTGTTGGGTGCGCGTGCTCGCCACTCGCTCCACGGCTTCTTACTATTATTATTTATTGTTGTATAATGTGAATGGTAATGCGTGCTTGTTCACGATCCCGCATAACACCTGCCGTCTTTTCCCACAGTCGAGCTGACGGAAGTGCGAGCGAGATGGAAGATACGCGTGCACAGCGCGTGCGAGACACGCACAGAGATATCATGTAGCTGTCAGCTACGTGGCATCGTAGCCGTGTAGCTTCGTAGCACTGAAACGTCCATACGTTAGACGGCTAATTAAGGAGACGTTTTTGTCAATTGAATTTGTAGGAAACGTCGGACTTGTTGTTATATGTTAATTTGTAGTCTGTGGTTTATGAATTTATTGACCTTCGCTTTAATTAATGATCTTTTAAATATGCTGTACGTCTTCGAGGAAGTAATTATATTTTGCTATTATCATAATGTCAACGGGTCAATGTTGGATAAAACTGTATTTTTGTTGTATAAGTATTGTGAGTTATGCATGCTATTGCGATGCAAATATATTTAAAAAAGTACTGCACGTCAAATATAATCAAACATAAGACAAAGTGGCTAACCTTAGTCAAATGTTAACCGCTTAAACCAAGGCTGGTCTGTCAAAATTAATGCGCTGGCAACATTTATACAACATAAATCAGATGCCATCAGTTGAGTTTTAAATAACACTCTTTAATATGCATTAAGTTTCTTGCATTTAAATAGTCCTTCCTTGTATATTATAATGGCTGTGATGTAAAAAGTTATTTTCCTCTTGTGCGCAACATAAATAGTAATTCAGACGTCAATAGGCACCCCGGATGTACGCCATTTAGATTATTTCAACTCAATGGCTGCTATAGTTGAGTTAACAATAAAAATTGCTCATCCCGTATATCTGAGATTCCATTTAGATTATCGATTTTCGAGCTTATTTCTATAAAGATTAGGTTTATTTTAAAATGTTCTAGTTAACAACATTCGAGATTGTCCACCATGTAGGTCAGTCTATTAATCCGAGAGCCGAATACCGGATGACAAGATTGTGTTTCACAGATTATTGATAAAAATTTATATTCTTTATGTGACGTCACTACTCATATTGTTTCTGTTTGATAAATCAAGATGGCTGAGATATTAGAAAGCATGATTATTAAATATTACTGCGCGTTTACTTAAGGCTACTTTATTCATTCGTGTACGTAAAAATTTCAACTACAACGATAACGAGACGATGAACGAATAAAAATGTACTGTATAAACGGTAATTTGGTAAGAGACTTTTTGTGAGTGAACATGAATCACAGCGTAAGATTCATATAACCGGGTCGTTTATTTCACGTCCTATTGAGCTCCAGCTTAATGGAGGTCTGCGTCACTTGGTCGTGGGTCAGTGTGGTCGCCAAATGTGCTCGTTCGCAGAAACCCGACACTTGAAAGTCGATCCCGCCGTGATTCGTGTCACATGGCGAAAGGTCGACGAAGGTGGTATTTTTTATGACATTCACGTAACCGATTAAAAAAAAACGCTTCAATTAACCGACTCATAAATTAATAGGATTACAGTTATCATAAAATTGTATCAGACGGTAGCCACCTCGTCAAATAAATCCATCTCATTACAGCTTCATCCTCTAACCTTTTTATTGCGCGAATACAAGACGCTCACGAATCATCACCGGTATTTGTTATGTTTTTTTGTTCTTAACTGGAGTTTCAAAGCTCTCTCCCGTCTCACTCTGACGCGGTGATTGTGGTAGCGTCTTGAGCACGTGCGACACGTTAAAGGCGGCTCGTTCCCACGGTGCGGCCTGACCCCCTCCTCCCCCTCGCCTCCTCGGTACCTCACACCCTCGGTGGCCTGTTCTGGTTTAGCTCGTGATTCCATTCCGGACACTCGTGCCGTTGGAATAAAGTGCTCTCACAGCACGTACCAATTGCAAAACGATGTTTGACTGAAATTGTATTATTGTGTAATGCTTTTAGTGGCATTGTTCACAGATATGGAGAGCTGGTAACGCTTGATGGATGGTAATTAACGTTTCTACAATTGTGTTGTTTTTTTCCTGTTGAAGAATTGTTTTTTTTTTTAATAAAATTTAAAAAGCTCAAGCATAAGGAAAATACATTTTTCATTAAAAATCCGTTTTATAATCTCATAGATTTATCTGCATTTCTAGAAGTTTATTTAAAAAGGAAAATCAACGTGGCAGCAATCTGGAAGTGTTCACGAAAAATCAACGTAAAAAAAAATTGCCTGTAACATAATGATTTCATAATTTTATTATGAAGCACGTAAAAAATATGCAAGCGAACGGGAGGTTTTGCGTGACAACCTTTTGATATTACGGTAAAATATCGTATAAAATTTCATAACAGTTTAAAAATTAAAAAAAAAAATGCAGTGTTCAAAAATAACGCATATAATCCCTCACAACTTATAAAAGATCAAACCAATTCGACTTAAAGCTCCGTGTTACATAAATTTAATTGTAATCTGTGGTTCTACAAAGCCGTTAATAACTATAAAGGTAGGTAATTAACCAATAACACGAGACCTTTAGTTTCCTAGCCATGTTCAGCATATTTGCAGTGCACTGAACACTATGATAGTGTCACCGGCCATCTGATACCGCCCTTCATGCAACTATTTATCTTTTGGTGTCGCGTTAATTAACAAAACTACTGTTACGTAGTCTGTGGTCCAGAAATACAGATAACAGCTCTCGCACACGAGCTTACATGCAAAAGCTTTAAGATAATACGATGTAATTGTAATAGGTATTTCAATTGTAATGTAAATTTAAGGTAATTGTTCAATTGTTTTGTTTTTGAATATTATTGACGTAATCAATTTCAGACGCGTGCGCAGGTTTACGTCTGAGAGTAGCGGCGAGGGTAGTCCCGTTTGACAGCAAAATTATATTTAAACCTCAAACTGGGTAAGCAGTGAAAGTTTTCTGTGGTATGAAATTTATAGTAGAGAGAATTTCCCTTTAGTGAAATTTAGTGCTATTATGATAGTACAATTAGTGTGTTGGCCACGCGTTAAATTTCCATCACAATTGTGAGTCTAGCGGCGCGATGTCGATTATCGTTTTCATACAATCTACCGTCTAAAGGTCACGTGTAATGCTATTCATTTCACATCATTCTATATTGAAGAAACTATACATTTATGGTGCGTTAAACTTTGCACACATTATCGAAGAGCAATTTTGAATTCTATTCATTATGTCACTAGGTTGAAATCGCTTCGTGAGAATTATATTTGTAACAACTATTTAAGATTATTTGTAAAACATCGAAAGAGTTGCACGGTTATCGGAATTTGGCGTCTTTGTGTAATGTAAGAAGGATCAGAATTGTGTTACGTATGAAATGAGATTGTGTATCGAAAGCCAGGAAGCGCTTTGTTAGGTCACGTTCTCACAACTCCCCTTTTCTTCGAGGGGGAATAAATAATTGCACTTTTTTCTGTCGCATATGGCCAAGGAAACGGTGGATTGTACAAGATCGTTCCCACGGTTCGCCCCCAGGGCATAAAGACCGGGGTCAGGAAAAAATACGTGCCGCCATAATGCGGGGGTTTCTTTTGTACCGGCAGATGCACTAGGGTTAAGTGTGGAATAGATGATCGCAGTGGATTCATTGATACTATAAAGATGGCGATTGTTTTTTTTATGTTACCAATTGTAAGGAATCTTCCGTTTATGTTCGCTGTACATAGTTTGTAATTGTCTAATTGTCTTATATTCATGTAATTTATTATTCGTAATTCAATTTCGATATCGTCAAATAATATCACTCTATACGTGTAACTGTAAAATTTTTAAAAGTTTCTTCAATAATCTCATAAAAAAATGTGCCAATAAAAAACCGTTTACAAGAAAAGTTACGGTAATCACGGGAGGCTTGGTGCAATTTTTTTTTGCATTGCTTCGAAATATGTTATAGTCGTTAAGAATTCTTTGGGTTCCAATTTCAAATTTCACTCACCACCAAGTAAAGCTGCCATTAGATAAAAAGCGTGACAAAAAGTGGAATAGAACCTTTTCTAAGGCGTTCTTTAACTATTCAGAACTGGTCGCGTTCCCACGATCGCTCGCGCCAGTTGCGTCTCCCCTACACATTTTTTTTATTCTTAACATATCGATATTTTTATTTGTACCAATGACATAATTAAAGAAGTATTTCGTTAGTTGAACTTAGATAAACGAATTCATTAAATTCATTTAAAATCTTCAAAGCCAACAAAGAATCGACTTTCAATAACATCGTTTTGTAAACACTAAATAATTATTATTCTAATTGTAACCAAATCGATTATTCAAACACAAAGTTTAATGGAACAAGATTTACAAATAAAGCACTTCATTAAACAGACAAACACTGTTTTCTCGCGTACTTAGTAATCATAATACATTTAATCAATAGGGGCATGTGCGGATATACACAATCGAAATTGAATATCCAAATTTAACCTTATCTATAATGTAATAGAGTCTAAACTTAAATGTAAATTAACGTATAAACAAAACTCAAACAGTTTTAAAATGGAACTCTATAGCCAAGGAGGTTGAATTATTGTCGTCTGCCGGCCCATAGACAAGCGCTGTCAGTGAAAAGACGAGCGCACATTGCGTTTGCTCTGTGATCCGTTCCCACGATCCACGCGACATATGGCGCGCGCGGGAACACTCGCGTGAACTGTGACGCGTGGACAAAAAAATACTTGGACTTAGCGGATCTTTATGCTCACGGTATATTATATTATATAATACGTTATCAATGCTCTGTAAACTTTTTATATTCTTATATAACCTTGTCGGAAATCAAATTATAGAGAATACAGCTATGCTGTCAGATAGATATATTAGCTTGTGTTTAAAAACATTTTAAAATTCGAACTCGACTAGATTAATGATTATGTGACTCAAAACACTAAATGATATTCATTATAAACTTAATTAATAATCTTCTAAAGAGTTTTAATTTAAAAAAATAATACAAACAAAACAAATTAAGGTCAAACAAATCGTTCCAAATAAGAATATTGGAAGTGTTTTATGCGGCAGGTGTCGCTCGCAACTGTCGTCGTTCCCACGGCCCGGCCCGCCCCGGCCCGTCATGCATTATCACGAGTGACTGCCAATTATGAAATACGAAATTCAACGACCTTGATAATTTTATTGTTGTTTTGAACGTATCATTATTTTTCTGTTACATTGAACGCATTTAAATAATTTTATAATTTTAATTTCGACTTCTAATTACGTGTCAAACACCTTTTATAGTATATATTGTATTTGTTTTAAGGATACTATAAGTACGGTGACTCATGTTTCTGAGATCCTATAGAGTATAGAGTACCATTATCTAAATAGTTGTCTAGCTAGTATTGTTTATGTAATTACTAGAAGTAGCAACGCGTGCGCAGAATGAGTCAGCCCTGGCGTTATACAGAGAGAATGAAGAGTAAAATAAACAATGCATATTTATTTATCGATTAATTATATTTTAAAGCGACATTTTTAATAAGTCAGAGGTTTATATATTACGTATGAATATATATAAACTATTCATAATTTTCAAGGATTATTAAATGTTTAAGATTTATTTATACATATTTGTAAAAGGCACGCACGATCTAAGGAATGTTTTAGAATTTAAAACAACGCCATCTATCGGTCATTGCTTGAACTGTCCTTGTCATCCCATTTAAAAATGAAGGGGAGACGGAAGTAGAAGACAATTGTTTTGCGAACAATAACATCTTTAGGTCAAAGTTTAAGAATATAGGGTACGTGGGAAATATATTGCGAAATTCGAGGGTGAATCCTGTATATATTGAAAGTTAGTACCGTTTGATGTTTAGTTAATTTTGATATCCCTATCAGGAAGTAACGGAGCTTGAGTGCATAGTAATTTGAAAAATTAAAACGTTTTGCGTTTCCAGTCAGTGAGTGGCTTTGAGTGAGAGTGATTTCAGTTAAGTGAATTTGTTATAGTGATGGAATTTTACGTCAAATGATACAGTTTTTATCATTGCGATAAAAGGAATTGAAATCTCATCTAAAAGTGTTGTGGTCATGATAAGCATTTATAAATAGAAAGGGAAAATCTAGCAGAGAGTGTGTTTTAAATTTGCATCTATAAATAATGTTTATATCACTCATCTGTGGCGAAATAATAAATCTAACGGACCAACTACAATAACAATAGACAAAACATAATAAAAATTAGTTCTTTTAAAATTATTAGTTACATTAGAAGTTTTGCCAGAAATTAAAATTGTTCAAATTCCGAACACTCTTTTTCAATGGTTTGGTGTGTGTGACTCGACGTGACTCATTTATTTAATTTCATTAAGGGGAATGCGGTGTTTTGAAATTTGAAGAAATAAAATCTCTAAATTATTAATTTCTTAATAAATATAAGCGGGATTTACCTAAGAATATACGCTGTTTTTTAAAGTTACTTAATTGTTACCTGCCACGTTGGTAAGGACGCTTTGTGAATATACATTACCTTTTAATTTTGTAAGGTGATTAATTATACTGAACAAAAATAATATCATATAATATAATGCCGACTCAATAAATAAAATATTAAACAAAAAAAAAAATAACACGTTCCATAATCAAAATATTCGGATACAATCGAATTAAGTTAATCGAATAGTAAATATTTGAATCGTAATTTAATTAATGTGATTGTCAATCCCTTAACTGTCATATTCTTGTTGACTCTACAGTTATCTGAACAAACAAGATGATCTCACTTTGACTTAACAATTGTACAGGTGTGATATGGTCTTGATAAAGATATTGTTTTATATAAACAAATATATTAAGAATTTTTATAAATATATTCAAAATAGAAAACTTCTTTAATCCTTACTATTTGTTATCTATGTTCGTTAATAGTCTGTGGTTATATATATTAACAAAAAAGTCAAATTATAGAGCGATGATTTGTGGATTTGAATTTACTAATATACTGAAAATTAATATAATTTTAATCATAAAATTTTAATGATTATAAAAATAAAATATTATTGTTGTTATTATTATTGACAGAACTATAAAAATATTTTGGATCGATACATAAATAACGAATGGTTGGTCAAATCTATTTTTGCTAGAACAGGTTACGGAAAAAATAGATGTCTGATTAAATTAACAATAAAATAGATGGTATTATCAATAGAATCGTTATTGGGACCGGCCACAACACTGGTTCTAAATCGATACTAAGCCTAATAAATTGATATTAATTTGCGTAATTTCATCGTTGACGCAAATACGCAGTACTAAACTAAAAAAACGTCTTTTTTTGCCATTATAAGTTCACATATAAAACTCATAATATGACGATTTTTATACATTTATTAGGACTTTTTTAAAGCAAAGAAGGTAAAAATAGATTCTAAGTATATATGAGCCAGTAAAAAGTTGAGTTATCAAGTTGTTAAGCAATTATTATCTGTCAGGATCTCATCTTGTATGGTCAGTGTTCTTGTGTGTTTTTTTCATTCTCACAGCTACATCAATTATAGAAAAGTAATTGCAATTGGTATTAATTAGCTGGGTGTTCAGAATCGTCTATATTTATCACGATTTTCTCACAACGTCATCTACGTGGAGTAATTCTATCCTCGATTATGTATACATATGTATTTGAAGTGCACGTGCATGATCAAGCTTTCATATTATTGAATTTCCTTTCATTACAACCTCACGATCCACGTGTACCGTATGTAATGGTAACAAAAAAAATTAACCCAAATTTTGCAAGAGTTGCGGAATTTAAAGATAAGGGTTGCCAAAAAAAAAACCTTCCTAACCCGAAAGTCCGAAGCATCGAACACGTGCAACGGTAACAATGCGTCGATGAGTCACGACTCACGATCGAAACCAGGGACGGACGGAGGATATTCAAGAGAAAAAAATTATACGCGCTCTCGTAAGGAATTGTACATCTGCCGAAAATTCTCACGGATCGTAGCAATGTATTATTATACGTGGCTATAGCCGCGTAAGATTACGACCGGGCGCCTAGCGGTGCTCCGCTACTTTTGATGCATATTAACATATCAGGTTTAAGATATTACAAACATGTCAAGTAAAAGTTGTCGCTGTCCGAGTTTAATATGCAAATATGAGTTTTTGGTTGCAGTATTGTCAGATATACACCGGTTAGCATTAGAAATTTTGCAATTCTGTTATTAGTTATTAAATCTTGTTTTTGTTTAATAAATATCTTATTATTAGGGCATTTATCTGCATGTTTTTCGCGGCGTGGCTGCACGCACTGGACGCATTGTTGTTTCCTTTTTGCAAATTTAAATGGACACCGTATAACAATACAAATTATTGTTCAAGTGTATTATGCATATTTGTGAAAAGATTCATTTTATGTATAATGAACGGAGACGTCATTGTAATTGCACGTGCGTGGTTAAATTGTCATAGCCATTGTATTGATAGTGAAATTCTATGTGTTATTGTTGCGCAAAGACTTTTTCTTTTTCATGAAATTGCAAGCACGATCTTGACGTAACAGGTTGGGACTTGTCTGGACATGTTTGTTGGTTGATCGGTTTTTACTTCGAGATTTTCGTTAAAAGAAGCTGCATGGGATGTATTCGATTCCTGTTTGTGTTTGTGTTAATGTTTTGAACGGAGCTGTGTGATTTTTTATTTATAAGTACAAATTCTATAAAATTTATGCTGTTAAAATAAATGATTTGTATCAAATGTTTGTCCGAGATATCTTGGTTAATTTATTTGTGTGATCGTTATTATAGATAATACTAAATATTTAAATGAAACTAATATTTTTCGGATAAACTACGCGGATTTTTATTATTTAAAAAACTACATAATCCCGACGTTTCGGTTGCTTTTCAGCAACCGTGATCACGGTAGTTTATCCGAAAAATATTAGTTTCGTTTAAATGAATAAAACTCGCGAAAATCTTAGATCTCATTATTACTAACTATGTAGTTGAGACATTTTTTTTTGTTTTGTCGTAATTTTTAGCTTAGCGGTTATCTATATTTGATTCTATGTATAACATGATTTTTCCTGATATTAATTTTTTTTTTAAGTTTGACCTGTTCGATTCTCCCATAATACAAATACTTAAAGGCTTCGCATGTTTTTAGTGCTACATAAACTATATTTCCAGTTTTATCTTCTGTAGACTTAAATTTTAGTTCACGTAAATTATTTATTTATTAAAAATTTTAAATTTAACGTGTTAAATGTGACACTTTATCTTAAAAATCGGCTTTTAAACTAAATGATGAAAAGAACACTAAGGAACCAAAATTAACATCAAGAATTCAGTAGCGAGGCCTCGGGGCTTGCACGTGCGGTTCACCGAGTATGGTCAGACAACTTTACCGCTGATGGATTGGTACCAACGTTGGCGCCAACATTATACAGTAGCCAGTAGCTTGGATGGTTTGAGCCAACGTTGGAATATTGGTTTAGGTTTGATGTATTACATATACGTAGGTTGGCTCGCGCCATGCCTCCATTGAGTATCTTGTCAAGCAACTTTTGCCTGCATCAGATTCCAAAGTTTCTCGTTATTTAATAGCGATTTTAATCCACTAGGCCTTAGTAATGAAATTACTAAGATGTTCATTATTTAAGTAAGGTAGGTACATACATTTATTTGTCGCTTATAATATATGATGTATATTTCAATATTTATCGGGGTTTATCAAAGTGAAAGATGTAAATAATGTTTAATGAATATTTTATTATCGTCTTCACGATTCATACACATCGATGTAACATAAATAATATAAATTACTACAACTAGTTAAAGCTCCTGGCTATGATCACAATAAGATCGATCTAACTAAATTATTTTATACAATAAAAAAAAATATCACAATACCGTAGATACAATTAAAGCTTTTCTGGAGTCATCACATTAACCTAACGTAATACCTAACTATGGCACTAAAGTAATAAAGCTAACATCACAGACGGTTGTCGGAAGGCACTGGTTCCAATGGAAGACACTGATCGTTGTTTATATCCTTTTTAGGCTTGCACCCAACGGTCTTGGAGGACTGGGTACTGTTGCTCAGCGGTTTGGCACTCCGTGTAACATTGGGCGTCAGCGAAGTCAGCCTCAGGTTTGGATACAGTTGTCCAGAAGAAGGTGCCAGCGTCTGTGCGGGCGAAGTGAACTGGGATGTAGAAATCTTCACGAGAGATTGGCACGAGATCGAATGTGTTGTCTTGGTTATTGACCAGGAAGGCGGTGGACTGGCAGTTATCCATCTCATCGTAGATCTTGCGCTCCAGAGCCTCATTACAAGCGTTCTGTTCGTCTTCGTAGCACGTGTCCATCGTTTTGGCGGGAGATCGTTTTGTTGTTTTCTTAATGATTCTCATCAATGGCTTCAGTAGAGCCTTGAGACCACTGTTTTTCATCTTCTCACTGTTGTACTTGTTCTCGTTGATCGAGTTGTTGGTTGAGATGATGTATTCGTTATTCGCGTAGTAAGACATTTTGGTGAGTTTGAGAGAGCGTGTGTTGCTAGTGAATTAACAAGCGGGAATGTAGGGCTGATCGGTTCGCGCGTCTATTTATACCCGGCCGGCCGCCCCCGGCACAAAAGCTGCGCATGCGTGAAAAGCTCCCCACCCCATGTGTGGGTGTGGAGTGCTTTATTCGACTATTATACATTTTGTAAACACGAAACTGCTTTATCATTTATATCTGTTATGTTAAGTATTAACAGGATAACAAGTGTAAGTAGTTAGGATTCGTTAGTTTGTTTTGATGAAAATTTGTATTATTAGTAGGATTACAACATTAATATGATATTAATTAAATAAAATTATTGAATACTTTTGTATATTAAATACAGCTCGTTAAAATGGTGAATTATTTTCTTCATAACTAACCCTTTGATTGTAATAGAGTCAATTGTCAACAATAAATTCATACTATTAGTTATCCTATTTATCCAATAAACAAAATATTGTTCCTTAATCTAAATATTATCGTCTATCTGTTCAGTACACGTGTGATACACGCGCCCTAAGTTAGTCTTCATATTGAATAATAAAATTGATACTTTTACCACTTCATTACTAAGTGGCATGACGGCAGACAATGGACATTAGGGTCCAAAGTCATGGGGTACGTTCCCCTAATTACAGGGGTTACTCGCGCGTGCCATTGCTCACCTCATGACATAGGGTCACTCCAACTATACATGATTAATGGAATCTTATTTGACCTATGAGTTAATTTTTTTTGTAAGCCCACAAAAACAACATTAGATATGCTTATAGTCATCTTCGGTTGTCCCATCATAAACTCACTTTTTACCCCATCGAAATTTATTTAATAAAAATATTCAAATCAAAGTATCTACATCAGCATTCCAATATAAAAAACAAAGATTAGGTTTAGTACCACCTACGCACAACATTTTGGAGTCGTACCGGTCCAAACATGTAACGTTTTTTCAATGCATGTCCGAAGACGCATCATAAAAAATTATGTCTAAAAGAAATCAGTGTAGCGGTGATAGTGTGCGATGGACCAATGAGATCAGCTCGCGCCGGCAGGTGCTGGAATCGAGCCTCGCACACAAGCGATACACGCTCAAATATACCATCTCTGAACACGTGCATTCGAGGGGGATGAACATATCAAGACGGGACACGTACGAGCGGGACCGAGGATATTTTTTATGGAAATGAATAGATTCACGACTCCTTCATATCCGAAATAGGGTAACGCAAAGGCTAATTTGGTTATTGAAAATTGAGGGGTTGTTCGTGGGAATGCTCTCCGTTCCTAGGTTCCCAGGGTTGCTCGCACATTGAGCTTTTTTTGGCGCGATTCGGAACGACGACAGATGGCAGGCGGGCGATCGATCCCGTTTGGCTTTGTTATAATAAATCGTATGGGTATTGGAATTAAACATTCCATTTAGATGGTTCAGCGCG
Source organism: Danaus plexippus (assembly GCF_018135715.1). NCBI lineage: Eukaryota > Metazoa > Arthropoda > Insecta > Lepidoptera > Nymphalidae > Danaus > Danaus plexippus. The sequence continues at coordinate 2,318,881 of NC_083548.1, read as the reverse complement.
TTTTTGGGGTTCCGAGGGGATGGAGATGTAAACAAGTGTAAAAGGGGTCAGTGGAGACCGAGGCTGCAATTAAATCACTATTAGAGTCATTTTAACATTATTAGTAAAGATTTTAAGGGTTGGGATTTGGAATCCATTTGTTTTTTTCTTATAATTATACCAATTAAAGTATCACATGAGATGATTTGGGTAGTGGCAATTAGAGAGTTTCTCAAGAATTTATAACCTCTTAACAGATAATGGTTTGTTTTTAACATTGCCTATAAACTTGAACATTAATAGAGCTTTGACCATTCCTTTAAAGTAAATTGAATTAATGATCTATCCTTTTACAGATTGGAAGTTGGAGGTTTTTTTGCAAGTCCAATGTAATTCCCACGTCTAGAAAAGCAAAAAAAAACCGCTCAACCAAGAGGAACAATGAATAGAATAAATTTCGTAGAAGATGCACTTGCGTCATATCAAAAAGCGAAAAAGTGTGTGCCCCATACCGTGACAAGTGCGTGGGATCGTGGGGTGGAGGTTATTGTTGGATTTCACTTGTTGCTTTCGATGAGGGGATTTAATATATGATTCAGTTTTTTTTTTTTGGTACTGATTTGTCCTTTTATGGCATTCTATTTATAGACATAAAATATATTCCTTTTACAACATTTATTGGATTCTTATTTGTTTTTTGTGTTACATGTCAAAAATTGAATTTTAAACTAGGTCAAAAAAAAAACGCAGCTTACCATAGTTATAGCTTTTGATAAGTAAACTTTAGTTAAAGTATTGCGTAATGTATTGGAACGTAATTTATGGTATAATAATCAAACTTTCATTTCATATTACAGTTAAGGAACTCTTAACATTTAATTTTTAATCATAGTGACAAAATTATGATGGACCTAATCCTTAAGAAGTCTTATTGTACTAAAGTGTGGGAATTTCAGTTACGTAATTTGATGAAATAAATTAGGGGGAGGATGATAAAAGGCGAGTATAAATCACCCCTAAACGTTCTTTTTGCACTTGTTGCTTCACCCACATACCAAATAAGATTGTCGAAAATTTTATCAACACAGCTAGAAAATAATATACTTAAAAAATCAACTTTGTTACTATTGTTATAAGATTCAAGTTGTATAACAAATGGATACGCCTGATTGTATTTGGTTGTGAGGGGTAAGAGAATATGGGGGCGGTAAATTTTGGGGTTGTTGAACAATTAAATGAATCGCAGGTAAACTTATTTTGTATTGATTAAAAAAAAAAAGGTCCAATGATTCTGCATTTGTATAGAGATGTGATTAGATTGTGATATATTAATGATCGTATTAAATTTCTATTTCATATTTTTTATTGTTATTTTCATATGTATTTTTTTATATAAATATAAAGATAAAATTGTTAAAGATTTTATTTAAGGTTGTAATATCAAAAAAAAAAAAAAAGTTATCGAATGTTTTATTTGATGATTTCGATGTTTCTATGTTTCTATAGGTATCATAATTTAATCAAGCTCTTCAATCTTTACATCACCGATGCGACATTACGTCTATATTTTCGTTAATTATGTATACGAGTTTGACTCTTATTTTATTACAGCAGAGCGTATTGTCGCTTGAATTTTCTGAATGGTTAATGTAACCCATGATTACACGCACCAACAACACAAATGAGCGCATTATAATTATGTTCCAAATCTCCACCACTAATAGCGATTCTTAATGGAAGGCTGGTGATAGCCCGCTCCTCGTTATGTATCTCCTTTATTTTTGATCCAACCCGGTCGTAATAGAAGCGTTATTCAGTAAAAACCTTGTGTTATTATAGTATTTTTAATTAAGGATTCGTCGCGCCCTGTTTGAAAGCACCAATAAAATTCTAATAGCTTTCTTGCGCGGGATAATTCTATATATGGAGATGATTTGAAATAAATAGGATGTTAGTGATTACATCGTTAATGACTGTTGTTGTATTTCTTTTATTGCTTGTATTTCATAATGGTATTTATTACTGTTAGATTACGACTTTTGTATAGAAGTTAATGAAAATTATTTAAGATTACATACGAATATTGTTTTCCTCGCAACACTATAACGGGCTTTGTATTGTAAGTGGTTATGCTATGTAATGGTGAACTATTGAATAATGTTTTTTTTTGGTATTGTGTATACTTAAATGGGATATATCTAAATTATTAAGATTTTAATATTAAATTGTTGTTATTCTTTGATCGGTAAAAAATATATATGTATTATAATTGTAATTATAATTCTGTCTGATATTATTAATAAAGTTTCATAACTATTCATTTCGTTTTAAATTTTTTAGTTATGTACAACAGTTTTTCTGCCTTAAACCTGTGATGAGGAGGATTTTTAATGAACAGATTAAAGACAAGATAACATATAAAGAATCTATATAATAATTACTCCTAGGTACATTTCTTTAAAAAAAATTGTCACTAACTTAATATTAAATTTAAAAATGATTTAAGAGAGAAATAATTGATTGTTATTTTGGAATGAATTGCACGTTATATATGTGTTGTAAGAATTTAGTTTACATTTAGAACATTACAATTTCTTTACTAAGTCAGTATATAAATAATATTTAATATACAGGTATGTTAGCAATTTGCGCTATACGGCTAATATATTTCGCATTATCGGCCATTTAAGTTATTCAAATAACACAATTTTATTAACATTCCGAATTACGATCCCATTGATAGCTTATTTAACTCCGATTAAAGGACTATATGTTTTTAACCGACCTAAAAAGTGAAGGTCGTTTAATAAGTGTCTGTACACTTGTGTTTGTGTAAAGGGTTAACTCAACCTCACAAGTCAAACTCAATTTAACTTATATAAAGGTATGATCATTATACGAAAGCATTAACATACTAGTTTAGTTAAGTCTAGGTTTAAGTTGAAAGCCTCCATTAATTGTGTTTATATTTAATCTACATTTAATAAACATAGTAATGCACTCTTTTATTAATTTCAAATTAATGACAATCGTTAATATCCTTATATTTTTCCACATTGAAATACCTATATGCAGAAATTTATCTATTTAGGTATACTAAGAATTTATTCAAAGGATAAGTTTTTTCCACAAGATTTAATTCTCTCTTTATATATTGTTTTAAACTAGCCTCTACATAATCTTAACTCTGGCAACACTAATATTGTATTATTTTGCTGTAATGTATAATAGCTCCTAACTAAATGTCCTAAGCAATATTTAAACTATACCAATATTCAATCGTACACAGATAACAAAGAACACTCTAACATAAAGGTTTGTATTCTTATTAAATAAAATAGTATATAAATGATTATGAAGAAAATTTAAAAGAAATCGGCAACAGCAATCAACTATACAAGATCCCTTCATATCACGCTATTAAAGATAATAAATTTATTATATAATTAATATTTATAGGGGTTTTTATGCCTCGTATTCTATTTTGCTATAACAAAGCATCTTCTATATTTATCGTGGCATCAACACGTCAGGTGAGGGTTGTTTGATATTTAACAGGAAAGGGTTGTTAGGGTTGTTTAAACCTTTAACCGGTAATCAATCAGCGTTAAAATTACCATGTATGGTGAAACGGTGAGCTGAAATTAATAAAGTTGGACCCCTTTATTTCGATAACCACGGGTTTGATCGAGAATTTCACATCCATTTATTCGGTCTTAAATCTTGTAAGTAGGTACGTTTAAAAAAGAAAAAAATATATTTTTCATATATTATCCTTTTAAGGAAGACTTTTTACGCTGAAAAATAATATATATAACAATAAAAAAAGATAATTAAAAATAGTTTTGACATTAAAAAGGGCGGGAAAAAGAAAAGTCAAAAGACATCATGTTTAAAAAAAAATGTATAAAGTAATGACAAGTTACGTTTTAATAAAATTCACCTCAAAGGACGTCTTTCTTCCACCATCACTAAGAGGTATATTTAGTCCGCCCGATTTTGCCTGTTAATGATACCCTTATAACCTATATGAGGTTATAATATACCAGTTTAACGATTCACGTGTAACACCTTTTTTGACTGCTCATTATGTGTAATCGGCGTCATTGGATCTTATTCATTTTAATAGCTCCAAATTGCTGTTGTAAATTGACCCGTGCTATCTAATGAGTGTGTTCAGATACGTTACTTTGTTTGGCGATGTAATGTTTATTTACGTATTTTTAGATAGATCAAAATTAGAAGTTTCTAACTTTAATTATCAAATTTATTTATAAAACATAATAAATATTTAATTTGCTATATAGCAATGTTAATATAATGTCAAAATATATCTTATATATATAAAAAAAAAATGTTTCATAATATGAACACCGAGGGTGTATTTTTTATACTCCGCGCTAACAAAATTAATCAAATACTCGTAAACCAATTTATAAATTAAGCGTGTTTATCAAAGTCGGCAACAGGAAAGCTTATCCAATATTATTTTTTACGCCGCCGCCTTTACATAAAACCGAAAACTCAACACTAATGGCAGATAATGCGTAGGACTTTTTAGCGTTTTATCGCGTCCCTAAATAATACTGATAAACTGCCGAATAAAAAAGATGCCCAAAGATAAATATGTGTAGGAGTTTTAGTAATAAATATCGCTTAACACCCCTATAAAGCTTGATTATCTCGCGTCGAGGGAGGTTGAGGTTATATACCGAGCTTGACCTGCTTGAGATAACGCCTCAAGCACAACTTGAATTATGCCGACTCCATAAAAAGGAAGATATTATTAATTCAACTGTATGTATTTATACCATTATTCCCTCATTATTCCTTATTTACGATTAATTTTTTTTACTATATATATGTCACTTAGACAGTCAGAGGCATTACATATAAAAAATCTTGATGGGTTTTAATTTAAACGCTTATATTTATCTCAATGTATGCAATTATGTAGGTGTCGTGGCGACAAGATTATTTTTCTTTTACACTAATGTCAGGTATCATATACAAGACACAGAAGGGAGCTGCGTGATAATTTAAACACACACACATTAAAAAAATAAGTAGATTAACAATAATGTTCCAGTTCTATTTTCTAACATTCGTCATTAAACGGCTTAGAACATAACAGTTCAGAGCGGTTTGTAAAAACAAAGCAGCAACATCGATCATTGCTATCACGAGCCTCAGGATCAACTGAACCGTACCCGATATTACTGGTCTAAGAATAAAAAAATCTCTCCGAAGATTTATTTAAGGGAGCGTAAAGATCTGTTTATGGTATGCGTCGGTAATTAAGGAAGGGCACACGTGCGCGCGCGCAAAAACGAAAAACAAAAAACCTGTACCTGTTCCGTAGAGGAGAGCGACAGGTCCACTGACGCACCACGGGAGTCGGGATTCCCAAAGTTTTGAGCGCGCTTCACTGTGTACGTTATAATCAAGAGCGATTATTTAAATTATTGACGATTTATATCCTCTATTTGGGAAACACTGACTTTTTCGTTCCTTAATGTTATCTTATTATGGCTAAAATGACTTCGGTGTTCAAAGATAATAGTCGGGTTGGGGTGCGCAGGTCTTTTTTTATCTGCTCCTTTTCAACCGAAATAATACGCCCTTTAGTTTGCGTGTTAGATGATTCGATTCCTCGAGCTGTTGACTTTTGACAAGGCGAAAAGATGTCTGTGAAGATCATTTCGATATTAATTTATATTATTACACCTTTTTGAATGGGACACTTGTATAATCGTCACTGGCCACTAATAATTGGAATTTAATTACAAAAAAAATAAAGAGAGAAATAACTGGTATGTCATAAAAATGTGTATACAGTATGTAATGACGCAATTCCTCCTCACAATGCAGCCCCGTAGGAACTCACGTAGCGATACAATCGCGATCGGCACGCGCGACACAAACGCCGCTTTGTTTACAAATGCCTTAAGGATTTACTTTCAATGAACTGCACATCATTTGTATGCAACTATTCTTAGATGAACAATAGGCTTTAGATTTTATTAACACAATATACAGCGTGTACGGAATCTTAATGAGTGTTACGTGTTTATGAAATGTAGCTTATTTATGTATCATCCTGTTTTATACATGATGTATATGAGAGGAGTAACAATAAGTTATAATAAGTCACTGTTTAAATATTATAATGTTTATAACTCAATGTATGTATAAATATGCTTTTGTTGTTAGCAAACCATTGTAGAATCAATTAAAAACATTAAATCTCTCATAAATTCAAGAGAAAAATATGCTCGGAGTATTTATAAACCGAAAATCCATCACCAGACTGATCATCGACGATGACAGAGAGATTCATCTTAAATTAAATTTGATTAGTTAACAGTCTCCTGGGTTTTGTAATAAATTAACAACGTCGAAGCTGTTCCGAAGATTGGTGACAAGATATATTGACATTTATCCGTCGATGTTGTCCCATGTGTAGCTTGTGTCGTGACAGATATTTGTATGTAATTAGTGTCATAAAAATAATGTAACATTAATTAAGATTAATCTAATTATAAATTAAAAGGGACGAGAAGAAGTATGAATATGTAAAAAAAAATAATGTAAAAAATGTTTTAAATCCGATTAAACAGCGGATCTCAATCGAGCTAACCTCATAATGTAGTTAGGGACAACAAATGGATTCTTTAAGGATGTATCTATTATCTCAGATCAGTTTTGGTGTTAGTGACACCACGTGATGGTAGTGATAGGACCGTGATGATTATCACACTTATCAGATCATCCCGGTTTGTTGACGGTTTCTCGGATTGTTTCATTTGTAATATTTACGAGAGAAAAAAATATTACACTTCTTATAACGCTTGTTAATAGTTGTTAATAACTTGACGGTTCACGAAATGTGAAATTGATTTATATTTTAGATTTAAATATATAGAAGTGGTATTGCATTTATTAGAAATGTATGAAATCTAAGAAAAAATATAGAAATATGAAATTATCGTTTTACTTATTTAACAAAATATACCTGAAACTATTTTGAAATGAAACTCTTTGGTTTACTATATAAATACTGAAATCGAGTGATTTTTTTCCAGGAATTCCCTTTCTATGTATATAGTAGTCAGCTGTGATGTATTTCTTTAAGTCTAGGTAATATATAAATATGCATATACTCTATCCCGACATATAAAACAAATTACTAAATAATAATAAAATTTTATAAAATGATTACAAAAAATAGACGCATCATAAAATAGACTCATCATAAAATTTAAATCCCTGACGGTAATGAGCATTGAAGATATAATGATGAAAAATAACTAAAAAATAATATGATTATAAATTATTCCACGATATAGTAATGATCTAAAAACAGAGGGATTTAGACGTATAATTCAGAGGATGTAAAATAAATAGTTATGAATCGCTACTCGACTTCATTAAACATCATCATCATCATCATCATCAGCCTATCGGAGCCCACTGCTGAGCAAAGGCCTCTTCTAACATGGAGAAGGTTAGAGCATTAATCACCACGCTTGCTCAAGGCGGATTGGCGATTTCAAACTTATAATTTGAAATTTCCTTCATCGTCTGTCATTGCTGTTTAAATACTCTTAGAAAGTATATATTACTTGGAAAAGATCACATGAGTACTTGCCAGGTTTCGAAACCGCGCCCTCGCGTAAGAGAGGCGAGCCTTTAACCTCCAGGCCACCACGATTAAATATAAAATAATATAATTAAACAAGAAAATTTAAAATAAATAACAATAGAAAATGTTTTGCACAATATATTTCTATAATGTCACGCTACGCTTGACATCAATGTGAGTATTATTTGGCGATTATGATCTTTATCGTCACGTCCCTGCAAATATTTGCAAGACATCCGTGTTTATCGACAAATCTCTTGCTTGAATTGCGTTCTTGTAAATTGAATTGTTATGTCATTTTTTTTGGTGAATGTTTAATAGAAATAAAGAAAAAAGTTTATTTACTTGCAAACTTTATAATTAAGATGACTTTTGACATCTAAATTGTCGTCTCATTTGTATCATACAAGATTTAGACTACCTTCCATATTGGATCATTTACTGTACAGTAATGATAAAAAATGATAAGTTTTTAATAGACATTCTGTGAGTATTGTTAAATAATAGAATTAATATCAGTATGTTTGAGACAATAAAATGATAGGATCTCCTCTATAACTACAAAATTACGTAACCTCATTTCATAGATACATTGTCTGATTGTATTAAATCTTCTGTGTAAGTGTAACTAACGAAGTAACACACGTTCACAATCGATATAATAATTATTTATATTCTAAAGCCATAATGGACGCTGCTATAAATGGGGTCTAAGCCGAAGATAAGATCTTACGGTGTAGAGTTACAATGACGGCTATCAAAAGGAACAGAGCCTTCAGAATCATTTCATTTGTGGATGTAAATTCACGCCCGGTTGGTTTCCATTTTGCAGGAAAGTATTCATAATTTTTTGTAATGTTCCTGACTTAAAAGGAGTTTGTGTAAAATATTTTCATTTGTTGTGTTTGTTATTATTTTGTTATGAGTTTAGAATGTGTCGCTTCGTTGAGTATAACTTATATGGAACGTTAGATGAATTGTTGGGCTTTTATAAATATACATATTCCGTGATTGAATACAAAAATAAATAAAATTAATTACATGTAGGTTCGTTAAATATAATTGTACATATCGAAATTGTAATATATATGTATTTGCAATAAATAGCTAATTATAATCTCTTTTGAGTGACTTTCGATCGTATAATTTTATGTATTTTTTAAATTGCGCATGCGCAGCCCGCCCGGGGGCCGCATCTCATACAAATATTTTGGAAATATTTCTCCAACTTGTCGGCGTTTTATCTACCGCTTCTTTCCGTTTAGTTTAACTATCACTTACTGATGTTAATAGTGCGTTAAACGTATAATATATCATACAAATATATATCCTATGAGTACGTCATAAGGGTTCTAATCCCCTAAAATTTACAAGACCTCAGAGTCCATTAGAAACGTACGTAATTTTTTTATCTGAGCAAAATCTTTACGAAAAACTTAAAATGGATTCGCGCCAAAAAAATTATGATCACTGCACAGTTAGGGCTGTCACATAAATCTACATTTATTAACTAATAATATCTTTTTAATTTAAAATAATAAATGGGAACACATTAATATTATTTTATTTTTATTGTTTAGCTCCTTTAAATTGTGTTCATAAAAACCATTTTTTCAATATTTTTATATTAAAGGAAAAAAATCGAACGATTAATCTAATAAGTCTTTAAAACCGGTAACATTTTTATTGTTATATAATATGTTTGTAAGACGAAATAATGAGGTAACCCTAATATTTATCTATCATCTCGTGCCACGTAATTTGACACTTTTCTTTGACAAAGCCCACATTCACTCCAGACCTATGAACCCGCAAAAAGCTATACAAAAAGCAATTAGCGTTTTTTGTTCGTCTAGTTCAGGATTAATATTTACAGAAATGTCGTTTACAAAAAAATATATATAACAAGCACGTGTTAAAGGAACATTTGGATTTTGGAGTATGTCTTATTTTTCATAATTAGGGCGTGAAGATGTTTAAGTCTTCGTTGAAGTGGTCTGAGCTCTCGTTGACGGATGTAGGTCCTGAGTTGTAAAAGCATTGATATGCGTTATCGTATGCATTTTGGACTCTGCCTCTGACATACTATGAGATGGTACAAAAAGCCAAATAGCTTATACACTTAAATATATATGAGGACAATTTGAATTTATTGCCTTCAATAACTTTAAAATCAATCTATGTTATTGGTAATATGAACCTGTAAATTATTATTAGTACGTTTTATCTGCATAGAACCCACGTTTAGATGTTGGGGATTAAATATAGATTTTTGTATGCTATATACATTATTTACATCCATTTTATATAATAGTGAAATAAGATCACGTATCGGTAATCAATGAAGCCGACGCTAGCATCTTCAATAACAGATATAAAACCCCCGGGCGATACAAGATCTGTATCTAATAATCCGCACAGGAAATGCATTGTGGGGTCCAGATGCGAAATTCCTTAAACGGTAACGCACTTGTAGGCGTGGTCGATTGTTCCGCTCTGTTTGGATAAGGTTCCGTACATCAATTGTTAGAAAATGGTGTCAGACGTTTACTTGCCAACAATGAATTATTACGTTTTATGTTCTATCCTTTTTTCATTCCCAGTGCTAGATCACTTTTTATATGTATTTTTAGACATATCATATAAAAATTCTTTCTGCTAATTTTATCCACGTGTTGTTATTTCATAATTAAATATTCTGCAGGCTTTATACAATTTTATCTTTCTAACCTTCCGAACCCAATGCGCCAAAATGTCTTATAAAAAACCCATAAAATAGCGTTCAATTAAATAAAAAATGAATGAATGAAGTTATTCAGGCGGCAAATTGGTGAAGGAGAAGGATTTTCTACTGTTTTGAAAATATAACGTGCATGGCGGTGCACTTTGAAAAGGATTACGTTTAGAAATCCAAGCCTTTTAAGGATTGTTTTTACAGCTTACGGGACTCTTTGTCGGTTTTGGCATTAACAGGGTACCGAACATACAATACTGTAGCGTACTTTGGAGAAGGCATCTATTTTACGGTTGTTGAATGGTCCCTGAGCGTTCTACGTGTTGTTCAATAGTCTTGTTTCTGTTTCACGGTTTTACTTCTTAAAAGGGCTGCAAATAAGCGATTCCTCGCTTCGGCCCTGCCACTCCATTATATTTACAACAATTATATCTTTTGTATGATCTGTAATATTCTACGTATAGAATATTACAATTACGTTCACAGCATACATGTGTAATAATTTGCTTATTAAAAAATAACTATTTTGGACTTGTAGGACACGCCCGAAAAAAAATTCATGATTTTATGTAAATTAATTTTGCTTCAGCGTACAAAACTGCGCAAAATAACCTACCTATTATTATCTGTGACATTTTCTTTAATCATCCGATGGACTGCCTTTTTTAAATCGTTCGTAATTTCATTTCGCTACCTGACTTAACGTTGCGAGCTCCCGCAGTTATGAATTATTTACATTTTTTTTATCGCCATCTTTAATTAGCGGGGCCTTAAGGAATTTTACGCGAAGCAATTTTGAATTCTTGTTTAATTTTAAAGTTAGGAGACGGCCCTTCAATTTTTTTTTATCATGAACCTGTGCCGTTCGTTTTCGTTTTTTTTTTAATCGTTATTTCGTATGCAAAGGTCCTTTTGTAATCTGTAGGAGATACATAACTTTAGATTAAACCTTTTTTAAATTCAAGCTGCGTGTTCTGTCATCTATATCTCCAAGCTTAATATCAATCATAAATCACCATTTGTGTTATATTTTTTTTTCGCTTAAAAAAAAAAGTTTTCTAACATTTTTTAGCATAACCCACTCCAAATAGCCGGAAGCCATATGCGCATAAATATTTAAAAGTGGTTTGCCTGAGGACATTTTTTTAAAAGAAATCTTTTTGGAACGAATTTATTTAATGGTTACTAAATATTAGTTGGACCTTTTTTGGACAAAGGGTCTGACAGATTAGTATCCGCGACGTCAGGCGTTTTTCGCTCTCAAAAAACTTTTTTTTCCCTTTAAATATCCTCGTGACAGGGACATTAATATATATTTTTATAAAATATTTTGTATAGCACACAAAAAAATCGACTTTCGTATTATACGGAATGTACAATGTAATTAATGAATATTTATAAGAAATTATTTTTTACTAGAATTTTTGTTTATCGATGTGGTGAATCACAAACACTGGTTATGAGACTACATTCTAGATACTGCGTTTAGTATTTTTTTTTTGTGCTTCCAATTATAACAAATCTGTTTAAAAAAACATGATTGATGACCATAACATATAACAATTTCGTTGTTAACAATAAAGTGTCGGCCCCGAATGTGCCTTCCAAGTGTGTGCTATAAATATTACATTATACTAACATTGAATAGAAACTCAATGTAAAGCTTTAAGGGTGGATGATCTCTTAAAATAACAAGTGTTTGCTTCAATGATTACCAACAATACGGATACCTTTAGCTGCCTTATAAAAGCCTTCTTATGACACAGGAGCGAATTATTGCTGATATAAACCACATTTAAAATTAAACTCTATATCCACCAGGGTAGAGATTAATTTCGATAGTAATGATTTATATAATGGTTAAAAAAACTTCAATCAAATCTGAGCTTTATCTGAAAGTGTGAAGAATCATTATAATTTAGCAGAGTTGTGGTATAGACTTAGAATGGGGATTTCGAGTAAAATGCGCGTGAAACATCACGGCCAAGTTGGTTCACCATAACATAAAGAAACATTCATCTATTGATAGTTTGCTATTTAACTGGTTTTACACATTTATAATATAAGGACGATAAATAGATTCCTTTGTTACGTTAGTTTTTATTTTGTAAGAATATTGTATGATACTAATGCATTTAATTCTATTTTCAATACTCGAACGAGATTCGTGAGGGCATTACCAAAATTATGAATATGACGTTATGGTGTAAAGGCTTTATCATAATTTAATTAAACATGTGTTATTGTTATAAATTTATCCGGATTAACATTTAATATACTGTGTACTATATTTTACTTACTGTATATGAATGATAGCGAGAGTTTTAACGATGTTTCAGGCAAAGCACTTTTTATATCAAGTGATTATATATATATATATATATAGTACTCTATCCTTAAAAATTAATCCGTCCCAGAATTAGATATTCACATCTTATAATACAACAAAGAAATACATATAATTTATTAGTGTCTCTTAGAGAAAATTCTTATATTATATGAGAGTCAGTTTATCCCAAAATTTTGCGTTTTAGAATTTAATTTATAACATCACACAGAATGATCCGGACAATATTAATATTAAGAAAAATTCAGAGTGGTTGTTCGGGTTGATAAAAAAACGTATTTAAAAAAGAAGGCTTAGGTTTGGAGTGTTAAGTATAAACTATTGTACTATTATGGAGTGTTATTCCCATTTCTAATAAAGCCTCATAAGGTAGATGACGTCTGAAACGTCCGCCCTTGTAATTAATTATACAAATTGTAACAAGCCGATGGGAATGACTTTCCCGCCCTAGGTAACGTGCGCTCCGCCCTAACACGCCCGAAGTAACCCACTATAGTTGGTCAAATAGTTTCGTTTCTACTAAAGCTTTTAATTCTGGGAAGTGTTTGGGAAGTGACGATAATAATATTTGGCTCAAGGTGTCCGTTGACTTTCTTGTTAACTCTCGGCGATGGGCGGAGTTTACTTCAAACAGTTTAGATTTTACTTTTTTTTTGATTAATGTATGTTGGAAATGTTGCTAAAATTTTGCAAATCATTAAATTTAGGTTTGTTTGTAAAATAGTCTTAATGAATGTAGTTATTATGTCACGTCAGTCATTATAGTATAACTCGGAAGTATCGAAAACGAATACAATATTTTTTTATAACTAAGGTGTGTACACAAATATCGTCTGTTAATTAAAAAAAATAAAAATAAAATAAAAAAGAAACATTTATATTAGGTAATTTCGTTTGAATGTTATCAAATTCTATAAAACTGCCGAAAATTATATCCTCCATATTTATTTAATAAATTCCAAAAATACCTTTTCCCGTGTAACCTGATACCGCAGATCTATGCTCAAAAAATACTTTCGCACTTATAATATTATACGTAAACGTATAAAATTATTCCAAATCAAATATTCCTACAATAATATCAATTACATTAAATAAGTGCGGAGAAAAATTCAATTACGTGTATTAAAAAAGTAAACTTAAAAAAAAAACAAAGAAAGGCGTATTTTTGAGCTTCATTTTGACTGTTATGCCCACGTGTTACATTGAGACCAAACATTGTGCTCACCTCTTGGGATCAGACCGCTGATAGCATCTCAAAGATCGTCAGATAAGATTCGAGATTGTTCAGCACAATGAGAATGTAGAATACAGGGATTGCTCTTAGTTTTGCTGTGTCTCATGACGGCTGATTATTGTGTCAATCAATACTATTTTGTGTCTAACTGTAATCCCTCTTTAAATACAGACGTCATGCTGTTGGTATTATAATGTTAGGAATTGGAAGGAGAAATATATGTAGGTTTTAGTTAGGGACACAATACTTTATTATGTCCGGAAACTAAGCGTCTTGTTTAAAAAAAAATGGTTTTCAATGATTTGGGTCACATTTTACTTAGAAAGGTGAATAATTAAATAGAATATTATACGTCTTAGTTCACTCTATGCGAAAAAGTTTGGCAGAAAAAATAATTTAGCCTTGGATATGGATATGTTAAATTAAAATAATATTAAGGACATGATTATTAACGAGTATACGATGTCCATCAAAATATTTAAATTATTTGTACATATAAGAATATAAAGTAGAATCCAATAGAAAACAAAACATTAAAACCTTCATAGCTCATAGATAGATGTTCTTTTTCTATTTTTAAAAATCATTTTTTTTTTTCATTAATGGTTTTTACTTAGTAAGAATTTATTCAAACCAATTTATAGACATTACATAAATGAAAATCGAAACTTTTATTATATGACCCCAGTATTTAAGTTCTCTGAAAGGCTCAAATTATATTTTAGTACAAGGACATTATCCTACAATATTATACACTCGGAATACGATCTTAATATATACAATAGTTAATATTTATTTTGAATACTAATACCTCATAAAATACTATAATATTTTACTTTAATACAAAAACAAATAAATTGCTTTTGTAAATTAGAATCAGTAACTTGATATACATTATCTGATTTATCAAACCGTACCTTTTTTGTCTTGTCTTTTTGTTTTTTTTTTTTTATTTTATCTTTAACCAAACTAACCACGTCATTTATAACATAGCGACACGTACACTTCTTGTAGGAATTCGTCCATCGTGCTGTGTCCTGGATTCCATGAATTTTTAACAAAAAGTATAAATATAGACTTTCTAACTAATAAATAAACCATTAGATGCAATCTAAATTATATTATAAGAAATATTTTAGTCATAAATAGTAGCTATAACTAAAGTCTCTAGAAGGAGTGAATACTATTCGCAACTACGAGCGGTTAATTTCTGGACGATTAAACAAAAAAAAAAAAACAACGGTGCAAGTCGAAATCTCAAGGTGCTTAAAAATAAATGGCGACATCATTATTCCTTAATATTGACTTATAATTTACGCTAAATAACATAAACTTAAAGGATTTCTCGAAGCGTTCGGTTACCATTTACTTTTGATGTCCTCTATTATGAAAGTTATTATGCCCTTTGTCACATATAATCGCTTGATACCCGCGCTAAAGTGTGCGTTATACAGGCTGTTCTTTTAAATCTTATGCTTTACGTTTATAATATGCGGGATAAAAATTTCATTTTATATACACACAGTCAAGATGCTATTGGCTTTCTCTTTATACATAGGTAATGTTATTTTTTCTGTTAAAATAATATTATAGTCGCGATCATCTTCGTATATTTTAATGAACACCCCATATAACATAATATTCAGTCAACTACAAATCAATGGCGGACAAAGAGATATTTAATGGACCCTTTAGTGTTTAAAATGGAGACAAATTTACTTTAAAAGGCAACTTTAAATCGTCCGTTCATCCAGGCGTGGAATTCCATTGAATTTTTCGTTTCATTATAGTTTTATTATAATAGATCTGCTAAACGTTTCATAAAACATATTGAATAATATGCATGAATAATGAATAGTATCCTTTATACTTCTGTTAAGAGATATTCAATATAAAGGGAATTTAATTATATTTATGGACGTATATTTATATGATTTTATGACTGAATCATTTTTTTTTAAATAAAAAGTCAGCTGAATTTTAAATATCACTTCTATTAAAATAATTATGGCGACAATTTGTGTATTAGCTGAAATTAATAATTTCTTTAATGAAAACTCAAATAAAAATGTTTATGTAATGCTTGTCTGAGTCAAACAGAAGCATTACATTTTAATGCTATATTTTAGTGGATCAACGATTCTAACCCTTGAACCCTTGCAACCACTAACATGGGTTAAATTGCGGAAAATTTGTGTCTAACAATTTAAGTTAGGTATTTAAAATATTAAAACTCATTAATTTAACTATTACGTAAACGCATCAAAAAAATTCTTTAAGCTTCCCAACAAGTAATCAAGGAATTTTAAATTAATTTTTTTCTTCATATAATTTCTATCATGGTTGTATTTTACTCACATAGGTATATAATTTTCATTATTGAATTATAAAAAAAAAAAAACTTAACATCAGTATATTAAACTGTCAATAATTGATTTGATAAATGAATCCGAACGCAACAACATCTGCTTCTAAGCTGCGAAAACATTCCTACGTCATTGCTTCAATTTCCTAATAACTTGCAAGACATGGATGCCTTTAATATAATTATTGTCAAACGTCATACAAGAGATGTCCTTAACGCTCCGTCGAATTTCTTCAACGTGCCTTTGAATTAAACATGCTCGAGTCTGACAATTGTGTTTGGGATAAAGCATCATATTTATTTCATAATAAATGACAATTATCGTAAATTGATTTCCGAGTTCACAATACGATACGCAGCTAACCAAACATTGGCCAAAAAGGATAGGCCGATGTCATTGTTGAGATGTTGACTACAAAAGATATTTTTCTTGTTACAGATTATTATGGCAAAGGTTTGTGTTCATTGTGCCAGAGGCAACAAATATCTATGAATATGCATCGGAGTTATATTTTCATAAGAATCGCGTAGATAAATAAATATATATATGATGAAAATATTTATATATGATAAAAATTAAAATAACCTAGTTTAGATAGGTTTTTGTAACCGTGACTTAGAACTGCTTGCAGATATTGAATCAAATTAATGGCACTAAAACCTACTTAAAGAGATTTTCCAAATGAAAAAAATATACCCCAGTATTAAGGTAAATGATTGCTATTCGTTTTATTGAATAAAGGTAGGTAATATTAAAAAAAGTTGAAAGAAGATACTGAATTATTTACATATTGATAAATTACCGTACTCAAAGGAGCACATATATATACATACATATTTAGAAAATTTCAACCTAACAGTTTTCTAGATGTATTTTCCTCCATCTTAAAATTGAGTTATATTTTTCTTTCAATCATTTTCCGTTTCGTTATTAATCACGTAGGTGACTTATAACTTTGAGACCTATTAAGTCTTTAACTTGTCTATTAGTTTAGTTAAACAAGTTATCTATGTAAATAAATTTAATTTAGAAAGGCTTGATATAAAATTTTACTTAATATAATAAGTAACGAGTCCTTAAAGTCGGTTTGTAAAATTTTATTACAGTTTCCCTTACATACACGCAGACAGACGATTATAATTGTTTTGTTTTGTTGTAAAGTGTATTAAAAAAATATATTTTACTATATAAGACTAGCACTTTTGATGTAAAAAATAATAAAATGATGGAATGTTTATATGATAAGTATGTTTCATGGCTAGGAAATAAATACCGTTGGTTAACAAACCATCCGGGACATGTTGAAACTCACTATCAACTAGGGGAAATAGCTGGGAGAGCTAATGCAAAAGCACCCGGAAAATTTTTCACCAAACGCTCCTCTTTCTACCAACGCAAACAGCAGCATCCGTGGCTAATGATCTGACCGTTCCTTTGGATTCCACAAGCTCAAGACCAAGAGCACCAACCGCAACACCACGATTAGGCACTTCTTCATCTTCAGTTATATCCAGCTGACATACGACCCATTCCAGTTGTTGAGCCGCTTTCAACGTCAACTAGGCGAGGTGAAGCTGTGGTAATCACGGCTTCACCACATAATCAAGAAATAATAGATGCGGAGAATAAAAAAAAAACAAAAAGAAGAAAAAAAAGCAGAAACAAAGACGGCTAGACATGTAAAAAAAATATTACAGGAAGCAATAAATAGAAAACTGAAAAGCAACGTAAGAATGTATGTTTTGATGAGGATACCTCTGATGATGGCGACCCGATTTTAGTTTCTGACGAATAAGACAGTGACGTTCTTGAGGGATGATGAATAGGGAGAGGAATGGATAACGTGCACAAAATATTTCCAATGGATAAACGAGGATTGTCTTTATAATCGAATAGCAAAATTTTATTTCTGTTATTTGTTTTGAGATTTAATATAACTTAAACCTGAGTAATGACTCATAAAATTCCGATTAGATATTATAATAATGATTTTTTAGAAATACAATTTAAGTTTACGTGCTGATTATTTTGTGATCAAAAAAATCAATATACATTATATTAAAAATAAATAATATATACGTTTTCGGGTAACCAGTAAAAAAAAGCTTCCGGTAGAAATAGCATCATATTTAAATCCGATGAGTGATTACTTATATTATGTACATATATTTTTACTAAACGGTCTATGGTAAAGTCTAATACTTTGCAATAGTTCGTATACGATAAGTGCCTCGGTTAATTTCTGATTGATTGGCAATAGATATTGATTCATTAATCAACATCTTCAAGTCCTCTTCTCTTCTCCGTATCACCCGTGTCAATACAGTTAACAGATGTGTTCTGAGTTATCAATATTGTTCTCGACTTGTGAAACATCAACAATGAGCGGTCATCAATTAAGTGTTTCCTTAAACATGTTGTTACAGTTAAAATCTAAATAGACCAGGTGGGTAGACAATTAGAATATAATCACTATATTTGGAGTGTTGTCACGGAGTTTCCGAGAATGTCTTTGTTGTCCGCCACCCAGTAGACTAATGTTTGCAAACGGTCTGAATAAGTCAGGCCCAATATTTGCTCTACGAATGAAGGAAACAAAACCTCCGGCGGGACAGTTAGCGTTTTCTTGCTAGTCACGAGGACAATGTTAAGGTGCTGTCTCGATACCCGTTTAGAAATAGATAAACTTATATTTATATGCAATAGCTTTTGTTACAATACTAACAGTTATTTAAAATTGATCATAAAATCATTTTAAATGAAATGAATTATTTGTGAAACTATATCAAATGCTTCTTAAGTAATATTGGTTTATCACCAAATAAATAAAAAACTTTTATACAAAAACTATACAATAAATCTAACTGTTACTACTCACAAATATATCACCTGTACGACGTCACTATCTAAAATCAGAGTTGTTTTTGTTATATCAATATAAGTAAAACGGAGTAAAGGAACAGTATCTTAATTCATAGTCCCAAGGCGTTCGTGTTGCCACGTCGGCGATGTCTCCGCGGGCGGTGCGACCACCTCGCCCTAATATTTCATTGTATTTACCACGTGTCACTTTAATCCATTCTATCAGTTAGTGAGTTAACAACCAGCAGCTAAATCATAGTTCCACTTAACAGATTTCTATGGAACTGTTGTGAGCACAATACAACGTAATTGAATGTATTCGATATTTGGTCAATTTGATGTAATGTTGTTTGGAATAAATTATATTCTTAAATTGAATGAATTATTTCATCTAAATATATTATCAACCTATGATAATAATTCGTACATTAAAATGAAGGTAGGTCTAACGTATTTTATAAATTAAAGACATTAGTTTAACAAAAAAATATTGTAAATTAAATTTCTATGATTTTTCGATTATTTGGACAAATGCTTAACAAGGCCGGGTCTATTTATACATTATCTTATATCTAATACATAACAGTAATAATGAAATATGAGATGCCAATTATAATATAATTCCAAATAGTTGAGGTGTAGTTGATACATAATCTTTACTAAGAACTGAGAAGGAAGGTATAAGTCAACTTGACTGCTGATAACGAGGTTTACTTTACAAATTGTTGAGGTAGGCTGGACGATTAGGTGGAACCTGACGGACACGAGATTGGAAATAGATCTTAGCTAGCTAATAATAGAGTATAAAATCTAATGGAGTCAGTTATGTAAGCGTCGCTTACAACTAATATAAGTACAAGATACTGATAAACAATTATGTAGTCGTATAATAAATAGGATCAGTCGTTAGAGTTAAATTTAATATTTTTTTTTTCATAAAATGTTCATAAAAACTTTTTTGATAACCATAATGATGTTTAATACTACGCCTTAAACAGAACTAGATCGATTTGGCCATGTTTGACACTGTGACCTCATGCTGTGGCATTATCCTCAGACCGTCACCTCGGTTACAATGCCTCCACCTCCATATAAAGCGGGCCCCCGCTGGCTCTTCTTAATTGTTGTAACACGTGCTCACACAATACACCCTCACTGACAACCCTATTTATGCTGTAATTTAATTACACCCGTACTTCCATCATATCATCAAATTGTATGAATATTATAATTTATTAAATTTATTAAGTGTCGTCTTTGAGATTATTTCCAATAAAGTTAGCTTAAAATGTAAGGTAAATTTTGACGTGTCACGGAATAAAAGAATCGTCTTATAAAGTTAAGGGTCGGTATACAAACATTAATGCCCTTGATCATTCAGCACATATTTATTTAAGATCCTAAGTTTCTTGTGATCTATTCGAGAGCAGCTTGTTTGTTTATGAGATCGTTCGCAACTATGAACTATGTAATATTTTTTGGAATTTCGTGTTGTATCAATAGAGTTTTTTTTGTGTTTATAATTTATCTTATCTTATCCGATTTCACTTATAACATAATCCGATTTCTATGATGTTTAATATTTATTTAAAATAATTAATTATATTCTTAACATATTGAATCTTTACTTAAAAAAAATGTTATTTTGAATAAAGAACCAGAATTAGTTTTTTTTTTTGACATAAATTCCAATAGACAAAAAAGTATTTATGGACCGAGACAAAATTTGTAGCTCCTTACAAATCCACTCACAGATAATGCACAAAATTAAATCGCATGTCGAATCGTTGTTAAATAGTTTCATTGATACTACTTCATAGTGGCAGATAATGGGGAAGTTCCAGTTATCTGCTTCGAATGGATCCTGTACAGCCTGAGAGTGAAGCCTTTGAAGACGCGTCCGCTAGTTTTTATTCACTAAAAGTAAGTTTGTGTAATCGATTGCGCACGCGCAGCTCATTCATGAGCTCGGCGAAGCAAATATCCTCGGAATTCTTCAACTTCCAGGACAAAGCATTTTTATGAGAGATATGTCCAGGAAATATAATTGCATACGTCTGTACGTATGTCAGATAAGATTTAATACATTGAAATTATATAACATGTATTATTTACGTCATTTTCATTTAGATTTAGTTTTTGACCACAACGAATTCATTGGGAATTTTTTAAATTATGTTAGAGTTCAACTAGCTTCAGGCAACATAATGAATCTTAAAGAAATACTAATGTTTGTATGTTGTACAGCATATATACAATCAACAAAATTATCAGCATTAGAAATGTATCGGTAATAAATATTTAGAAAGCATGCACTTACGGAAAAGAATAAATTGCGAGTAGCAAAAAAAAAAAGACGAAATCTTAGGACTATAATGAGCCCCTATGGCCCAGCATGCGTCCGAAATTCAATCAAAACGAATTTATTGCCCGTATTCCTAAGACTCTCCATTTAAACTTCGATTGTGAAGGCGGGCAGTAGATTTTTTTTTCCCTATAATGCGATGGCGCGGTTTTTGCCGCCAACTATTATGCTCGGATTTGAAATGACAGTAGAAGTGACGCCCACTTTTTAATTCTATGGTGTGCCTTTGAATGTTTTTAAAGATTATAGAATATAATATTATAAGAGATCTTGAATATGATCTTACGGACGGGCGTATTTTTTTAAGCATTTTATATATATGTATGTATATTTTATATATATGTATATATTGAAATTAACCTACATTTATGTTAGGCCAAATAATGGATTGCTGTTATTATATAAATGTAAATAGAAGAGATAAATAATTTTTATTTATAATCTTAAAGATAATAAAGATTTTTCATCCCGTTTTTTAATTGTATCTTGGTAAATTGAAGCTATTTGTTGTATATATATAGTTTATTTTAATGTTATTTGTTAGTTTGAACTGTGATTAACATGGATTGCTTAACTAAAATATAGTTTACAATAGTAAAAACTTTATATAGATTATTTTAAATAAATATAATAAAAAAAAAATTACAATAAATCACAACATTGATGGCAAATAATGAGGATGTTATCACAGTTCCAGTAAACAAGTTTCAATGGTTCTCCAGTGGCCATCTAACACGTGTTCTATTTGGGAACATTCAATATCTAGCATAGCATAACCACTCTCGAATTAAAACAAAATGTACTTTATGCGAACAGATTAAAACTCATTTTCTTTTGACGGATCTTTCATACGTAATCGCCTTTAAACTTCGTTCAATTATCCAGGAAATAAAAGGTAGAAAAACTCAAAATTAAGTTTATTTTTATATGAAATAAGGTTGAAATTCGTCTGAATATAGCTGTAATGTTAATAGGCATAGGGTATAATAATATCACTTCATCTTTAAGGGGCACTTTAAAGCATCTTAGCGAGTTCGTAGCGAATGATTGTGTTACATCGATCCATCAAAACGCAGACACATAGTAGGCTTTCATAGTTTTTTGTCGTCATTTCCTGGGCTAGTCCGCCCCGAGGCTCGGCTATTTTTGCTATACAATGCATTTTTTTTTTTACTTTTTCGATTTTTTAAATATCGGTCAGTATTATGTTCGGTGATGGAAAGGTGCCGGTTTAGTAGAACGGCAATTTTTATAAGTCTCTGGTGAAATAACTATAGAGTTGGTTTTTTGAATGGTTTGCTATTTTTTTGGGGGGGCCCTTACAAAATGACCGCATCGAATGTATATTTTTTACGTTTGAGGAATTTTGCGAGGCTTATAAGTGGACTTTTTGCAGTTTTTTCTCAATCCCAAAATTTAAAAAAAAATCTTAAAATACATATATAAGGTACCTAAGCCCTTTTTATGCGGTGTAGTCGCAACCGGTGCAGAAAAGTATAAGTTACACATATTAAAATTAATTTAATTTAGTTTATCAATTAAATTTAATTATTTCCACTGGCAATAAATAACTGTACACTATTAACTGTCACGATGACGTTATTTTTGAAGACACCCAAAAATCCACGGTTTCCGCTTAAAAAAGGAATGCACTGTAATTTGAGCCGGCACGAAATTGCCGCTGCACGTGCAAAAAGGTTTTTTTTCATCAGTAACCATCTTTAAAAACAAACTATCAATACTTTTTACGCCGTCATCTGTTTCTGATTTGCTACTAATGTTGCGTCAATGCCTTAAATGAATTCAAATAATACGGTGACCATATTGCTAGATCATTCAATTATAATTTGCATATTTAATTTAACATACTTTGAAATTTTTATATCTTTATAAAAATATACAACAGTATCAAAATTATATAAAAAAATATAGATTTTTACGTAATATTCTTCCTATTTCAATGCTGAAAGCATGTTCACCCTACAGTCGGAAACGTAAAGTGTGACACAACTCCCTAATTATGACTTAACTAACAACTTCCCGGCCACTTGTCTTGCAAAATGCATTTACTGTACACTTAAAGCGCTAAGTTTAAACACACACACGTCACCTTTAAACGCGACTTATGACACGTACGTAAAGCGCTGTAATGCTGGAATATGTAATTAATTATTCTCAATAAAAAGGAAATATAAATTACGTTGTTATAAAAATGTTTTTGTAATAATACGCTTTATTTATAACTAGTTTTAAAACCGCGACTTCGTCCGCATCGGTTTTTTAAAATAGATATGTGCTTATAGATGACCGGGCGAACTCTCTTCCGCCTTAGAGGAAGTAAATAATCAGATTTTGGATTTTATTAAGTTAATTTTATATTTTATTTTAGATACAAACTATCTGTCCTTTGTTCTTAGTTATCTACCTACTAATTTTCAATCGAATTCATACAAACGTACTTGAGTTATAAACAATGCAACTAACACAATTTAATATATATACAAAACAAACTACCGCTCTCTCTTAACATATACACATTTAACTTCATTAGAACGTTCTACACCGGGCTTTTGTCGAGGAGTATTCAAACATACTTCTTGAGTGTTAAATTAACATGTTTTTTAAATAAAATCAAAGAGCATGAAAGCCTCATTCGCACCCTTAAAACAACCCGACCGTGCTCTAGTCTTTACAAACCGTAGATCGCGGCACTTTGGGCTTGTATACTCTTGTTGACGAAATATCCGAGCGTGAACCTATTAACAATTAAAGCTGTTTAAACCGGAACGATATTTATTTTAAACTTTATAGCTATACATATAAAGTATATATTCGTGTATTTTCTGAATGTAAACAATAAGCGGGTAAGTGCTAGTTTACCGACAACTTTATACGAATTTCACGCGAGACTTATTTGTTTTAGGTCGCCATTTTGCACAAGAATAGTTGTGAATTTTAACAGGGGATGTCACAAGGTGTATTGATTTTCACAGATATTTGGATCTCAATGAGAATGAGGACTTGTCGAAAATCGACCAACTATATCCTGATTCGGTCTTAAGCTAAAATAAGTATGGTCAACAGAATAATATTTGTTTTTTATTTTTACCTTCGTATTTTAAAAAATATTAAGTCATCTATCTCCACATTTCGCTTCATTAATACAGTGAAAAAGGCATATTTGTAAATGCGAACAGAAAAATGTATTTTTATTTTGTTTTTCCAACAGTACTTACCTATCAATGTGTGAGCTATAATAATTTTCCCCAAATCTGTTAAGTAGCAGATTTTGAATGGACGCTTTGTGTGACCGACAAACAGACCGACGAGGCGGCAGGCGACTTTAATAAAATATTCCTTTTATCCTACGTTTTACAATATACGACTTACAAAAATTAAAGTGTACCTAATGTACTATGTAGGTACGTATTACAATAACTTATTTAAATATTCCCAATTTAATAGTTGGTCTGGTCATAAATAGTTTTAAGATTGGAAAAAAATATATATTTTGAATTTAGAATCTGTAATTTTTGTAAGATTGTTCATTTATTTCTTACTTTTCTTATTAACTTTGTGCTATTAAAACAGAAGGGGTGATAATGAGATGCAAATTACTGTGCTTCCATTACATGTACCTAGATAGCGGGCTGAATACTATTTTTGCAATCCATATGCTTGGTGTTGTGCCAAATGTTTGTGTACCGGCTTAATGTTTTGTTTAACGTGACCTCCTCTGTTTGTGACAGACAAAGTGTTGGCTGTGATAGTAATCTTACAAAAACCGTTGAAGCAGTAAAAGAAACTGTAAAAAAATTACGTCCATAAGCTAAATGTCTTACCTCGGGAATTTAATATGCACTTAGATCTAGAAAAACGTAACATATTTTAAAATATGACTTGCTTTGCATTGTCATTTCTTTATTTATAAATAAAAAAGTATATGTCAATTAAATTCAAACACCTATTTAAGGATGTCATGGAACGTATTTTAATAAGGAGTTTCTTACAATGTGAATTTTTTTATCAAACAAAATGACCGTATCTCGCTGAAAGCTGATGGTGATTGAAGATGATTTGGTGGGTTGTTAGCTATTAAGGAGTGACTGTGAAATATTTTTGTGGGTAAGAACATAGTCACAATCGTCACCATCAGAACATGGAGCCAAAACTATATTTCGATTCTTCCAGTCCGGGTTACAAACGAACTTTCCAGACTCCATCAGGTCTGAAAATTGACTTGTCTCGTAACAAAATAAGTTGCAATTGTCCGATACATAATTTGAGCCGACGAGATTATAAACCGCTTTAAAATTATAAATTAATATTCGTTAATAAATTTGTAAGTTTGAGTTGTATTTATGTATGTCTGTATGGAACGGAATCTTTGAGAACGATTTTCACCGTATTCAAGAAGTCCGGTAATTGGAAACTTGATCGATGACAATGATGACAGTTCAGAATCCTTATAAGGATGGTCAGGATTAAGAGAATCTTCTAGAAAAACCTTTATAAGGGAGTAATGAAAATACTGTTACGAAGTCAGCTTGTCATACTATTTATTGGAGTGGATATTTGAGTATAGTCTCTGTATAATGTTGTATCCTCTTGATTGGGGTAAAGAAGTTTTAAGATGAGCTGTAAAAGTAGCGTTCATTCCTTATATAGCTTTAATACAAACGAGTCTAATACATGCAAATTACTGTACACAATATCGGTATGTATCGGTATGTATCGGTATGTATCGGTATTAATTCACAAAAGATTAACAATTAAATTATCGGAAAGTATTTTTTTTTATTGAATAAAGTATTGAATAAAGTAAAGAAACAGTAAAATTTTAAATAAAAAAAAAACAGTTGGTTTATACAGAAAGAACATGTGCAATTAAATTGCTTGTAATTATAATGTTGTGAAATAAAAAACATATAAGGAATATTAATTTGAAAAGAAAAAAACGTTGTAGTCGAAAAATGTTATTATAATTGTTAAGCGAACTTAAAAGTATCAATTTTTTTTAATAACAAATATTTTATATTACAGTATCTGAAGGTCGAGCAAACATAATTAATTACCTCAAAATAGAATTATTGTAAAACTTACATATGTTATTGACAACTCATAGGAAATGCTTTTTACTCCCTTTTCGTAAATTTCCTCTCATATGCCTACTAGTTGAAGCCTTGTCATATATCAACTACCCAGCCCTGTTACTTACTTTGTTCATAGCGTGTACAAAAGATGGAGATATGAATTTTAAATTACAAATGACATTTGGTTGATGTTAAAGGTAGGTACTGGGTGGTGTGATAGTTTGAAATATCTAACTTAGGCTTACTCAACATGATAGTGAGGTCTACAGTTGTACACACCGCAATACAACAATATATCTCTGTTAGACATATGTCCACTAAATAAAATGAATATGGCGATAGTTATTAAGTATAAAATTTTATAATAATTAATTTTAAAATCCTTTTTTCGAACAATATGGAAGTAGCGAGTGCTAGCTGGTCTTAAATATGAATAGAGTACCAACTATATAGAAATAAAACAATTATTTGGCCGTCCAAATGATTATCAGTAATATGTATAAAGCTAATAAGATCGAAAATTCATTAACATCCAGCCATTGTGGCATAAACGTACGAAATGCAATAAGTTCAGCGTCAATACTCAATAGCTATAGATTCTTCTGTTATACTTAAAATTCCATCTGATGAGCTTCTAGCAGCTGTGACCGATGGCAAGTCAACATCAATGTAACGGATCGCAGACCGTGAAATCGGTCGCGAAATCTAAAAGCCGTCTCGGATCTCCGAACACATAACTAGACTAAATCAATGGGCATGTGTTTGTAATACTGACACCCGTACACCGAGACGAATCGCCGAAGAAAGCCCGTACAAATCCCTAAGAAATAACCGAAAAACCGAAATTTTTCTGCGATTCGTCACACCGATGAGATTTCACGGCTCCCTATTACACAGCAAGGAATCACATGAACTGAGGTGTTCACTTTTGTGATATAACACTATCGGAACGAATCGCGCTTAGAAATGTACCGATTTGTCATTCTTAAACGTTCGGCCGATGCATTATACGCTATAAATGGGCAACACTTTTGTTGAATGTCACGTATCTTACACTAGTATCGGACACGTAACGTCAATCCATATTTTTTGTGTCCCATGTATGTCTGTTATGTCCGATATTAATTACCTTAAGAAAACGTCCGTCTGTGTATAAGTAGCAAAGTTTAAATGTATGCGAGGTCTTGGCTAAATGCTTACAATATATTATAAAACATATGACTTTTTTTATATATCTGAGTCTTTGATTCAGTTAATTTTAAAATCAAAACAATCTTTTGAACTATTAAATATGCTTTATAATCTAGAATTAATTTTAATCCACAATTATTTTAAAATATAATGGTTGAATGAAACGAAAGTGAGTTACTTAAATTACAAGATCGATTTTTCAAAAAATTATACTACATTTACTGAAATTGCAACACCGATTTTACAAAACATTATACTACAATTACTGAGATTGCAAGACCGATTTTACAAAAAATTATACTACAGTTACTGAAATTGCAAGACGGATTTTACAAAACATTATACTACAGTTACTGAGATTGCAAGACCGATTTTACAAAACATTATACTACAGTTACTGAGATTGCAAGACCGATTTTACAAAAAATTATACTACAGTTACTGAGATTGCAAGACCGATTTTACAAAAAATTATACTACAGTTACTGAAATTGCAAGACCGATTTTACAAAAATGTATACTAGACTAAATTAATATATCCACGATTAGAATATTAACTTCATTTACAGCAAATTACTGATTTGTCCATAACTTGGTGAAACTGTAATTTTTTATTGGGGTGCTTTTTAAGATATTATCCAAATGATAATCACTCTACTCATATCTGTCAATAAAATATTTATAACCATTGACACCATGCACCCCTCGCTTTTTTTAAATAAAATACATTTTTTTTTATTCACACTATTATTAATTTATATTTATTGAAATTTTTAACACTATTTTCTTAATTTAAATTTATTCAAATTTATTTCCTATTTTTTAGTTCGGTGTTTCTATAAAAAGCGTGTTTTTTAGTTTTTTTAATTTAATTACTCACCGGATTAACTCCAGAAATTCATAACACATCTGATTTTAAGATGAAATATTGTGTTTGTAAATTTATTCTAAAAGAGTTGTTTACTATCAAATATAAAGATACTAAAGACATGTACATTATGCGTTTTTTTTATTTTATTATAGCACGAAGTTTGTCAGTCTTCTTTCTTCTTCTTTCCAGTCTTCTTTAAGTCTTCTTTCCAGTCATCGTTTTTTTCTTTAACAGTCCTTCCCCCGTTTACATGCAACAAACATTATACGCGAAAAGCAGCCAGTGATGTAAATATAATGTGATATATACATTTTCTTCATTCAAAACTATTTACATTTAAATAAATTTAATTAACTTTTTACGATATGCTTGAGTGAACATAAAATTTTTAACATTGCGATTAAGTTACAGCCTTTTATTTGAAGGCTGTTAACACTTCGCTATAAAAACATACACTCGCTTATTGTATCTGTATATATAAATTTATTTAATTAAATTATTTTTCTCCATGATTATGTTAAATTATACCCAATATATAGCCTTATTTCTACAAATAGTAAAAAAATATATACCGACTATTTTTTATTTCTCATTAATATAGTCATATTTTCAGTATTTTTTTATTAAGGACCGACATATTAACTTTCAATTAAAATAAGTTTGAATAAATGTATTTCTTAAATACGTTATACGTATGGTATTATAGCGAAAGAGTATTGATTATAAATAGTACTAAGTTCCATTACATATTAAATAATTCCGTTTTTATGAGAATATCCTTACTATTTTAAAATTCAACCGATTTTTTACTGTCCTCGTTTTATTATTTAAATTTTGTTTAGATTTGCGCGTCACAAGTAATCTAATATATCAATCATATTAACTTTTAAACTAGCTAATTGCTAGTTCAAATATATATGTATAATTAATTTCACTAATTGTAAGATAATTTATCTTTGATTTTTTTTAATAAAACTTCTTTTATTCTTTGAAAATGTAATGTGTAAAGTTTCACGTAGTTTATAAGAAATAAAAGTACTGTCTTAGTAGTTTTTTGTTTTGCTCACCAGAGAGAAGTATTTTGAAATGAAAGCAATATATATTATTAAAGTATATTTATTGAACATTCAGAGATCAAACGAAAGTCTTGAAATTATCTTAACTACATCAGTCTAAAAAATGGCTTCTTAACTTAGATTACAAAAACTTAAAATTAAACCTTAATTACGTGTAACAAAGAGCATAACATCTATATTAGATTACGAAAGAGTACATAAAAAAATACATTTTAAATTTAAGGCACACGAATATTAAGAAACAAGCTTATCTATAGTAGAATTTTCGAGCTTATGTTTAACGTACTAAGTATAATGAGTCTAACATTAAGATTGGCACGCTCGGCCCACTTTTGCATAAATACCAATAAGGAAATGTAAAGATACATAAAGTACAGTAAAGAATTAATGAATTAAGAATAATCATACCTTAAACCTATTAAAGCTTTCGAGTTCATTAAGTAATAACTCTAAGAGTCAGATACATCTCATGCAGTGGACGATATGAAAGACGGATTAGAAACATCTAAATTCACATTTCCACCAGCGACTATTAGAGTTATTACATATTTTATATCATTTCTTACATAGTAAATATATAATTTGTATTTTTAAGGCCTTTCTTATCCTAATTAAAGCTTCGATTGATGTACTTTTTATATCACAGACAACATCCTTACAAACTAGTGGAAGACATCGGATTGTTAACGACAAATGTTTGAAGGAGCCTAAGAAGTTATATGGAAATATGTGCGTAGATAAATACAGTGCAGTTGACATTAAAGCTGTCTACCAAAACATGTCGGTAATTTTATGATTATAGGAAACTAAATCGCTGTATACTGGTGAGAGGGATTCGTTGTAGCTTAAACTAAGATCACAATAAGATCACTTGACAGAATCCCCGCATCAGTACACAGCGTCACTAAAACTAACGGAAGACGTTGATGTGCAACACGCACGCACTTAAACTAGTTGGGGAAGACACGATTTTGTTTTTCACTGTATCATTACCAAAATTATAGTTAGAACTGGAAGACGGACGTGATTTTTTTTAACGCTGATTAATAACAGAGCTTACATACGAAGCAGCTAGTCTTGGCCGTGTAGCAGATCTCCCGAACTTCATTGGCCACGTTGTCACTGATCTCCTCTCCAGAGATGAGTTCGAAGCGGCTGGAGTTCAAGATGTTTTGGTTTTCGGCGTTATCGTTATCTTCTACTGGCAGCGGTTTGACCGGGTCTATAGGATAGAAGTATTCGGAGAACGGCACTATGATGGGTTCTTCGATATAAGCAGTCTTATGTGATGGCAGGTCTGAGCGTGGTGGTGAATTGGAGATCAACTCCCCAAGCTTCGACCAACACTTGTTGAGATTCACCCGAGTGGAGCTCGTCACCTTCCTCGGGAGTCTTGGTTTTGAGCTCTGAAAATTAAAACAAAATTTTTATTTCTATTCAAAAAAATACTTTATATTACTATATAAAAAAAATACTTTAGTATTTGAACAAATAAAAAAAATGATATTAACTAGTGACGTAATTATGGATATGAACACTATTTACCTGACGGTTCAAGAGCTTCATCCAAGGAGAGCGTGGTGACTGAACCTCCTTCTGCGGCGACTGTGACTCTTCCTTAGCGAGACACATGTTTACTATATACTAACTTAGTAGGACGAACTATCAACAAACTACGTCTACGTATTTACAAGGTTGCTCAAGAGCAAACGACATGCACACGCGGAGCGTACGAAGGGAATGATGGAAACAGGAAGGGTGGCCGGCTATTTATACCCGGTCCGCGCTAAGCATGCCCCGCGCGTGCGTGCCGTAAGCGCGCGCGCAGCACGCGATCGGTAGCGCGCGCTCCGACCGGTTCCTACAACCGTCCTACGGCCGGGAGCTTTGACGTGCCGCGACTTAGAATCCTTAGAGATTAGTTATAAAGCCTTATTAATCATACCATTCTATGTTCCTGTTGGTAGAGTCTTCGAGATTTTTGTTCTTTTTTTTTCTGTTTTAAATAACTGGTCTTCTCCATGCTGTGAACGCATCTATTATAAGCGGTGGAAAATTTTCTAATATCGAGATATTAATGATACATTCTGGTACAATCTTCGGACGCATGAGTTGCATATATTTGCATGATCTATAGCGTATCCGGAGGCGATAGCAGAATAAACAAGGCTATCTGTGTATCATGAATCACGGCAGCTGGCTAGCTGGATAGATAAGTTCCTAAACATATAGCCGGCACCCGTCGCTTCCTGTGATTACATCGTCTCGCTGCTAGCAAATCAAGTTCACGTTGGTACAACCTGATAAATCATTTCCTCCGATTCAAGGATAAGATGATGAATTATGTTAGATTTTAATAAAGATAATCCTCTGAGACGTGCGTGGTGACTTGGCACAGGCTTGCGTCGGGGAATTATTCTCATCTCATTAGCACTATGTAAATTAAAACTATTGCGATGCAATTTCATTTTTCTATAAATAACTATTTTTAATGCTTCCTATTTCCAAGTACATATGTAGGTACATTTATTAATGATTTTAAATATTTAAAAACTCATATATCTAACGTTTTAAGTCTTTTCTAGAAATATCATAATCTAACGAAAGTTAAGGTTAAGTTTAAGTTTAAGTTTAAGTTGTTAAGGTTTAATCTCTATTTACCTATATATGTTTTTCCTTTTGGTTTTTTTTTTTTGTTAAATCTTAATACACCGTCACTCGGAAGTGTTGTCACATCATCCGTAAATGTCTTTCACTTTTAACTAACACACTAAGTTAAAGTATAAATATTTAAAGTTAAAAATAAAAATTAATGAACGAAGAGAGTAAATACTAGGTATTTGAGAAACATGAAACGAAATATCATCGAGATACAAAAGCCGATAATGTTCTTGATTCGGATTAAATTGATATAAGTTTAAAGGTTATTAGAAGTTATCAGATATCTCTTTTTTTAATTTTACATTCAATATAAAGAAAAAACTTCAGTTAATAATTCCACAAGCACACGTAGAACAAGAAAATTCACATTGAAATTTGAAAAATTTTCAAATGAAACATTTTCTAAGTGAAAGCTTACAGAGGAACATGATCAAACGATGTATGTACATATACGGGAACCTTGTAAACGAAGTAAACATAAGCAAATAAGTTTTATACTTAGAATAATTGCAATAGGATGGTTGTTAATAATAAAAGTGAAAAAAATTATAATCCCAGCTAAAGAAACATCTAAAGGCGGACTATTATAATAAATTCACAGTCAGCAACGACACCACATTAAGATGCGGTAATTACAGCATGTTTTAATGAAAGCCCCGTTTTTACAAACGCATCTTCTTGTGCAACAAAAAAAACAACATCGCGTAGAAAACTAATTGACTTCCAATAAGACCTGCGCGTCCACCTATTTACAACTTTTTATGAAAACCTTTTTGTAATTAAATGATTAATCGTCTGTTATCAAAGGGATGGCTTAATTCATTGTTCATGTAATATATTTTCTTATAAGAAATAATTCTAATTTAATACTTTTTAAGTTCATATATTATTAAGTACTTTTTTGAGAACAAATCTTATGTTTTATCTGTATAATAAAGTGACGCAACATAAGTCAAGTTTCAAAAATGTATATCGACACCGAGAGCCATTGTAACCGATCCCCTCACGCTTAACGCTGAAGAATTTTTACTCAACATAATACTTTCATTAAAAGTAAAAAAAAAACCTCGACCACAACCCGACCACGTGCAGCCTTTACTTGAAAAAAAAAAGAATATAAAATCTTAACCTTTTTGCGTCCCCAGGGGTAGGGTTACAACAAATGGAACTTTGTATTCCGTGCGTTACGTATCAAGCTATACATTATGTTATAGTCTGTGGTACGCACACACAGACACGCCATGTGTATTGTATCATCGTTGTGTGTGTGAAGCGTGCATTACACGCGTAGCTCCTGTATTGTTGACTTGTCTACAGTATTGTGGCTGGTGTATTTTGAGATGTCAATAGGTTTATTGTTATTGGCAAAGGTACAAATGTCGTGTAGTGTATCGTCATAAATGATTGTTAGAAATTGTGTTCGTTTAGCGATAAAGGGTTGAATAAAACAATCGCGCCTTTATAATTGGACACACGGCACACTTCGCATGCCAATGAATGCATACCGATATTGCATGCGGGCTCTCTATAAGTATTATAATGAAGATATAATATGTAACTTTGTAGTAAATAGGTCTCTATAGAGTTTAATATATACTTTTTAAATAATATCATTGCTTAAAAGTGAAACAAAGAACATAAAAAAATACATAAGCATTACAAAAGTAAAAGGCAATAGTAGTAACATTTTATATCAAACGCATTGTAATCCGATGGTTTCTTATTTTTAGTAGACAACAAATAAAACAACAGCCATCTTTTTCTATTTTGTTCCCTCCCCCAACGCGACAACGCCGGGATCAAAATATTATAATTCATTTTGACTTTAATAGACAATAACATAAATAAATACTTTTTTAAATCGACTTTTTTACTTTTGAAAGTTTTAGATTTCATTTTGTGTTATATCTTAAGATGCGTCTTGAGATCATATTATGATTTTTAATTTTTTTTCAATGACAAGGTCTGTTTGCTCACCTTAACTATACCTATGCTTAAATTACCAGTTAAATTGTAATAGAGAAGGTTAAATATTTAAATATTCGTAAAATAATATAATTATTTCACTCATATTTTTATTCATAGAATTAAATGTTTTATATTAAACAAAATATCTAGAAGAAAAAACTTTCGATAAAATGAGATTTAAAATTAAAAATAAAAATCCTCTAACCCGTTTAGATTGCTTAGAAAGCCATAAAGAGACAGACAGATAAACGCGTCAAAGCCCATAAACTATTCCATTTTTTTTTTTTTGTTAATAGATTTATATTGTACTCCAATTCGAATAAAGAGGGAATGGAGCATTTTGTTTCGAAACATATATCAAGATATCAACTTGATATATAAAACGTAATTTGTCAGTAAAAATACTACTCCGATAGAAAAACTTATCAAGTACGTATATCTCCAGGCGTTGCAAATTAAAAGGCCATCAGTTTTTAAAATTAATGTCCTCCATTATTATAAAACGTTCACATATATTTGTAAGAGATAACATTACCTACTGGACACCGTTTACATGCATCTAAGATGACCCAAGATGCAATCTAAATGAAAAGTTACGTCCGAGCAATTAGCGCCGCATGAGCATCATTAAAGAGTAAAGAAAAACTACACGGACATATTAAAATAATAAGAGCTCATAAATCAGGGGTGAAAACGTAAACAGTACGGAGGCTTCAAACAGATTTGAATCTGTAATCGAAGCCCGTATGACGCACACAGAGGCGCGCCACGCTCGTGTCGGACACGCGCGTCACGCACACACACAAGCGACATCTAATCGAGGCTTTCGCGTGTCGGTCGTGTGTGCTCCATCCCCGTTAAGGGGCGCAGGTGTCGCTCGGTGAATGAGGCTGCCGTGGGAACGCGTCCCAACCCTCGGTTCCCATGGCCGCCACCTGCCACCTGCCGTACTACGCATAATTCGCGTTCGTAAATGAACGGTAGTGACCACGTGTGGCCACGAGGTTTTTTCATCATCCCGAGGACGCGGAAGACCGGCGGGGAGCAGTTAACAACGACTTAATGATAGCGGCTCGAGGATCATCCCTCAAGGATACACGTCAATCGGATCCTGATTCATTTAACATGAAAAACCTATTATAGAATACAAGGAATTATAAAGTTTTAATCTCCGAGCTCTGGTGTACCGTCTGAAAAGATTAAAGGGGACGTACAATTATAATATCATTACAGGACAGTGTATATTGAATTACAATCCTGGCGATTTCAATTACGGCAACAATCAATCACGCCGTTGAAAGGTCAATGCAAAAAACACTAAGTGATTTTAAAATTGAATATCTGAATCAATTATATTATAATATCTTTTGTAATTAACAATGCGAGCGTGTCTCGCCGGTCCGTCCCCTAGTGAGGGTCCATCGTTTGACCTTTGAATTGATGACCTTCACAATAGCACCTGTTCCGGGGATGGCTTTTGTTACCTTCGTGCGCTATGGCCATCACACCCCAGGAGCAATAAACTTCTGGGACCCCTAAATAAAAGGATATCTCTTGTATTTAGGAAAAGCCTGCCATTCAAAATAAGATTATACAGTATCATACGATATTTTGAAATCTTTATACCATGAAAAACTTTTAATTCATTAAAGATTTTTTAGTAACAGATAATATAAGTATATAATTCTTTTCCTACACCAGAGTCCAGAACATTATGTTTTAAACAAATTTCGTCGAATGGTTGTCAGTGGAACTGAAAATTATAAATAATAATAAAAAAAAAAAAAACTTCAACCGCCTGAAAGCGCTCATTACGAGTCCAAGTCTTGATAACACTACAGCAAAAACGCCTCAATTATCGCATGTGGAGCCCCTGGCAAATGTCACAGAGTAATAATTACCGCTGTATTACCTGTGTTAAATATTATCTGTGGGCGTAGCTTTCACTGGAATGGCGGTAATCAAGTGGAAATATCCGGAATCATAATAGATAAAGCTTCCAGGGGACAGAGCTTCATTATCAAGCTGCTTAAAATAAAATTTCAATTAAATTTAAAATTTATAATAAAAAATATATAAGATAAAGTCACCCTAAAATATTCCCGTGAAGCTATAAGTGAAATTATAAAATGTACTACAAAATTGTTACAATAAACGTTCTTCTAAAGCATTATTATCGTTTTATTTGTATGTTGATCATAAAATATGAAATACTGCTAATTAAAATCCTAACATATTATCGTATTTCCGAATCAATGTTATAAAAATGCAATTTTATCGTCATTCTTACGCCGTAGCGTGTAATTTACGAAGTCGTCTTAAATCCCCTGTTCACGTCGGTCCACTTTAATGTTTTCACTTGCATTTAAATAAACCATTAACCATTCTAGGAAAAAACACGATAAACATTATTTAAGAGATCAGAATAAATATAAAGGCAGTCCTATTTATATATATATAACCACATAACATTTGTATTAGCGCCGTGCTTGACTTGCGGATGTATTTAAAACATCTTTTATAATTTTATATGACATGAGTCTAGACTGTGTTATTAAATGTGGGGGTAATAAGCAATCATTGCAGAGTCTGCTTCAATTTTGCTATTATTATTTTTTTTATGATTAATGAACGAAAATTATGACCACAACGAAGAATCGCTTTGGAACTTGAACGGGAGTTTGTAAACGCAATCTAATAAGTATCTGTTGTTGACGATTTATGTAATCTGTGTATTTTTTTATTATGTATTTAAGTTAAACGTTTCAAACACCTACTGGGAAAATGAGTATGTAATTTAACGGGATTTTTGTACCTACATTTCTATTAAAATTATGCTCCGCTATAAAAAAAACAACACATGACTTAATGTTTAGGTCACATCAAAGATATTGCAATCGACAAGTATTGTATTGCAATAGAAATATGTGCCATCTTCGTTATTTTCATCATAACATGAAAAAAGAGAAATACAGAAGCATTATATTATAAGTTTGAAATGTTTTGTGATTTATTTGCATTTTCTATTCTCATTAATAAAATATCTTTATTTTGATACAACACTCGACGTATTCTGAAAACGTTAAATTTGTTTTAGATAACGTAGTTTGTTGCTCCAGAAACCCTTAATTCAATTTTCTTCTAATCCTTATGCATCCAGTAACGCTCATACAAAAAATACGACGCATACCTACATGACACACTCGAAACGCACAACCCTCTCTGTTACAGTTGGTTTAAAAATAGTCTTAACAATTTTAGAGTTCTTATAACTTACCTACTTAGTTTTCATAAAAACACATACTATGAATGTTATGTGTTGAGACTATGATAAGAGCAAATAGTCCAAAACAATATATATCTCGGAATTATCATATTTTAAACGATTGGAAGAAGACTGTCAAATAAAAAAAGTCAAAAAAATTTGTATGACTTGTGCTATAGTCTAAAAGTTCGTCAACTTTCATACACTTACTATTAATTCCCTTTACATACTATAAGTTATTTAAATACAGATGCTCTGTGGACCTGTCTCATAACATCTAT
This sequence comes from Danaus plexippus, assembly GCF_018135715.1. Taxonomy (NCBI): domain Eukaryota; kingdom Metazoa; phylum Arthropoda; class Insecta; order Lepidoptera; family Nymphalidae; genus Danaus; species Danaus plexippus. The sequence continues at coordinate 2,280,940 of NC_083548.1, read as the reverse complement.
TTAAAACTATCTCCTCTACACGTAACGGACTATAAAGACAATACAAATCATTCCGAGACTGATGTATAGTCCCGTATAGTTACATCATCGTGGTGGGCGTGCTCCGTGCCGGTTTACTTAGAATATTATATTGTTATGTCAACTATGACAATGATTTATTTATAACACTTTATATATATTTTTTTCTGATTAAATTTAAATAATAATATCGTTGTTGTTAGCAAAAAAATTGTTAATTTCAAACGTGACTAGTACTTATGTGACATACTTGGTCTGGTTTGTCCGTATGTGGATATTTTTTTCATTGCTTCCTCATGTATGCGATGTAAATATTTATAGTACATATATATAGATATATAATAGTATAGTTAATGTTATTTTTTTGACCCCACATACGAATATAAGACTACATATATAACTTGCAAAACATATTTCTTTGACTCTTCGTTAGACATACTGTTGTTTAAACTTTCAGAATAAAAATATAACTAAATAAAACTATTTTATCATTAATTCAGTTCGTAATTTTCTTATTTCTTATTTACCTGCGTATTTACTACATACTACTTTAAACCGTGAACACGGGAATATGAAAAATTATCTTATTATAAGGTAAATAAATCACAGAAAATATAGTTTAACTCTCCGTTACAAACATGTCGTCCATATAAAACGATTAGGTCTATAATCAGTTACGATATATAATATTATGCTCTTAACTGCAAATAATTTTTTTAAATAATTTTCCCTCACTACCACCACAAGTATGTAGATGTAGGCTTCATACAGATTTTGTTTTGAGATAAAATCATAGGTATGTTGAGATCGTCTTTATATAAATGTTTGATAATTTTCACCGTTAGACCTTTAGAGCTCCTCAGGTCTAATTAGTTAAATTCTCATTTATTATTGTCAAAAGGTGATATCAGATAAAACCACTACACAACAACGATTGATCAAGATTTGATGTTTTCCGACTAGAAAATGTGAGCTGATTTTCTATATAATTCTCATTTTATTATAGATTTTGTATTTATTTAAAAAAACATGTGAAATAATACATGTGAAGTTTATAAGATTAAACTTTTTTTTTCACAGAAATCTATAATAAAAAACTCTCAAATAGAATTTATAATGATAATATAGTATTTAAAAAAAATGGCGACAAATAAGACGCCTATATTGTGAAATAATCTAAAAGATTCAAAAGTAAACTTTCATCTCATTACACCTAAATTAAAATAAAAAAATAAATGAAGACTACAAACGATATTAACTACCAACTAAACAAAATATATTCGTAAATAAAGTTCGGGCGCCGATCAAGTCCAGACATGAACGCGCCAATTAAATGTGACTCAATAAACATCACATCGGCAACAGATCGCAAAAAAACAACTGATAAGCGATACCAAAAACCCGGGCAGTATCATTAAGCACACAAAAATATGTCTTCTATTTACACAGACGTTTCAAAGTGGTTATAATATTGTAAATGTCGAGTGCAGTGTTTACTCAGTAAGAACTGCTTGGATCGCTAACACCTGCCGCCTTTTCCCACGCCTGCATTCGGCTGTCTTCGGCATCGCTCGGGACTGGTCGGGTTCGCGCGTCTCGAATACAAATTACTATGTAATTAGTATGTGCATTTCACTTCTATCACGATTCAAATGCATTCAGCCGGAGCTTAAATACTTTTCATCGTATAAACGTGTCCTCGCATAAGGATACTATCGATAGACGGAATGTTCCCATTCAATGTGCCACTACAGTTTAAGGAATATATAAATCGCCATAAATCCGTGTATCTTTATAAACAATAAATAGTCCCGCAAGGCGATTGTTATTAATAAAACAATTTAAACGGAGCTGGCACAAAAACATCGACGGTGCGCTATTTTTAAAAATGGCTATAAAAAATGTACTCATCGGTTATAGCGTCCCGTTATATTAAAAGGAGCAAAACATTGTTTACGCACAGCGTGGTAAATAGTAAAAGAGTTGATAGAAATGATACATAATTGCCGCCAACTGGCAGGTCTGGCGCGCTGTTTACAATACCTATATTAGTAGGCCAAATAAGTAGTATAGAATAAATTGGCAAGTCGAGTACCGTTGTGAGTACCGGTGGCGATATTGTTGAAAAACACACAAAGCCACTTATGCACGTACATGTAACCTTGGCTTGACATGTTCGCGCTCGTTATAATAATTTTTTTTATTTGTTGTTTTTTAATTCAGTTTACTATGATCCATTATTGATAATGTCAATGTATTTAGTGTGTTAGCGTCTTTATTTTTAGGAGCGATTGTTAAATTTATTCTCATCGATTTATTACTTCGTAATCAAGATATCAGTTGAATGTTTATAGAAAGTTAATATTAATATAACTATAAAAATGGCTGTAAAATAATAAAAACAGCAATTGCTCAAATAAAGTTCCGGTCGATAAATTGCATTATATGATTGCAGTGGATTTTTTTAAAAATAAAAACGAGTTCAGCATTGATTAAAAATCAATATGGCTGCAAAAACTACTACATCGTGTCATGGCTCGTTGTTTCCCGCCGCGCACACCTGCCATCTTCTCCCACGGTATAGCGTCGGTTTGCAAGTTTATATGTATATATATTATTTTTTTTGCTGTTTTTATCATCCATGCATTTTAAGTAACCACTTTCCTTCCAATTTAAAAATTTTGCTCCGTACACCTCGTACTTCATTTTATGGCGCACTTTTTGACAGATGCGTTTTGTTGCACCTTCAGTTTGTATTAAAAAAATATGATAGATACGTTTCTTTAAAAAAATATATGTGTTGAATAATTTATTAGTAATTTCAGACTTCTGTATTATTAATGCGGTTTTCATATTAAATAACGTATACGCGAAATTGGGTACAAACATCAGGCTTATTTATAATTTATCATTTTGTTATCCCACGATGTAACTGGCCAGTGTACATATAATTTATTTTGTAAACCTTTGCCTATTATGAATTACAATAAAAGAAAAAAAAACATATCGAGATCCCAAAAATGTTGACAAAAAAAAAACCATCGTCACAGGTGTTTCATTGTTTTGTCCAAATATGGGTTTCGCATTTGTATTCATTGTGTGAGGGGGCACTGGAGCATAACTCAACCAAAATTTGGTCAAGGATTTTTAAACTTTTATTGTTGCATCAAACCTTTTTATAAATCCGTGATGACTCACAACTGGGACGTTTTGATTTTTTTTTTAAATATTTAAAAGAACTTTCATCACGGTTTTTTTGTGTTCGTAGGTTTCATACAAGGCTTTTAAGTTAACAATATGTTAGGTTAATTTCTACAATGACTGTATAAAGAACCTTTATTTTAATATCTTGTCAATTAAATGTTTTTATAGCACATAATTTTTTTATTTCATCAGTGGTACTGATTATAACCTAAGACTTTCGATAAAAAAATAACAGTCGTAGAAGATTAATGGTCATTGTAGAATTATATAGTTATTATATACTATTTAATAAATTAAAAAAACAGAATAAAAAAAAAACAGAAAGTTAACTTCGCTTTGCTAAAATAATAAATTATAGTTACCTTATACTTATCAGAAAAAATGAAGATCGATACAATCGTTACAAAAACAAAGACGTGAATTGAATCTATCAATAGAATATTAAAACATTTTAGAAAGAAATTCAAATTAAATCAATTGTAAACTTTAAAAAATTGGGAAATCTTAAAAGAATATTCCCCAATGATATTAATTGCAAAATATAAACAATCAAACATTCAAGAACAAAATTCAAATGGAAACAATTTTAAACTGGCAACATTGGAAAATAGTCGCAAAACTTTCTAGAACGGAAATTTAAATGTAATTCGTAACGTTTTCCCTAAACGTGAGCGCGAAAATCCTAGCTCAGCCTCCGGACGTGATTGGTGCCCGCATGGCCAATAGAAACGGCGCGGGGACTGCGCACACGCACGCCTACCGGACTATTTTCCAACATTCTAATGAAAACGGCGTTCATTGCAATATTTACACTATGTAATGTACTAGTTTCCTGTTCATTAAATCGGACACCAAAAAAAAACTACTCTAAATTCAATATTCATTCATACATACATATCTTGTATATATTGTTTAATCCGCTGACAACCGCATAATGACGTAAATTCCCATTAAACAATAACTATACAAAAAAAAAAAAATTAAATCCACTCCATTTCATACTAATCCATACCTAATACCTATTACTTCATCAGGTATTCCTTAATTCTGCCTCATCTTATTTTGTTTTAGGGTTGTAAAAAAAAAGTTAAAGTTAATTAAAACAAAATGATTATAGTTCTGATAGCCGCATCACAGGAAACGCACTTCAAACGCACCACAGATAATAATCACTGGCACTCAAACATTCATTTATCGAAACTGGTCTCCTCGATATCAAACATTAAAATTATAAAGAGTTTATCAATCACCTTTCGAATTATATATTAAATAAATTTATGTGTTTTTAATAGTTCTTTCGATATTTAAAAGAAAAATATTTCATTCTTCTTTTTAATATCTATAGAACTGTCAAAATCATTGTTCAAATGTCAAAATTAATGTATTCTATTTTCAAAAACCAAAAAGTTTGTATATCATAGCAATAAATAAAATTAGACGAAGCTGAAATTACGATACCCATGAAGCTATTTATATGAATGGTATTTTAAGTAATTTATAATAAACATCACCCACAAAGCGAGGCAGTGATAAATGAGAACGGACAAGTCCATTAATATTTATACATAACCTACGCCGTGTTAAGATCAATGGTCACTAAGTAATAACATCTTCCTCTTGTCTTATCTTAATGTAATGAACATTCATATCAATAAAAAATAAATTTTATTCATTTTCATAGCATTCCCATATATTATTTCGCTTAATTAACTGTCTTTACGAGCTATTCGAAATAGATCAATAAATTTATCTTAACAGTAATATATCTACTGACATATTTGTCTTTTTTATAGGAATTCAGAGTTACCTTATAATTACAATATAATGTACATCATAAATAATTATTTTTGCATCAGACTGTGTAATTTTCAGGTTTTCATAGTTACATTACTGCCATCTAGTTTGTAGAGTACGAACTAAAAAGTTTTGTTATACCATCCGCTGGCGCCACTGAGTTAATTTGGTAGAAATGATTTCAAAGATCTAACTATTTCCTTATATATTTTATAATATATTTAAAAAATCGTCCAACCATTTACAATGCATTTATTACTGGTTCTTTTGAATGTTTTGTTGTTGTTATTAAGAAGTTCAAATTAGGGATAAGAATTGATCTAATTATTATTTTGTATTCACGATACATATCGTTATATTTTATATCAATAACCGTGTATAAAATATACACTCTTATTTAACCGCAACATAAAGACAATCGATGCAAGTAAAACATCCGTCCATCGTTAAAATATTTAGTAAACTTTTAACTGTACGTTAATTTCAAGCGACCGTTTCAATTCGCATTGTTATTAAACTCAGATTCACACAATAGGCCTTCAGGCTGTTTAAACACCCGCTGAAACGTATACAGCGCCCTCTTTTGTCACTCCGTTGCATGCGACACGACACGAGCCAAACGTCTTCTCTCTCGCTCTACCTCACAGGCCGTTATGTCGGTGTGTGTGTTGCATCTCACTCTAATCTGATCGATCATTGATCTTTGATATTCGTCGCGGAGCCGAGCGTGCTTCGTGTATTTTCGCCATGTTCCGTCTCGCTCGCTCTCATTACGAGCGCGGTCGTCTCGTGTTACTTTTATTGGCGTTTTATTATTTCTTGTAGATGATCACGCGATTGTAAGCTATCGGCCTGCGCACACGTCACACGCTCCGTCCCTCTCTGTCTCGGGAGCCGTCGTATCATCCGTCCCTCTCTGACCGGCGCACGTCTGACTCGCTGCCGTGCGTCGATGTTTTGGGAAGTGCACCCGCCCGCCGTTCCCACGGTTCACCTTCGGCTGACTTCCTTAAGAAAAAAAAAAACAAATAAGAGCACTTTGTAAGAGAATCGACGTCTGCCGGTCGCGTTCACGATTAATACAATTATGACGGAGCACGAGCAGGCGGCTACCAAATAATATATTATAATACATTAAGGACCGGCCGTTTGTTGATGTAGTTTGAATAGAAGAAAACATTTAAACTAAGATCTTGATGTACCGTTTGACCTAATAAAAAAAAAAAAAACAGAAAAGTCATAGATAAAAAATTGCATACTTTTAGACTAGACCTACAAAAGAGTTTCAACCAAAGAGTTTTTTTTATTAAATAGAACAAATATTTCACAGTTCATAGAAGTCTATGCGATATGTAATTGGGTTAATAAGCTCGTTCCCATGATGAGATAACTGGGAACAGTGATTCAGTTACAGCTGGGGATTTATGCGGGACAGTTAACGGACTTATTAAGGAGATGTATTTATTATATTTAACGAGATTACGTTACATTTGCTGCGCTCAAAACTTTATTATGTTGGTAATATAGTTAGAGTTATTAAATAAACTGATTCAGTTTATGCTCGTCTATTAAACTATATAACTTATTAAGTATACCTATTTACAATGTTGTTTAGTTGCTGCTAGTTACAATTAAGGTTGATTGGAATAATTCTTATACACTATATATATATATATCATTATTAAAATATTTTTAGTCCACGTTAATCTAACGTTATACCGGCATGTGCTCAAGAAACAATATCCCATTTGAAGTTGTTCCCACGTACCAACACGTGTACACATTCAGTATGATCCATACCATATATGGAATAAAGACACACACATACAAACACACACAGACACACATATAGAATTACAATATAATAGATAAATACGTAATGCAGGAGAGCATATTCATAATTTTAATCATATATATACAGTAAAAATTCGTTAACATTTCGAACCAACTAATAGCACAATAACTAAATCTAGTTGCTTTGCTGACTAAGTTGGATATATGTCCATTCTGTTTTCTATTTAATTATAATTTGTATATTAATAATAAATATATATGAAGAATTGTTATGAAAAAAAATTATTGCTTAAGTATAAAAGTGTTCCAAATCTCGACAGATTTGAAAGATTATAGAAGTGCATTTACTTCACGTACGTGTGTGAGTTATATCAATGTAATATCAAAATAAGTTACATCAGCACCAAAGTAATGGATTAAAATCAGTCAAATACTTTATATTTTTGATATTTATAATAATAATAAGAAGAAGTGATATATCAAAGATTAAATTATTGAACATTTCGATGTGTTGCTAATATAAATAAAAAATGACATTGACAGATAAGACTTCATTACTTTAATATTGTGAAGACAGATTAAAATAATATTACTGTTAAATCGTTATAGCTAATAAATTATATATATATTACTTTCACGATTTACTATATACTTACTTAAAATGTCGCTAAGATTATTAGGTATTTTTGTTGTTCTACGTGCTAACAAATTCTATTACACAAACACTTTCTTTCCACAGTATTCAAAATTTCAATATCAATAAACATGAAGCCATAACTTAAAAATAAAAGAATATAATTATTTTTATAAATAAAATGTTAACCTTAGTAAAATATTACACAATTTAAGTGTGAATAACGCCATGGTATAGAATAAAAAAACACGCTTTGGAAATATAACTATTTTTATCAAAAATTTTCCTCTAAATTTAATAAATATGAATTGTAAATAAATTTATTCATTGTTATAATTCTAGTGCATTTAAATGTCAGAATGCATTTTCGCACAGATAATAAATAAATTTAGTGAAACATGTCGTCGGAATACCAAAATTTTTGCAAATAGTTTGTACACCATATTTTTTTTAAATATTCATTTATCTGAGGATTTTTTGTGTTGTTATAAAATCAGTACCTCGTAATAGAAGGGTGAACGCAGTTATTCGACTTTCGTAATATTAAACCGCGCAAATAATGGTACGTGTTGACCCTCGGGATAAAACTTCAAGGGCGGGAAACGAGGAAGCAGTGACGCGACCATTGTTATAAATATGGTTTCTTATTATTGAATTCACTTAAAAGGATTGTTTTGTTAACAAAAAATATATCTCTTTTTATTTATGAAATATAACAATTTATTGTAATCGATCAATCAGTTGAATGTGGATATTGACATTGAAAAATATTCTCAATCTTCCGATTAATATTATGACAATTTTCTGAAATGTTTGGTTTCTTATACGACAAACATTAAACACTACTAGCCAAACTTATTTAAGAATTTTAAATGTAAGTATAATAAGAAATATAATATAATGTTAATACAATTTTATATTTTAAATTGTAGATATTTGCTGGAAATTTTGAAACCAAATATTTTTTATTGTTAACATTTATACAGCCAATGTCACTGATGCTGAATCGAATGGTCACATTTTTGAATTTCGAATATCGTCCGTGTCCGTCAAAGTTGGTAATCGTAGAAACATGAATATTTATAATGTTGTAGGATGTAAAATAATAATTAATTTTTAGTTCACACCACAATCAGCTACCGGTATATATTAACATAAATATTTTCATCATAAACATTATAATTATTCAAATCGATGTTAAGTTGACGTATCTCGGCTGTTTACGACTGTGTATATGCTTTCCTGCACTTGGCGTTTTACGACGTTACGAACAATATTGCACATTTGAAATTGACCTCTATTTAAATATAGTTTCGGTGCATATTCGCATGGATATTACGGTTAATCAAGTCTTCGCTGGTCTTTATAAAGCGATAAGTGACACCTGTCTTCTTTTCCCAGGCTAGCTGTTAGTTGTAACGGATGTCGAATGTCAAGTTATTTGAAAATATACGCAGACGCCTACGTACTAAATTTATTATATTTAATATCACAGCCATAAAGCCAAGGAAGGATTCATCGTATATTTTATTGTTTTAATACTGGCTGTTATTTTTATAACTAACGCCATACGTTTATTACTTGCATGACTTACATTCTAATATAATGAAGATGATTGATTTCGGTTATTTGAATTTTGGATGAATAATAATAAAACATTTTATTCAAATGGCAGGATGAATTCAAGAATAATTGAAAAGAAAATTTAATCTACCTACAGATAACGCAAAGAGAATTGTAGTGGTGTTTTTTTTTATCCTAATCTTTGTTTTGGGTTCTGTATGAAAATTAAAAAATTCAATGTAGAAAAACTTTACACTAAATTAATTGATTCAAATAAGTTGTAACATTCATATTCTCAGGAATCAAAAAATCTAAGCATTGAAGGACTGCTATTTGAAAGAAAATCGTTTTAGTGGAAAAACTCACTCTTTTCATTGCTGTACATATAAAACATTTAATTCACTAAAATAAATTAATGAAATGTTCACTATCGAACAAACTTCAAAAATGTTATAGGTTTAATTCTAAGCTCGGCTTTAAGAAGTATCAATATTAAATCATATTAATATTCAATATTAAAATGTTTACTTCTGTTTAATACTTATTCTATATAATGAAACAGATTAAAAAATAATATATCAACTCATCTGATATATAAGAACAATACAGACTAAATATTTTATTTTAATGAGACTTAATTATTTATTAATACTTAAAATATAGAAAGCGGTAAAAACCTATCTATCAAGGCAGTCTAGTTTTCCAAAGTGGCGCTTGGTAAGTAGCAACGTATTTTTTTTTATTATAATTCATATTTAAGACAAATTGCCAGTCATATTTAATATCAACGAAGGTCGTATATTAACATAGTTATATTCAAATTATATGGCAATAAAAAAAAATTGTCACATTAATTACTATGGAAGTAATTTATATTAAGTAGATATATAATTATCAATAAGGTGTTGACTTTACGAAAATTTATTTGAACAGTCAAAATACTATGAAGTGTGTGTTAAATTTGAATTTACACAAAAGTATATTTTTTTACAGAAAAGACAAGTATTTAAAAACAAAATGATAATGAAATTGGTAAAATTACGATAATAAGTAAAAACTCGTTAAAATCAATTGAAATCAGGCCTAATCATAGCTGTTAGTATTACCAAATCGGAAACAATGAGGAGGTTTAAAATAGTTGCCGTCTGCGGCTTCGCCCGCATATTAAAAGCTTTGAGATACTCGTTACCATCATCATAAGGTTTCTTTCCATTCCTCAAAGATTCTTCAACCAGCTCTTGATTTGGAGACAATGGAACTAACTCAGGGCAACTGTCATTCAATTAGAAACATGTATTTTAAAATCGATCTTCTTTATAGAGAATAGAGTAACAAACATTAAGTAGACTTAAGATTTTTTTTCTCCTAGAAATCGGGTAAAAAATAGACCTAATCCTTGTGAGATTATCGACTCGCAAGTGAAATTCTCATCAAAATCAGTCAAGACGTTCCAGAGATTAAACGAAACAAACAGACAGGCAGACGAAAATTTTTATTCAGCTCCTTTGTTGTAGGCATCGCATATACTTTAAAGTGCGTTAAGTGATCTGTTTATTTAAATTGCAGACAGACAATAAAATTTTATTTATTATTACGGAATTATTGATATTTATAAAAATAATTGGAAGCGAATAAAATATATAACTAATTTATCTTAATCGAATCAATAATTTAGTTTGAAAATTTCAAATCAATTATTTATTGTATAAATAATTTTGAATAACTTGTTTGAGGCCTTTAATTTGAATAAAACAAATTCTCGGTCCAAAGTTAGTCATTTGTAACAAAAATATGTACTTAATGGATAAGTGGAATAAAAAAAACTCAAATTATCTTATACCGTATGAACCTGGTACAAGTGTCTGTATAATGTTTATATATATATATAATATGTATATAGAGAGTCCGTTGAACTATCAATATATGTTAAAAATCAATCAGATGACAATCGTAGTTATAAAGCCAGTCGCCATCCTGTAATCAGTGAGCATTGAAACAAATGAATCGTAAACCAAGCTGTTACAATCTCGTTAAATAACAAATAAATTGCTCAAAACGATGCCTCCACTTGGGATTTATTAATAAATACAATTGGTACTGTTTTATGACACTACGTACATATATTGCGTTTCAAATGATTAATGAATATATATATATATATATACAAGAAATCATTAACAAAATGGTAATTTATTCACGATATTTATAGTGTTCTATTTTTAGAAAACCAGCCGCAGATAAAAAAAAAATTCTTGACGGTTTTTTTTTTTTCGTAAATTTTTAAAATATTTTTATGTGATATATATGCAAAATTAGTATTATAAATATTTTTAACGAAATTGGTTTTTAGATATAAATCCAATTTGCCAATTAATTTTTTTTTTTTTTTTTTTGGTATCTGTTTCGTATAATTAGATGTTAGTGTCGTCATACTAACGAAGCTTGATGATTTCTAGATGTTTGTGTTAATTGTATTAATTATTAATATGTACTTGTTTTGTTTAAAAACGCTCATGTTTTTACATTAACTTATATTAAATATCTATACACCTAATTTTATCGTTCGCATTTTTAAATTAAATAATTAAAGAAATACTTAGCGTTCCATATTTAAATGAATAGCATAAATAAACTTTTTATAAAAAAAAATCATTTGTGGAAATATTAAAGGAATTCTCAATATCCATACTCTGTTCCCTTACAACATTTTTGAATAGTTCCTAATACGTTCATACCGACCGTTTCCAGTTCCTCATTAAATATAACATCGATACTATCATGTGCGGATAAAACACGTTAAACGCTCGTATGCTGTGTGATTGTGAGAACTTGTGGTAACGTTATAGATCACATCATCAAAATTTTAATGTGCTCGTATGTTGAGTGTTTTATCATCGAACATGAATATTCGATTGTCGTTCTGATTCCAATGATGCCTTCTATGTATACAAATAGATTATCTCGTGTTGACATCATCCTTGCTTGTAATAAAACAAGGCGGTCGCTTTGTTGTGTTCCACAAACAATTCTTACGCTTATTTTATTAACAGCAAGAGTGTTTTTTTATAAATCAACCAAAGATATGAACAGTCTTAAAATGTATCAAATTTATTTTCTATGTCAGAATAAATGTTCTATTTTAATATAGGACTTGGATATTTTTTTATTGACTATTAGGGTTGTCGATAACGATATATAATTTATATCATTACCGGTTCTTAATTAAGCGTTATGGTTTCATTGATACGGAACTGAAGCACAACACTACTTTCAATAATAAATAAAATAACAAAGAAATACGGAATACATACTTCTTTATAACAAACAGAATTATTAATATATGTATTAATATATAATTATTATTAAAATTAAATGTATGATATATAATACATTGCATTATTTCGTTTTTTTTTTGAAAACTGTTTCTGAACGACGCGGTAATGACGTTGACTTAATTGACAAGTCAGAACGCAGTTTTTTTTTTGTAAAGCCAAAGAAGTGGAACGGTCCATATTCAATATTCACAATTCTCTCACGATCTTGTTCCGTCGGATTTAATTTATTATTTTTAATGATATTACCGAAAATTACTACTTCATTCCAAAAATAAACAAATCGGAATAATTGCACTATATAGTCATAAGTCTTATATATTTTTGAGTCACACTAAAATGTAATGCACCTAGCGTCGTGTCGGCGTATTTTAAAAAATAACATTTTGATAAAAACCAAATCGTAAACGATGCATATCGGCTGTGAACTATTCACGCATTAAAAAGTTGAAGCATTATTTGTGGTTAATGTAATCTTTTATTGAACAAATCGCTGGGGTAAGAGTCGGGAGCAGCATTCATATTTAAATATAGCTTAGCGGATCATTTCCATGAGCTTTGAGATTTTGAACTACAGAGCTATAAAACGTCAGAGGGTATCACGCTATTTGATGAAATACTATAAACGAATTATTTATAAGAATATATACATTTAATTTTTGATGATTAAAATGCATCTTTATATGTATACGGGTGCTTTGGCACTAAAATATGAACCGATTATATAAATTGTCTATGGTATAAATCTATGTAAAACAATTTTTATTATCCAAATTTTTGTCTATGGTAATCATATTTAATTCTAAATCTGAATCCTTTTTTCAATTAAATCCATTTCTATTATTAAAGTCCCTATACACATTGCTACACACTTCAACTCGCTGCCCTTCCCTTATTTGCGAGCTATGCTAATATTGCACTACAATTGAGTTATCATGGTAATGAGATTTAAATTGGTCCCAGTCTTTGACACCTGCATGAGAAACGCCTCCACTTTATAGGACCTCGTGACTTATTGTGACCGGTACATTCCCTGCTCGACCATATTTGTTTTGAAAATAAATAATGTTTATTATATAAATAAATAATATATATTAATAAAACGTTATATTGTTTATTATATGAGTATTTGAATTTTTCTTTATCATATATTTATACCTGACTCATATATTTCATCTCGTCTCGCTGTAAAGGAACCGACGCGTCGGGATTATGTACATATAAAAAAAAACACCTACTTTTAGTTAAATGAGTACAGGCGTAAATCTTAGATATCATTATATCTATTTAGTTTATATATACATATATTTTAAAATCAATAAAATCAGCGTGTCGCATACTAAGTAAAGGTGAGTAGGCTAAACACCGAACCCCCGTGACTGTAATGCAAGTCGCATTCCGTTTTTGCTTACACTAACCTTACCTTTAGCTTTAAATGTATGCGTGAACAATGAGCATCACTAATTCAGAGCAATCTGTACAGAATTAAGCTGGACAATGTGCTCTATGCTTCATTTGCAATTTTAGTATATTAACGTCAAAGAACATGACATATAAATATGCTTTATGTATCTGATCTATATATTACTATTATATTATTATATAAAAAATAAAACAATTTATGGTTGAATATAAGGATATTCAGTTTACGCAAATTATGTAGGTACCCAAAAAAAAAATACATAAACAAATTATTTGGAGACAAAAGTTAAACTTAATGGAACTTAAGGATTGACGACTTGGATGATACAAATATAGTCTTGCTGGTAAGCATAGAGGTATCTTATATAGGCTCTATATTCTATAAGCTGTGACCCTACTACGAGTCTCCATCTACAAACTAAAAACGAACAGTTTCGAGTGTGAACTTAAAGGTATATGAATGATCGTATACTTTGATACTATCATGTAGGAAGATTAAAAATGATACTATAAGCCGGGAACTTGTGGTAGGATCTCTGCTTTATTTTACCCCAAATATTAGTATTGATAAACATAATAGAAATATGAGTTTTATTAAATCAAAAGATATATCAAAATTTTACACAATTTTACCTTAATGAAATCAGGAAAAAAAAAATAAACAAGTTTTATATTTACAACAATATAGTCCTGTTAAGAAAAAAGAGACGGAAAAACATTACTGACATTCAAAATAATATATCCGAAGGCAAAGTTGGATGACAGCCACTAGTCTAAATATATATTTCTATGGACACTTCTCATATTCCACTAAATCAGCTAGTGATGTGTTAATCTCTCCGTGTATCGAGTTCCTCTTCACTGAAGTTCCCGTCACGCGATTTTACATTCATAGAACAGTGAGTGAGCAATCAGTGTTGTGTTACAGAACGCGTACCCACACTTACTTAATGTCTTACGAAACATTTAATTATAAATACAACCTAATTTAACGTTATTACAAAGTAAAGCCCAACCTAACTAACCTAACATTAAACAAATCTAACCTAACACATGTAATCGTCCTAGTAGGTCTTACATTACACACTTATTCGTCATATATGGCGTTGATTGATGTAAAAAAAAATATATATTTTTTTAATATTATAATTATTTAAGTCTAACTGTATCTAGTGAAGGAAATTGTAACGCTAGAGATATCTAAGACTTTCGAGGGCATTCATTTAAACAAAACTAATATTTTCGGAAGAGCAAACATATTTTTTATCTTGTCTGAACTTAATTACGTTTTGTACAAAGTAACCGAAACGTCGGGAGTATGTAGTTCAAAATAATAAAAGAACGTGGTAGTACATACGAGATTATTAGTTTTATTTATACTCACACTGTTTGTTAGTAAGTGAAATTTAGGCTCACTCTTCCGGTGAAGTAAAAGCCGCAGGGCTAACAGTAATACATACAAAAAATAAGATTTCAAATGTAGAGCCTTCGCATTTCGTATATTACTGGAAAGTATATAATAAAACAAATACATAATAATCGTTTTACATACTAATGTTCGTTATTATTCAAATATATTGAACATACAACTGAAAATGAAAAATCTAAATCGTAATCTAAGCAGGTGCGAGGTTTAAGAATTTGTTTGTTCACGTCTGCAGTCGAGGCGTGGCTGAAGGCGGACTGTGTGTCATATATCTGCTATGTTTCCACCTTATCTAACCACACCAATAAATCCCACATATTTCCAGCTAATAAAATCAACACATTCATATAAATTAGTTTCGTATGAATTTTTTATAATTCATAAGTAACAAGTTTCCTTTTAGGGAAAAACTGTCATTTATAAGATTAATGTATGCACATAATAATAGTTTGTATTGTGAACGATTTAAACGCCAGGCGATATTATGAAATACGATGCTGACGAAATAAAGGCGACCTGGACTGAAACGCGATGAGGTCGATTACAATTAATTAATGAAAAATATGAATGTGATAAAGAATATTGTTATACAAATATAATACATATTCATGAAATAAATATCAAAGCTGTTAGAAATGTCACTGATTTTGTGGAATTCTAAATATTTATACTGTATTATTTAAACTGTCGTTTAACTGCTACGAGGTTTTTGCTTCTAACGATATAGCCACAGGCTGATTTCATATATATATTTTTTACATATATTTAAAATAAAACGATCGTTTTTTTTATATAAAATATTAAAACTATCGTTTTTTTTTTTTCAATATAAGCAGTAAGCACGCATTCTTCATTAAACTTATTTTATCTGTACGAAGTTGTTAGTGTAATGGTGGGACTGTATCTGTGAACACAACCACGCTCGTGTAAATATTTAAAGTCGCCGGACGGTAGGCGGTAGGTATACAGCTATGTTTGAAGAAGATCGCTTTAAACGCGATATCTTGATTACGTTCAGTTCAATAGTAAGTGACAACGACTTTAAATACTCGGCAGCGTGTGAGGAGTTTGTGCTAGCTAACAATTAGGTGCGTTGTTTAAAAAAATATGTACCTTATAGTTATTGTCATAGGTTTTAATTAAGTTTGAACGGTTTATTTGAAAATAATTATCAAATGAAAAAATGTATGAGCCTAAAATATGAATATATATGTATATTTGCAGGCGCGGCGTTGACTGTATATTCAGAAACGCGTAGTTACATGTCCCGGCTCATGATTCGTTTTATCTTGAAATACATACTTGTTATTTGACAAAAAAAAATGCAATTTGTTAATCTTGTAGGCTGTAGCTATTTTTGGCAGTTTTATAACCTTCTAGATGATGAACGGAAAGAATTTAATAAAATGTCAAAGATAATTTTTTTCTATATCTGCTAAACTATTAATCTAAACGAAGTGTGCAAATTTAAAATTATGATTATTTTTAGTTTAGTAGCTTCCTTGTTATAAATAAACATTTAGTTATCAGCATCAACACAGAACTCGAGACGACGATTTTTATAAACGATATCCAGTGATATGTGTCCTTGCAAATAATAAACATTTTCTTTATATTTAATCAAAGCAGAACACGTCGCGGATATCAGCTAGACTATAATATAAATTTACGTTACGCATAATTCGTAATATTAAAAAAAGCTAAGGTGCCTCCTAACCGAGAGATCGATAAGAAATCAGTCACAAATAAGTCAATAATTATTCACGTATCTGTGTCATATAAAAAAACTATCGTAATTTTTATATAATAAATACCTAGAAAATGCATGGAAAAGGATAAGCCAGGTGTGTTCAACCTGTTTACGATTCCTTAATATTCATACAAGTGTGACGCAAACGTTTCTGTTTACTTTATATAGATTAAAACGATACGATGTTAGCGGCTAGGGTTCGACGAACCACAAATATTACACGTATATAGATATATGAATTTTATTTTACTCGTGTATTATGAATGCAAACAGATTTTTGACTTTCCGACACAGGAGTCACGGTTACCACGACGTCGTATACAATTTCATATATGGAAGAATTCAATTATCCTTAATGCTTCGGACGGAATCTTCTATGGGACAGTATTGATAAATAAAGTTTTGTAACATTTTAATATTTTACGTGTAATAGAAGTAAAATTCTTAGAATTAATTATGGTATAATATATACTTATATATAGTTACACTGTAATAATAAATAAAGTTATTTTGTCTATCGGTGTGTTTGTTACCTTACATGCAACCGCCGCTGAATCTTTTTTGATGTTACCCGTTATCTTAATAGATAGGATCTGAGAGACGGATACACGCTTCTGATAATCAACATCCACGTGGAACCACAAGCTATTTGTATTTGTTTTATTATTTTACCTTATTATACGGAATACATTATTAGTTTTTTTGTTATAATTTGCATAATGAAAATAGATTCATTTCCATTTTTGATGTCGGTCACCTTCCAAAAATAGACGACTTATTTTCGGTTTTTGACAACGTTTTGATCATATACGGAAGAACGTTCAAAGATAACTTGATTAGGTCATAAAATACGTGATAATATATTAGTGTTTTATTAAATTCAACGGTTTTGATTTATTTTTATGTGTGTTCAATAAAAACGTCTTACAACTGTTTGGGTACTAATTATTAGGACGTTTGAGATACAATCATATATAATCCAGGCGATACATACTCTGCGCCGCGTCCGTCCTTGAGTCAACAAAGCCCCGATCCACGCGCTAACATATTCAACGCGGCGATTGATGAAGTATAAAATTTCTCAGTAACGTCCCGTTCACAATGGAATTATGATAATTTATCGGTTGGCTTGTGCCGGGCGAGTGTGTGGGAACGCGCGCGGCACGGGCTTTCCCACGATGTTGAACCGGGGCGAAGAATGTCCTCTTCGATACACAAGAAATCATCACTTAAGACTTTACACTTCTAACCGCTGCAACGGCTTAGACACGATACGTCGGAAGCGACATCGAGCCGCTCGAAGTGTACGAATTCGCCCGTCGAAATAGTTCAATGTATCGGTTAGGACTTTTTGGTGTTGCGTCGGTCGAGACGGATTGTAGTTGGTAGCGGCGCGGCACTTCGCTCCGTACAATGGCTGGTGTCGACTCGACTGTTGTGGGAACTCACACCTTTGAATCGATAGCGAATGTTATTGTCTTCTGACTAATTAGGATGAGCTAGATACAGACACTGAGCGAGTGACGCTTTACAAATTAAACATCTTTGTTTTATTCACACATCTAGAGATCGACTATTGTCTGAAACACGCGGACATAATCACAATACTCAGCTCGCATTTAACTTCATAGTACCGATGGCTTTCGTAACTCGAATACAAAGTGTTCGACAACGTTTTCTAAGTACTGATAATTTTATGTATCACTCAGTTGTAAAAAGATTGTATAGCAATTTCTATTCCTTCGTCTGTATGACGGCGATAACAGGCCGCGTGCGACACCTCCGACAACAGGGTTGACACTTAATTGATAATATAATATATTAAATAATAATAATATTATCAATCCTATAAATATTTGTTCTATATTTGAATTATTTATAATTTATCATCGTATCTACAATAAAAAACGTAAATCATACATTTAAAAAAAATTATAATTTTACAATAATATATTTAACTTAATATGTTATGAAACAATTTAAAACTATTTTGCCATTGTATTTAAGGTGTCGCGAATCAATATGGCGGCCGGGTGACGTCTTTGGTTCTGACATGAGGGGAGCGTCTTACGTGAGGGTACGCGTGGGAAAGCGTGCTGGCCAGGTGATGATACTTGGAGCTACAGCTGTTTGACTTATTATATTATGCTAATTATATAATAAAATCTATTTAAGTTTAAGATATTTTCATATATTAGTTAATTTCATTTAATTGTTCTTTTTTTTTTAATCACATTTTGTTGTTTCAGATATTCTGTCCTTACAAACTTGAACTATATATATTCTTTTAACGATTAATAGTTTTAATTATTATTACTTCTCAGTTATATTATGCCACGAAATATAAAAATATATTTATAATGCAAAACCTTTCAGTTATCTGTAGATAATTTTTTAAACTTTTAAAAATAATAATGATCGTCAGCCCTATCTTTATCACGGGCGCTTCGCCACAATCGCCGTAGGGCGCATAAAAGCCGAGTGTCGATCAGCGCGCGCGCCATTCGTTCACAGACCGCCGCGAGAATAACAACAATGATACTCCCGAGTCGTACCACGTCTCCCACACACGGGGCCTTCCATCCCCCGACACACGCGCATCCTGACGAGGAGCCCGTTTCCAGGACCTACCAGTACAGGAAAGTTATGAAGCCGATGTTGGAGAGGAAGAGACGAGCGCGCATCAATCGCTGTCTCGACGAGCTGAAAGACCTCATGGTCACCGCACTCCAGGCGGAGGGAGAGAACGTCTCCAAGCTGGAGAAAGCCGACATATTGGAGTTAACCGTCCGTCACCTCCACAGCCTCAAACGGAGAGGTCAGCTCGTGTTGAAACCCGAAATGTCTTACGCGGAACGTTTCCGCGCGGGTTTCGCCCAGTGTGCTACTGAAGTGTCTCAGTTCATAACCAGCGCTACGGTCGCTGCCAACGCGATGCAGCGCCAAGGACCAGTGGATCCTCAAGCCGGGGCTCGGCTTCTCCAGCACCTCAGTAATTGTATACGAAGGCTGGAAGCGCCTGCGGTACAACCTCCAGTGGTCCAGCCGCAGCCGATCGCGCCCGGTGGTGTCGCGAGGCCCACGCCGGTTCAGGCCGTGCCACCCGTGCTACCGACGCAGGCCCCACAGATCCAAAGGACCCTTGAGAGAGGGCTGAAGAGGCTAGCGGAGGAACCCATCGATGTGGAAATGCTCGACACAAAAAGAGTGTATCCGCCTTCACCGCCACACAGCCCCGCCTCCGAGACGGACTCCGCCCAGTCGATGTGGCGGCCCTGGTGACCTGGGTCTAGACCTGCAGCTGGAATCGGAGCTAGACCTGGGACTGGACTCCATAAAACAGTGTGATAGTTATATATTGTTGTTCCGTTATCGTTAACGTTCCTAGAACCGATGTGTGTTTAAATGTGCATGAACTCGCTTTGCTTGTTGAAGTTTTGTTTTTTTTTTTTTAATTTAATAAAGTAAGGTTTCTTTTTTGTTTTTTCTATAAAATATTAGCTGTTATTATTGTATTCCTGACTTCAACGTCTTCCGCGTCGGTAGCACTCTGTTAATTATATTGGATAGAGTATTTAAGTTATTAAGGGCTAAGTTATAACTGTGATACCTATTTGAGGACTAGAATCGAATAGGAATTAATTTGTATGTTAAACAGATACCTTCGTCATCGCTGTGAAAGTGAGAGGAAAATAAAGAGGATTTTTATTGAAATAAATTTGTTTTAGTGATGTTCCTGAACGTTTATTCAGTACAATAGAATTTAGGACGGAAATAACTAAACATCAAAACAAGTTCCATGCAAACAGAATTAAATCAAATCCAGTCTAAAACTGGATAGCGTGTGAACATAGAGATAAAGTTATTAATATAGCTAAATCTCGCATAATTTATGCTAATTCATTATAATATTGACACAAATATATATTATAGTTACGTAACGCTATAATGTTAGTTATATTCGAGTCACAATTAGTATTTTATGTCAAATAAACTATATAGTTAGTTATATTTTACATTCAAAGAGACGCGACGGTGCGCTAAATGTCAATTCTCACGGTGTTGTATCAGACATCACCCGTTATAAACTATCCGAGCGTCTTACTTTTACGGAACAGTTACGTCGATTATTTTACAATAAAATATCCTTTTAATACATCCACGATTCTCTTTATTGTTAAAATTAAATACGTTTTTTTTTTTTAATTTTAATAACAATGAGCAGTATTGAAACTGGCATCGCTATAAAATTAAAACTACATCGCCTTTAGCACAGCAATTTCCTGTTATTGGCATAATAACCATGTTTACTCTCATGGCGGAGTGAAATAAAAGTTTCAAAAAGTTAAACACTCGAAAGGTTAACTGCTGCTGTTAAATTTCGTTACGCTTATTTTTATTGCGATTACCAATTGGCGATGTATGTATTTCATATATATTGTAATTGTCTATCGTTTAATGGATAGCATTCGGACGCGGTTGATACAGAAAATGTATTTCAAATGACGTTTATAGACTATACTAAATTTGTATACTCTGTGATCGTTCGGAAATCTGAATATAAATAAATATAACGATGCTCAAGTCGTAAAATAAAATATATATAAATACATTTTAATAAAATTTGTTACAATTATGTAATAAAATTATTAAAATTTTGTTACGATAATTGTCGAGTGTTTCTTAATGATTTATTTGCTGATAATCTGATAAGAGATTAAAAATTTCAACGAACGATGTCAAATTATAATCATTAGTTAGCTATGATAAGAGGAAAATATCACATATTGATAATTATTTTAAATAACGTATATTTTAAAGCTTTAATGTAAATAGTGATTTAAATAATACTACAGCTAACTGTATAATATATCGTATTTATTTTTATGAGCGAAATTTTTCTAAATCTATGATTAGATATTGAGTCATTAAATACTTAGGATTCACTTATTTATCTGTAATAAATTATATCGAGGCAACAGTTTACAGCATACAGCCTTGTAACCGGAACAATTAATGATTATACATGAATATCAATGAATTACATATTAAGTAATGAAAGATGCATTTTATTTCCTGATACACAACTATTATCTATGACATCTTAAAAGTATACGTCATAATTACATAAAGACTTCCGGTCGCCGTAAAGCCGCAGGGCTGAAGCAATTGTCTACATAAAAACCAAACATTGATTAAGTATAATGAAATAGCGCGATATTTAAAGGGTTTTACTAAGTAGCGTTTACCGACGCGCGTATTGAATTAGTCCGGCCATTCTAATTGGTTGTGTTGCGTGTTTGGTGCTTGGACCGTGGGAAGGTGAAAACGAAGAGCGATTACGCTACGGTGAGATTTGATTGAAGTGTAACAAAACTACACGTTTTGCTTTAATACAACTAAGAAATATGTATATATACATGCAAATGAATTTAATCCTTATTGATATATTAAGATAGATTCATTCGTTTTAATATCATGGTGGCCAGAAGTGTCAAAAAATATTGAACAGCTAAATAATCGTAATCGAAATATATAAAGTTATAAAATGATTTTATTCACTGTTCCCTTATTATGAATGCGGTAATTATTTATCTGTCGTTTCTCACAATTGTGACAAAGAATTTTTTAATGATAGCAACACTGTTAATTTTCCTTGTATGAGATTCGTGCCTTTTAAGGACGTCGATGACGTCACAATTATGTGACATTCGATTTTTAAATCCATTTAACATTAACGTGAATGACATAAATAAAATACAAGCCTGGTTCGACAGTTATATAACATACTAACGAATTATCAATATTATCTGTGTTTTTAATGGAATGGCAGTAATAATAAATTAAAAGCGTGTGATCACCGATGTCACTTGACAGACATTTTGTATGTTATTAAAGCTTGAAAAGCATTAAAACAACCACGCCAAATTCGGAGCTGGTAGTTTATATAAAAAAGGAACTTTCTTTACCATGAAAGCTGACATCAATACCAACATATAAGAATCTAAGTGTAAGGAATACAAAACCATTTGAACGTCAAAATTGACACATAAGTACTATCGCATCACAGATTAAAAATGACGGAAATAACATATATTTTTTTTTAATTAACAAGTTTCTACATTAATCTCAAATCTACAATCAATCCATCTGAAGGCGTGCGCGATCACGTTTTTTTTTTATATGTTTTCTCTTCGATATATTTTGATACCCGCCAGTTAGAGACGGACTTTGAGTTTGAAAGACAGCACACGTAACGGAACTATTAAGATGTTTAATGTGTTTTTCAATCGTGTGTTACAAGTCGAAGCCTTTTATATAATTATATAACATGATATACATATTTAGATATATATTTACTTAACTATCTTAGTATGTCTATCACATAAGTGAATAAATTCTATAGCTTGCTACAAAACCAGACTACAAATTATAATAAGAATTTAACCCTTAAGGAATACTGTATTCTTAGTCTAAGTTGATATCGATGATAGCTACTTACGGAGTATCAACACTTTTTTATTCATAAATCTTCGCACAAATAATATTAACGTAGGTCATTCGATGAGAAACGGGCTTCGTATGAACCGTGACGAAACTTGTACTAAACCTACCGATCGTTTTTGCTTACTTCCAAAATCACGTAACGGACCTCTCTATAAAGGCACTCTCTTGGATTGAGTTTAATAATTGCTGTCTATGAATAATCTGTGCAAGTGCTAATAAACTTCATTCTGTCTTTGGAAACTGTTGTGACATAAAGTAGACAAAGATAGCCGTAATACTGCAAATACTGCAATTAATCTTGAACCAGAATAGTTTTTTAAAAAATTAAAAAAGTAATAGACGTTTTCATATTTTTCAAATAGTCCTACAAAAAGACTTTATATATATATAATTATTGATTAGTATCAAGAGAGTAATCTTTTACAAATTTTAATATTGAGGAATAAAATAAAAAAATTGAGGATTACAATAGTTCGTAACATCAAAACGAGTCGATATTACCTTAAGTAAAATCAAACATGAAATTAAAGATTATAATACAAACAAAATTAAAGCAGCCATAAACAATGTGAATTGTAAAAGTATATAAACATTATAATACTAATTAAGATTAATTAGAATTGAAATAGGTGTAGTGAAAATTCACAATATTTAGTGAGATCGCGTTGCGTTGAGACGCGTCGTTGTCGTGAGTGAGGCGTGCGCCGCACTCGTCACGCGCCCGTGTCGCTGCACGAGCGGACGGGGACGGACTCTGGACATAATTACATATGAATAATCAAGTTTATACAAACAACACTTTGATTTTTGCTTTACGTTACATAAACATTTCATAATCTGTAAAACGATAAAAAACTGTTACAGCGAATAGTCCACTACATCTTTGTTTACAAATATTGATTTCATATAGTAATATCTTTTATTTTATCATGATATAACAGAATTAATACCTATCAACAGTTATTATTTCAAATGTGCTAATTAATTTTAATATTCATTTATAATATTTATTGCTTAATGGTTTAAGTACGTCCCTGGGTTTCGCTCGCCACAGGCGATAGTTTTCCCACGCTCGCGGACGGCCAAGTATAACCCTGCCATTTGCATGTCCGCCCCCCACTGCTTACCGTATTACCCGGCCGAGTTACGATGCACACAGCACCCAGCTCGGCATTCACAATTCCTGTCATACATCATTCCGTCGGGTTCTATCAGCCAATTCATTAGGTACTTTAGTTCTGACAGCAGAGCTACTTAAGAGGCGGATAGTTATCCCAATTATTCGCGATTGTGTTAAAATAAGTACTACGCTTAGATTATACTTAGCGTAAGTATAATTTATTAGACGTAATTTTAGCTAAGCATTCTCGCGATGATAGGCATAACACGGCAAATTGCGTCGCACGTAATAAAGACAGCGTCATAACAAAAAGAAGCTCGAACAGCAACAGAAAAAACCAAAAAAATTATCATAAATTTATATCAAGATTATAATTTACCCGTGCCACGTTTATCTTTAACATAAAACGTATTAATTCTTTGTATTTATGTTTCCGATGTTTGCTTGTGGACCTTGTGTCTTATAAATTAAAAAAAAAAAACATGAATTTTACAACTCCATACATTAATGTTTTTAACACGGAATATAATGTCCGTATTTCTGGAAGTTGGTTAATCTTCGTCACATTATTTATGACTTAAAGTATGCAAAATGGACGCTCGTTATTTTTATTGACGATTAATAAATAATTCATTAATAGATTACAGAAACCTGTTTGATATATTCGATAGGTTTTGGTAAATCCTACTTACGTAACATTTTAATGGCTGTTTGATTGAAGACAATTTTTATTTGAATGATATTTTAAGATTTCGTGATAGAATAAATGTAATGGTAGCTATCACTATTTAGTGCAGCATTTATTCGCGATTTTATTGAGAAAACTGATGTTCAACCGTTCCCACGGCCAAGTTTCCGGCCGAAGCGAATTTTGACAGATAACCACAGACTAAACGCGACGGTACAGATAACACGCTCATTGATAATATATATGTATATATTCAATTAAATATATTTAAAAAAATTATTATATACATCTGTTTCATATGATTAGTCATGACAATGCTATTTAAGATAAAATAGAAAAAAAAATTATAGCTGAAATATAATTTTGACGACATTTTTAAATAAATCTAGTTCATTTCTCAACTATCACTAAATAGTTCTTATAGAAATCTCTCTGAATTTCTTACTAATAAAAATGTCTCCGCATATATCAAACCATACAACAAAGTAAGAATTTACTCAACATACTATATTAATAATGAAAAAAGCCTTTCTTCAATTATAAATATTTTAAACCTTTTCCTTCCACTCAAATTCATAACACAGATAAATAATAATACCAACATCTATGTCAGTTCAATTTAAATTTATAAATAAGTTAACTACTGTACATTTATTATTTACTAGTTTTTTATTTGTGTTCGTACGTTTTGTATAATCTACAATTACTGTAAACTTTTCTGCGGACGCTCACATCAACAGAATGACCATCAATTAAATGCACGGGCGCCGTTCACAAACTAGTTCTGTAAAATATACCGATACAAACGTTTCTTAATGCATGCTTTTATTTTTTAAAACATACCTATAATTATTATTGTTCCATTTCTTTTGCGTCCATTCATATTTATTAATAGTCACTCGAAGGAAACCATTGTTCTTTTAATCTGTGGATTGATATTAATTTGAAAAAGTTTGAATGTAAATTGACGTTTCTATTTGATATTAAAAAAATTAACAGGTCTTTTTTTTTTGTTGAATGATATAATGATGTTAACGTATAAATATAATGCCAATGTGATACACACGTCTGTTATCTCATAAAATTCGATATCTCAAACAAATCTTAATGTATACAGATGTAAAGTCGTTTTATTAAATATTTATAAGGATTAAAAGTTTTTTTTAAAAATTACCTGTTATACAGCCTTGGAATATAAGTATCTTCTTAAAATCTTTTGATCTTTGTACAGATAATATTCTAATTTTCTTTACGTTAGTCATAAAATATTTGAAATCAATAATTATTTTTTTTTATTACTATTGTCCCACGTATTCGCTCGAAAACCCCGTTATATTTATTTCAAGTTCACATAAATTTTCTGGCTCTATCTTGAGAATTCTGTGTACGGTTAAAGTCGTTTCTTATCGCAAAACTTTTACTGTTCGATATTTTTCTTTTCTTCTTTGTTTTTTTTGTTCTGCTTGAAACCAGAATAGTCCTGGCATAAAACTTCACCCGTATAAAACCATGGTATGTATTTACACACCGAAACTGTCATTAATACCTTCCTTTCAAATAATTATGGCCAATAAGAGAAACACCAATGAAATTATAAAAGGACTATTCATGTATAATCACAAACAGACTATAAATGTAAGTATATATACTTAAACATAAATTTAGATTAATAATTTGAATGTATATATTATATAATTTGTATATTAATTTTAGACTTTATTACACCATTTTTAATAATTTATTAATAAGATTATATTTTTAATTGTAGTCTATTTATACACTGTCTATACCTTCTAGAATCAAATCCGACTTAATTAAAAAAATATGTTTGTTTTTAATTTGAACACAATAAAAAAAAAATAGTTGAACCTTCTTTGTAAGTTAAATTGCCATAGACTTGGTAGAGACAGGTAGTGAAACATTTAAAAAAAATATATATATTTTTTTTTCTCATGCAACCTTTTTTTATATTATAAAACAAAATATATTTTATTATTTCCATTAAAAGGAATATTGCATCAATATTAAGACCACTATTTTCACAATTTATGTATATTTTTTTATTTCTGACAATTGACATATTAAAACTTTTTCTACTATAGTCACAACATCATAAGTCCAATGTCCGTGACTTAAAAAATAAACCACTTAGATTAATCCTATCCTTCCTTATAACCGATCAAATAATTAAGACAAATTCTATTACACGTGCTGGTCGATTATGAGCTATTAATTATACATATATGCGGCTCTAAAGATACATAATAAAAAGGTTAACTTAACTATGACGGGCGCGGAGATTTAAATAAATCGCCGTTTATAAAATTATAATAATTTATGTAGCTTTAAAAATGTTCATAACTCTTAAAAAATTTTGTAGAATTTTGTGGACCGTGCTATAAAATAGGAGCAATTAATTTTTACTACCTATACTAATACAAAGACGTGTGTCTCCGTGTGCGTGACAGTCATTATTTTATAATATTAATAATCGATATATTTTTTTTTAAATAAACACTGAATATCTAACAATAATCTCATTCTGATGTGCGTATATAAATAAATAAAAAAAAAAATAATTAAAAATTTAAGAATAAATTTCTTAATTTTATATTCCGTTAATTGATATTTATTAATCACAAAAATTAATAATACATAGATTTTACAAGCGATTGTGAGAATTCTCTGTCTTGTGTTTCTCACGCTAAGACAAAAAAAAAACGACGCCCACACTGACGATTCTAATTATAAGACTGGTATATTATGCACGTGCCTTACAGACATGGAATATTTAAATTAAATACGAAAATTTAATAATACATACATATTTAAAAAGTCTTTACATACAATTCTATGTTCATCGATAGAATATTTACAACTGCGACAGAATATGAACTGTTACAGATAATAAAGATATATAAAAATGATTAGTACTATAAAAAAATATATTGCGATTTAGTGATCAATTTAAAAAAAATATTCATAAATAAATATTTGATTTTTATAAATTTGACAAATAAATTCGTGTTTGTGTTCCGACAGACATCTGATGAAAATAAAAATTTATATGTAAATGTCCTGAATCTTATCTGTTGTCTGTAGTTTAAAATGAAATATGCTGAACTATATATGTATATTAATATTAAAATCTTCATGTTGATAAAAGAAACGAATAAATTAGAAAGATAAATCGGTAGCGATAGTGTAAGTTCTCGAAATGCTGTCATTACTGTGTAAAAAATATATTGTCTATGGAATAATTAAATTTATTGTATTTAAATTATTGTTATAAAAATACAAAAAGATTACGATTTTCTTTTATTGAATCTATAATCATGATGGTTTATTTTTTTCATATATTGGATTTTTTTAGTAATCGTACCGTCGTCTATGGCAATAAAGAGTTTGGAAAAAGTAAGAATAAACGAAACGCAGCCGTCGACGTTACATTTAAATAATTACTGGCTGAAAAAAAAAACTTCTAGCTTTGATATAAGAAGTTCATTGTGGAGTTTGCGTCATTGTTTTGTCTAACGTTTGGACAATCGATCGATAACTTTATATGAGTGTTATAAACAAAATAATATTAATATATATCACTAGAATACTTGGCGTTTGAAGAACGTTTTGTTATATAGATAATTTAACGAGTTCCATTTTCAAATTTAATTTTTATTCTCAACCCCCAGTTCCGAGGTTATAATTATATGGTTTTAAACCGTAATTTTATGACGAGGGTCCCAACTTTTGGAATGACAAAGACAAACTATTACGGAATTTAAAAAGCGACCCCCGCTAAATGTTACCTGAGGAGAAAAAGTTGCCGGCAATTTAACTTGTGTCCCATTTTTGGGTTCGTTCATTTATTGCCAGATTCATTCTTTTTATCTCTTTAAGAAATTCACCGCCAAAGAATCAGTAATAATCTTACTCGGAAAAAAAATATGTCGAGAGACATGTATTGCATTACGGTCATTATCGTATTTGTTTCAACTATCCCGTACTTTTTTTATTATTAGTTTGCATAAGGTTTTTTTTCTCTCATAATTAAAGGTTCCGTTTGAAAATTCAGAACAATAGGTTATAAAGCTATATAACCACGTGCTTAACTTCAGAGGGTAATTTGTAAGGCTTACAAAGTAATTCATTTTCTGGACGTATTTTATAAATATTAAAAAAAAAACGGTGTACAACGCATACAGTTTCAGTCAATAATTTAACAGAAATATTCGATTAAAATTTTAAGCATTTATTGAATGTTATTGAATGTGTCATACATTATTTATGATTATTTAAAAATATCTGTGGAAATTTATAAAAAACCTTCGCAATTAATCTCTGTTAATGTGTATGCGTAAACTTAATTACGTTAATAATTATCCTGCTCGGGTGAGTGTTTGTTGCTCATGTAAGATGATACAGAGGCCACACGTGCTCCCGCCATGAATGGGAAGGGCAGGGAACGGGAGAGCGAGGGGGCGACGGGGCCAGGCGGGGAAAGGGGAAAGGGAACGGGAGCGAAGGCTTTTTTCAGGCAGTACGATCCGATCCACGGGCGGAGACGCGCGTGCGGCCCCAAAGCTTTACAATATTTGCCATCAATACCGCGAAGTTTTGAAGGTTAGATTTATTTTCGTACTTTGTTCATGGTTCACTGTGTGGAGTTCAATAAAGTTTAGGAAGTTCACGCATCATTAATATCTATTATTGACAGGTCGATGATGTCGGACCCGGCGCCGCTGTCCAAAACAGCCAAATACAAGAAGATAACTAAACCGTTACTGGAGAGGAAACGAAGGGCGCGCATCAATAGATGTCTGGACGAATTAAAGGACCTGATGGTCGGTGCACTGGAGGTACGTACATAACACAAACGTCGTAAATAAATTATATAATTCAATTACAAAAAGACATAGTTTTTACCCAACAATATTTTACTTGGCATTGCTTTTTGTACATAATGTCCCATAAAGGCCGTCACGATCGATGGCTAGACGACGTCACAAAAAATTGGCACAAAACGAGAATTGAGGAGATAAGGCTATTGTTAGGATTTCTATGCGTTATACAATAAGGAAGAAATTGTTAGAAGTCCCACAGCTCTTATAATACGCATGTCTCAAATAAGTTTGTGTTCACCTGGTTGGATTAGGCTCAGAGATTTATAGACGAAGTATAAAAATACAGTGAAGTCAAAAGTAATCAATTATTATAATTACCTTATGACAATCATGAAAGGCCAATTCATCTTAGCTTACGCCCGTTTTATTTATTCACAGTTGTCGTTTTGTTTCCGTCTGACTTATTTATCGCGAGCGAGTCCGCTTCACACTGGAACACAATACTTAATGCTCGTTAATTAACAGTAGCCCATAGCACGGTTATGTTAATGTGACGTCTCGCCCAGCACCTGTTAGTAATCCATAATTTCTTTTTGTCCAGATCGATGACGACAACCTGAGCAAGCTGGAGAAGGCTGATATCCTTGAGCTAACCGTGAATCACCTCACAAAGTTGCACAGACCCAAGGATCCCGTTATGGAAGCGAAGAAATTTCAAGCCGGATTCGGACAATGCGCGGCTGAGGCTTGTAGATTTATTATGTCCGTACCAGATTTAGACTCAAAAGTTAGTCAAAATCTCGTTGGACATCTGTCGAGACTGATCACATCCCAGCCGCTGACGATTCAAGTACCGGAGAGGTCTTCATTTTCGCCGCCGACATCTCCATCGTCCGTTGTCTCCGATAGACATCATTACTACAGCGATCACGAGAGATCATCCTCAGACGCTGAGGACTCTGTATACTCGGGAGACAGCGCAACAAAACAATGGACATACAAACCCAGTAATAAACAAAGTTTACCAGTCACCGGATTACTTACGACGGTTGACAAGCTATCGCCCCATAACCCAGAACACACCTTCAACGGCCATCGGAACGGGACTTACTTTAACAAAGTTCCAGCTGAAGCGAAAGACGTTATATTGCAGAAGATAAGACAACACATCATGGACAAACGCGGCAACGAGTACGTCGGACACATGGATGTCAACGCAAACGCGGACATCCCCAACGAGAACAGGTACCTTCGTGAGGAGGTCTACAGGAGTGAAGCGCATCACTATCCAGTGCATTACACGACCAACGACACGTTGGATCTCAGAAAAGTAAGATCGCCAGCAAGACAAGCACAAGAGAAATTGAATTCCCCGCCGGAACCGATCCATCCGAACTCAGAATCGGAACATTTAGACAAAAAGCTCCAAATATCCGTCAGCGTTCCGGAACATTGCGAGTCTCCGATGGACTACAGCAACTTGCCGCCCAAGAAGAAGAGGAAGTTGATCGAGTACCAGGAGTACAAAAAACAGGAGGAGGCGAGGAGGCAGAACGCTTTCTACGAGGAAAAGGAACGCCGATACGGAGCGCCTTCCGACAGCGAGACCGACGCCAACAAGTGGCGACCTTGGTGATCGATAAAATTACTATCGAATCTCGATGTTAAAAATCTTATTCACAAGATAACTCGATATAGTAGAGGACGCCTTTGAGAGAAAGCGTTCCCATATTGCGAAAATCGCCGTATCGCTTGATTACTGTCGATGTGATATTAATACTTCCACGTCAAAGCTTTAATTTGTTTTAACTCGTTTTATTATCTAAGAACTAATATGTGCCTTATTTAAGATTGTTTAATGTTAAGTTTCAATTGATATGCGGTAATGTGCCATGAACTGATCTCTGTCTTCCTTGGATAAACGTAATAATTTTTGTATCTTTATCGTAAAAATAAAAAAATCGTCTGTTTATATTAAGTTTTGTAACCGTTTTAAGGATTTGTACAAAATATTATATTGTGTGATCTATTTTCATTATTATAAATAATAAATTTATATTTGCTAAATTTAGTAATTTTATTTTAACAAAGTACCAACCTTCTTAATATGACCACACAAATGAAAAGTATAGTTTTTCAAGAGAATCGATTGTCACTTTACACATTGTTTGATTTTAAAATCCAAAAGTTTAAAATATGTGAAATAAAATGTTCATTTTAGCTCATAAAGAATAAAAAATAAAATATTCAATACTTTTAGTTATAACGTGGAGACGCTAATTTATTTTTTATATGATTGCTCAGTCTTTCAAACACCCAACTACTCAACCCTGTGAATGTACCCATTTATAAAAAGTTGGTAAACTCAGAGATAATATCTTTCTATACAGTAAAATCCTAATTAGTTACTACTAGTGTCATCTATAAGTAGATCGTGTATAACAGTTAAACTTCTTAAACACGACATCTAGTGAAAGTGGGTGTAAACACTTCTAACTTCTGAATCCAAGTTTCCAAAACATAAAATTTAAAGTGTGACATCTCGTAGACATTTGTTAGTTATAGAAAGCGACATCTCTCGGTACTTTGAGAATTTCCTTACCAGAACAGTGTGATACATAGTGCCTTAATATAACGTAACACGTTTGCTAAATTAGCAGTAACAAATATATTAATTATGTAGATCGGTTTTTTTTTATATTTCCATGTTTGTTTTTTGTTTTATATAATTTATATTTGTTTATAGATTCTATTGTTACAAATTATAAATGTGTAAATTTTACATATTAAAAAAATATCGTGTTTTAAAAAGTGGACCTTGCCTGCTACTTACTAACAGATGGCGCTGTCATATATTATACGTGACAGTGATTTATACCTCGTACACTCATTGCTACTACGAGAGTGGGGCGTGTCGTGAAGGCATCACAATTCAGGAGTTCATTCATTCAAAAACAAGTCGGCTTTCGGACCAGTTGATTGCAGCAAACAAGGCAAAATGCGTTACGCGCGAAATATAACGAACTCTTTCGAAATTTAAAAAGCGAACTGACAGTTGACTTTGTCAAATATTTTTTATAATATCTAGATTGTTGTGCATTTGTGATGTTTTAGTGTTAAGTGCAGTGTTTTGTATTCAAATGTTGTGTTGACGGGCGATGCTTGTGGGGGAGCAATCGCCGGCACCGCGGGTGGTGGCCGGCTTGCGAAAACTTCGTCCTGAACTGACTCCAGGGCCTGTTATAACGCCTGCTGACCCTAATCTAAGAATATCAGGTCAGTTTGAGACAACCCAATTTATATTTAGATGAATTATTGACGTGTTTTCGATTATTA
This sequence comes from Danaus plexippus, assembly GCF_018135715.1. NCBI lineage: Eukaryota > Metazoa > Arthropoda > Insecta > Lepidoptera > Nymphalidae > Danaus > Danaus plexippus. The sequence goes on along the minus strand of NC_083548.1, from coordinate 2,247,511 downwards.
AATAGGCAGAAATCGTCATAATTAAAAAAATAGGTATTCCAATTTAATATTCAAGTTAAATTTTGCATATGTATATAGATTATCGTATTATTTCGATTATAAATTAGGTCAGCGGGTTGAATCTGCAACGTCAGTGGGTCGATAACCTCTCGATACATATGTTGTCTGTAAATTATTTATGAACGTTATATAATTAACCTATTTTAATAAAATCTTTTGATAATACATATGTTTGTAAATATTAATAACACGCCTGGTAGACTATTATTATTTAAATCGAACGCAAATACTTTATCGGTATCACGTATGTCAATGCAAGGGTATTTGTAATTTTAATTCAAAGTTAATTGTCATAAAATATCCACAGTTATATGTAATACACGTTATTGTTGCTGACAGTGGTGGGATTGTCATTTCTGGAACATCTGCTGGTAATAGAGCGGAAAGGAAGTCAACATCTGGCTTTTGTGAGGGCATTGTTTTATTGGACATATAACTATTTCTATTTAACATCGCGAATAAATAAATTTAACATTTCGGTGATGACGGAAGAAATCATATTGGTGTCTTTGTATTTTAGGCATTTAGTTAAATAGTTTCGAATGTTGTGTAAAACGTTCTCGTAGGTAAAACTTTTCAAATGTGCACAGTATATTCTGCCAAAGTTACGTAAATTCAAGTAGGTTCGTGTTAATATGTTACCTTTTTGCTAGACTTTCTCGGACTGATTGAGTTATTCATATTGCTAGTGTTTACTATTTTATCAATTAGAGTAACAATTGCTTTGTCTGTTGACCTTTTGACATGATCATAAGGAAATAGATAAATATTTAGCTGTGAGATATCTCATATAATTACTTATTACGCTTACTTCGCAAATGCAAGAGATGGTTTAACGATATCATTTTTCATAAAGTTACATAATTGCTTCTGTATTTTAATTTCGATCTACCGCCAACATTCACTCGTTTTCAACTTGAGAATATTTCCGAATATTTTTATGTGTTTTTATTAATAACTTTAATAATAGCCATGTGGCATGTGTAAGCCTTAAATAACAGGGAAATCCTTTATGTAACCTTCCAATCTGTATCTTAACTGAGTGACACAAGGTTTTCGCTCGAAAATAATACTTTTATAGCTTTGGCATTCAAATTATGCGCCGTAACACACGGTTGTATTATTTCAGTAAAAGAAACTGTCGTAATGACTAATTTTTTTTATCCTTATTACACATATAAATTTACCTTGCTAGTTTTTAATAATTGCAATAAAATTTTCCTCGTTGTACTATTAATTTCAGTTTCATTATGTTGTTAACATAAATTCAAATTGTCAAAGGGTAATTTGGAACCTAAGTTTTTTTAAATAATGATAGACATATTTTTGAACAGAACATTGTTTTCTAACCGGGTTTAGGCTTGCATGTCACCGAAACACGTAAAATTTCTGAACGTTCGATAAATGTCAAATGCGTTCGAAATTCAAATCTGCTCGCATGTTATTCGTACATTGATATTTATCCGAATTGTTTTATTACAATTCAAGGTTTTGTTAGGTTTATGTCTTACGTAACATTTGTTTTGTTTACGTAAATAATATTTTATTTCATTATGTACAACATTACTTAATGTTAATTTTGAGGTTTACTTTTGTATTTATTTTTTTAATTACTTATAATTATATTAACTTAAATCACTCCCCAGTTTTCAATTAAGGTAATTGAAGATTGTTTTTTGATAAAATGTTATATGTTTAAAATGGAAATATCTTTCAAGAGATGATCTTTTTTGTAATATTGTTGATTAAATTTAATTGAAAACTTCAATTAGAATAATGTTCGTTTCTATAATTACGACCAATGTAAGCTGGAGCGTCTTTCCCACACTTATTAATATTAATATTACATAAAAGCCTCTTTATAGTAAATAAAACTCAAAAGCATATTGTAAAATAATTCTTTTTAGTGTTATTTAAATTGTCAAAGCTTTTATGGTTTCGTATAACTTACATATTGGGTTTAAAAATATTGTCATATATCAAAACAAAAAAAAAATGTCTTTTATTACAGTTGAGCTCAACATAACTCATTTGTCTTCTTTCCTATGCCAGAGACAATATTGTTGCTGAGTTTATGTCAAACTAAATATGACTAAATTGTACAAATGATAGTATCAATGTAGATCTAAGTGCTCGTGCTAAGGACACTGTTCCACTTCACCCGCACTTCCTCATTTATTTCATATCTTTCGATCATCTTCGGACTTTTCTCCGGATTTATGCTTCGTTTTCTAATCTATAATGTCATTGATATATTTATTCACAGATCTATGTATAGTCTTGTTTGTTTTATTCATGATGTAATAATTGTCGCCAGGTGTTCTGCGCCAGTATTACAATGAGGACGTCCATTCGTGGTCGTGGGTCCGCGTGGCCGTCCGTGGTGGATGCTTGCTTGCGTGGCGCGACGGAACATTGCCGAGACGACCTGCTGCAAGACTCCCCCTGCGGCACTTGCACCTTAGGGCTGCCGCAGCTCTCCCCAACGCCTTCCAGCTGTCCAGGCTGCGAGATGACTCCGCAGTTGCCACGTTTCAGGTAACTATAGGGTTCTGACCTTTGCTTGATATTTCAAGCGTCTATAGACTACAATGACCGTTTTACTCGATATTTATAAAGCAGTAAATTAAAATAGCATTAAATAAGTAAACTTAAATAGCATTAAACTATACCTAACATTTAACGTACCTTTGTTATATACAAGTTATTAATATATAATTTGCAAGGGAAAAGCATCTTACCTAATCTAATGCTGCTCTATGCTCTATAGAACTTCTATAGTTATATGTACAAATAAAAATAGTTATATATACATATAAATAATTAAATTATTGTAATTAAAATGTATTACTTATATATTTTACTTCCTAGTTAATAATATTGTCAGAAAATTTAAAATAATCTTGAAATTATTATATCTAGTTTAAAGAAAATACAATTGAAAATTGATTTTCAATGTCATAAGTTACTTGTTTGTGACGTCATAAGTACGACATCAGTCAGTTGGTTACGTGTAACGGAAATATCAATAAATAGTGATATGTGTTAGTATTCAAGAAATTGTTAACACCAAAGTAAAAAACAGACTCCGATGATTTCATCAAGTAAAATGGGGTGATATTTTACGTACGTAACTCACATAACTTACGTTTGGTGCGAATTCGTCCAGTGCTTAGTATGGGTGCATCGTCACTGATTACACACAGTTTAGATACTTTCTTGAATCTAAGTTAATGATAAGATTTATATTTGAAATAATTTGAAATATTCAGTTTTCATTTCAATGATAGAACCCTTAAAACCCTAGAAGCCTGTAATAAGGCTATAAATATTTACAAAAAAAAAAAATACGATACGTCTATATGTAAAAATTATTAAATCTAGTAACACCTAATATTTGAATAAATCTACTTTTCTTTATATTTTTTTCATATTATTTTGATAAAGTCAAGCTGATAAGTGACTTCCTTTTATTTAATATTATTCAAACAAATTAAATAATGAACACTGTTTATTATACCTGAAATCGTTTTTTAAAAACTAGATACCTATAAGTATGCGAATAAAACAAGCCTAGTGTATGCAATTACGTAAATAATTTGCTGTATGAAATTTTAAGACTAAAGAAGTTTTTTTTTTGTAATTTTAATAATATAGATACGAAATAAAAATGCTAAATTATAAGTACATAGCTTAGTATGTAATCAGCCTTATTTTAGGTATCATTTTACGGTCTATATTCACTTAATAGTTGATATTTTTAAAACTACGTTTATTTTAAACTATTTATATTTCAGCTCGGATCTTTAACTATTCTTGTCTCGAAAACTATTGTCTCGAATGATTTGTATGGAAAACTTTATAACTGTTGGTATTTATTAACACGTACTAAGATCCAAAGTAATATTGTTAATGAATAATGATTTCTATCCAACATAACGTTGCCTTTCAAATATTTCAAATATTCAAGTAACGATCTCCTAGTACTAAGCATGAACCCGTTCACTATTGAGCCAAGTAAGGCTGGATCGTTTTACAAAGATAATTATCTCATCACTTAGAGATGCGTTATATAATTGGCACGGTTCATTATAAACATATATTATTTTATATATATTACGTACCTAGATATAGTTTTAGCAAATTAAGTACATATATAATGTTAGGATTTATTCAAACAAGTTAATATATTATGTTTTTTCTATGTATGTACCTATTTAAACCCTTTAAAATATAATTTAACTTCAACCGTTGCATCGTTAACTAAGAATGTGTTTACCTGTACAAGAATGTAAACGCTAACCACGAATGTCCTTCGCTGCGAGTTTACTATTGCAATTTATTTAATAAAGCAACTATTCAATACACGCTTAGTCCGAGTTTGAATATCACTACATACGACGAGTTTCTCGTCTCGCCCTTAACAACCTACGTTGATACTATAATTTACGAAGTTTAATGAATGAAAAACTCTTATGTTTCTGTATGTATCGTGAATATAGTTACTTGGACTTGGCATACTGAGGACACGTGTGTACAGTCATCGGTAGCTATACCAGTTTAATACAATTATAACAAACACAGGAATGTCAATACATTTGAACATAAATTAAATTATACTATACATAAACACTCTGATTTATATTGAACGTACAATTACGTTGTAGGGAACATTTTTTTTGCAATATTAATGTGAAGTGCTATAACCTTGGAGCAATGAAAAAGATCGCGTTCAGTTGCGAATTATTTATGAAAGCATTGTTCAGTGACCAATATATTATGATGATTTATTATGATTCTGTCGCTAATGGGACACGCTCGTTACGAATTATCACTGATAAGCCGTTAAGTGATAAGCGCAATGCCGAGATTTGCATCACGACATGCAAATTCACGACGTATTTTTTCCACTTATAATGAAACGCTAATTGATTTGTCGCTGCTATTCACGTATGTAACGCTCGGATTGTACTTGCATATTTTTTATATGAATTATTTGTTAGGAAATATTAATTTAATGCTTGCAAAGAATAGAACCGTCTCGCGAGATGTTCGGATCCCCTTCGGAACACCTTTCTCACGACCCGCTCGATTTAATAGACCTCAATAAAGCTCAACACCCGTAAATCATTGCCTGTTTGTTATCCGAGAGCTTTTGATACTACTACTAGTTAACATACGAAGGGATAGAAAGCGAAGGTGTCGACACCTTAACAAACACGTTATGACAAGGGAAAAACCTTGATACACTCTTAAATAGTTCAAACTAGTTCTCGAAATTTTTTGGGACCCCTTCAAGGATCCGAACTACGAACCCATTATGGATATTCAAATTGCAATTTCGTCACCATTCAGATTGAGTCATAAATTCGCTGTCACATTTATTACCATTATAATATCAGCCATGTTTGTTGCAGGCTTGCAATGCGACGGAATACGCCCGTTGGGTACGCGCCCTGTGCGTCGAAATACTTGGACAGACGCCGCTGCCGCAAGTTAGATTTCTGGACGTACTTCCAGCAGCGGACACGAATAACAAGGAACCAAAGAAAATAACACTACAGGAGACGCCCATGTGTCCCCCGAGGCCTCCTCCCAGAGCTAGACGGAGATTGTTAACCGCGTCAGAGACTCAGCTGTCGAGAAGGGACCACTCGCCCGCTGCAACCGACGAAGGCATAGTCGTGGACCATGACGACTGCGACTCTTCGTCCGACCGCAGCCTCGACCTGTCCCTGTCTCTCGACACACTGAAGACCATCGACGTGGTAGATGCGCCAATAAGGAAAGCAGAGGTCGTTAAATGTGACAATTGCTGTAAACTAACCGCGAGTCCTCCACAGCACCACACGTTACCCCGAGCGAGAACCTCGGACACTGAACTCGGTCGACATCGGTATTTGAAACGCTGGGAGGGTACCACAGCTGGAGCTGAGAGAGGACGGTTCGCGTTAGAAGCAGCGAGAAGAAAGACTGCCGCGTTAGAGAACAGAGCCAGGTCATGTTCACCGAACGCTCACGAAGTATCACAGTACGTTCCCGTTCGTGAGAGGCGAGCGCTTTTCGAATCACTGTCACAAAGCGGTGGCAGCTTAGCTCGCAGTAGTGAACAGCTGGCTCGGCCGGTTATGGAGACGCCAAGGCGGGCGGCGTCCTTGCACGACCTGCAAGCGCCGCCGACACGTTCTGTTAGCGATTTACGTCAGTTCTTCGAAGCGGTGGCGCGAGGTGTCGGAGCCTGCTCGGGATTGTACACCCCTAATCCTGTCCCGCGCTACACCTCGCTAGCCTGCGCCTGACTTGTACATACATATTGTAGATAGGACTCACGGCGTGGACCGCCGGTCTAAGTCGTTCGTTTTAAGACTGTTAAAAGTATTGTTATTAAATACGTAATATAAATAAAACACATTAACTAATAGCTATGTTGTTTCTGTTCCCTGTTACACTCGGAAGATTTATATCCGACCATCATTGATCGATGGAGGCGGTATATTTTAGTAGACATCGATAATTTCTAAAGCCTCGAGACTAGTGCCTATTGTTTATTACTGTAACGATGGTCTTAATAGCATTTTGACAATGGTAGTCTCTGAAATGTCACTCGATGGCACAGCGCGTCTCAAAGGTCGCTCTCGAGTCCTTCACACGATCTCACATTGTGTTGAAATCCATTGCAAAACATTTGTCAGACACGTTTTGCTATTGTTATTAAGTTTTTCTAAACGTACAATGGTAAGTAAAACAAAACTTGCATTTTGTTTGAAAGTAAATATTCCACGCCTACTTTGCTCTCCAAAAGGGGAGACATCGCATGATGAGGTCATTTGATATTTTTCTTGAGTAATAAACTTACGTGGCCCTATTTAATAATTTATTGCGACCGATACATATTAAGAGCATATTATGCAGGGGCAATAAAATGCACATCCTTTATCGATTTTATTTTTTAACCTGAATAAGTCACGGATATCCGCAGATGCAATGTTATTGAAAATCTTTACTAAAAACCTCTCATGATAATAACGCAAATGGGTCTACTAATTTAAACTGTGGTAACGAGTTTATGTGTGACATTTAATATTACTCTACTGAATTATATATTCTGTGACGACGCGGCAAATAGAGCAGCTCAATTAAAATAGAATTTAAATACCGAACGTTGTTAATAAATTTAACTACGCCAATATAAATTTTATTAATGTGAGAAATTTATCTTAACTATTTATAGGTAAAAATAAAATATTTAGATAATATAGACTATAAAAGTTAAAGGCATACTGCTTGAAGCAATTTGTTTTTAGATCGACAAACAATGACCGCTTGAGCCTTGAGGTGGCCGTGGCAACGCTTGCCATTTAGACGTGAATAAGGCTTGAACCCTGGCTCTTAAATATTTGTAGGTTGTATACAGTTATTCTAAATACATTAATTGAATTTTAAAGTGAGATTTTTTTATTCGTAACTTTGGCTGAATATACTGTGCACATTTTTTCACGGCTGTACGCCATAAATAAGTGATTGATTAAGCTGTCTCACACATTATCTATGCTTTACAAACCTACTTTATTCCCACATGTATTTCAAAACAAACAGTTGTTAAACAAATGTTAAACTGTTGTAATTGCACGTTTAATTGACCGCTGCGTCTTTAAAACATGTTTACGTAAACTAATTGATGTATCGTTATTTGTGTAACGATGTTATTTCAAACATTTTAACTTATTTAAACTATTTTAATTGAAATACGAGTACTTACTAAATTGTTTATACTTATTTCTGACTCGCTTTTCTTATGTTTATATTTAACTTTAAAATCGACATTATAAATCGAGAGCCATCACTTAGTGTAATATGAAAGGTGACTAACGTACAATAAAACACAGAGAATAAAAGTAATCCATCATATATAAATGATGAGTTTAAGCTATTCATTCAGTTTGAATCTCTGTTATGTAAGGATTTAATGTTAGTAAATTAGCAGCAGGAATGTGGCCGTATCGAATGATGGTAACCGCACAAAAATCATATTTATAAAAAATTATAAGAAAAGGAGATAGAAAAAGTACAAAGGGTGCCGGGGGATGGCACAGGTAGCCGAATTGGATCCTGTGTTGATATAAAGACAGATATAAAGTTCAGTGGATGCTATGTAACTGTAGATGATAAATGAAAGTTCAAAGAATTGTTTTATTCAATGTTTTAATCGATTAATCGGTCAATCGATTCCGCCCAAAGTTGTTATTATCTGTATTTGTATCGATCAAAAGCAGATATCTTATCTATTTCGCATTCAACATATGATGGTTTTTGTTACACTGATTCCACGATTTCTTTGTTAAATCGGATGAAACTAAACTGTGTATCAAACGTAATAAGTTTTTAATGTCTTAATTATAATAACAATTAGAAATTAAATTACATCGGCAACACCCGATGTTAATGTAAATGATAATATCGTATATTTATGCAATCCATTACGACAAACAATGACACTATATAGTATATCCTAATAAATGTTAAATGACTCATATTCTAGAGACGGTGATAATGTTTTTATTTGGGCGTCTATATTCAAGGTCACTTAGCTGGCATTTTAAAATGCAGTCTATCTAAGTGTAACATAAAATTAAATTAAAACATTTATAAAATAAATATATGAAAACTGAAACGTTATCTTCTTTGAGTATATTTTGTATTGGCTTTTAACATGAAGATATATGGAAGGGTAAAGAGATTTCACACAAGTTATGGCGTTATTGGTATTAAAGGAAACCTAGACTATGATTTCAATCTGCCGTTTCCTGTCGATCGTCGAAAGATAACATAGGATTGCCACCCGCATGACACCCGCTTTTCTGAGTAATCGTAGAAATTAGTAAACATTTGTATACAATCAAAATATGGAATGTAAATTAAAATTGCTCGTATAAAATTCATTTATTTATTCGACTAATATATAATGTTATATTACTGTAAACAAATGCGATGATTAATGTAATAATATTTATCAAATTTTACGTGATATTCGATAAATGATCTGTCTGAAGAAATCGTGTAGTAGTTTTGATTATTGCCTTCGAAGTTCAGTATTTAAATAAAACCATATTTATGTATAATTTTAAAGTGTACCGGTAATTAATTTTTGTTCTCTTAACGTGCTGTTAGATACAAAAACAGAACAGAAAGTCAAGATCGTTGATAGTCTGTGGAACTTTGTTTAACAAACAATAGAAAAGGAAAGTTAAAACGACTGTATCAAGTTATCTGATAACTGCTGGAACAGAATTAGCTTACGGTAAGGATTTGTGAATGTCTCCGATATTAATTTGATCTAACATTAAACAGACGTTATATTCTTTGAAATTATCAATGAAAAATGCATACCACGATCTAATATAGGTACTGTATATGAAATTAAGTCACTTCAGCATAATAAATAAGTAATCTTCTCTCTGGATATCTTATATAAATTTTGACAAGTATTTTAATCAAATGATATAACATGAGAGACTCCGGTGCGAATGTGGCTAAAATAGCCATGTGAGCTCGTTTTCCATAGACAAGACGGTCACTACTTTTGGTGTACCTATATTTAATACTCCAGTCTTTTCTTTCTTGTTACTGGTTTATTGGTTTTGTGGATTTTATTAATATTTTTAATACCTAATATTTTCAATTAACTTTTTATAATTGAAATATATAAATTGATGCATAAAGAGAGGATATTTGGTTTAAAAATACGAAACAAATAGATTTAGTCCAGTAAATACTATTTGTTTCTATGGTATTATTCGTACACAAGGAAGTATAAGGAGGATGTTTGTCTTTACATCGTTAAAACTACTGAATATAATTTCTAAAAAAATTCTCAGCATATATATCGGAATTAATATAAAAAATGTGTTACTAATGTATGTGTTATTATATGTAATATTTTGAAAGTAATTTCCCCGCCTGCATTTACAATGTATGCAAGTGTTATTTAAATGAACCGGATTTGACAAACTAACGAACTATAATTCAGTATCTGAACTAGAAATGTAATAATTTCTATCCACGGCGCTTAGAGAAAGCAAATTAATAAGGCTTTGAAGGAAATCAATGTCGCCGTCCCTGTTAATGCTTGTATCAAAGTCGTGAGCCATTAAATACATTGAACTGGCAGGAAACCTGTTATAAAACACTATTTGAATTCGTCCTTCGCGGACCGGTAGACTAGAGAAATGACAGCTGTCTTAAGATATACTAACAATAACAGAGAACATATCTTAACACAGCAAAATGCGCTCTATTACAATGTCATAAATGACTAAATTGCATGAACACATTGTCGTCTTGGCTGCATTGTATTGTAGGATAGTTTTAACTATGAGAAAGGATCTAGTGAGGATTAACAGACGTACCAAGAAAGGGTAGGGGTCATTAAAACGAATAGATATAATAGAATTATTCTTACGTCATTCATGATTCCTGTTTCAGGTTTAAATGCGGGTGAAAGTGTAAGGGGACATGTGGGAACAAATGACAATTAACATTGAACGCAAGACTTGAATATCTAAAGATACCAACGTTTTTGTTTTTTTTTTATTCTAACCAAATCAGAGGCAAAAGTTTCAGAACAACTTTTTATAAATCTTAGACGAATAAATAGGATTCCGTACCACTGACCTCCTTTGTTGTCGTCTTTGATGAATTCTCAGCGGAACCGAGGCAATGTCGATCCGCTTTGACCGTCGTCTAAGATGTACTGTGATGAATTGTTTCAAAATTATCATCATATTAACTGCTCCGATTAATATAACACCTATTTTGAAAATACTTCAAATATGAATTCTTCTACTTAAGCGAATGGAAATAGTTCAAAATTGAACAAATTCTTTCTTTGAAGGCTGGATTTTTGTACCGAGATCCATAAAACTTTTAACCTGACATCAAATATATGCTATCGGATTAATATATTATGTATATCAAGTCAGTGTCCTCTATGGCCAAGAATAATGTATTGACGATTATATGAAACGTCAAATCCGACTGACAGAGGCAAAGAATAATGTATTTTTTTATGTACGGAACAGTAACAATATTTATTTCTAAATTCGGAAATGAACTATTGGCGAATCGTTCAGTGATCGAATGTCTTACAACAGGATATTTTGGAATGTAAGAGTAAAAACGAGCCTGTGTTTATTTAGCTATGTTAATACTATACATTAAAACATATATCATAAAATAAATAATCTATTCGTCCTCACTTGTCTGCGAAAATTAGTTTGTCTTTTGTTCAGCTTTTATTTATTGCGTTTGTGATGTTCGAATAAAGCTAGATTTAAACTTTATGTACGTGTCATTAATTTGACATTACAATGTGAGGCCATGACACTGAATAAGCAATTATTTTATATTGCTCGAAACTAATATATTTTTAGTTGCAATATTTTTCAAAGATACGTCTCACGCCGTTTTACTCTAAGGCTATGTTCAACCTTTCCAATATTTCATATGTAGTTTTATTATAACGTTCTGTAGAAGCCTCACAAGAATATCGATTTAAAAGTATGTCACTCAAATCTTTGCTCATTTCGTATGCCGTTTTAACCTCTGTAATATATTACCGTTATAAATTCCACTCTCGGACAATGTTAATCAATATTTTGACAAAGTAGTGCGATTTATTTTAACTCGTGACTCGCAAATTTTAGGTTATTAGCACAGAGTAATGGCTTGCGTAGGAAACCTTTTTATAGAAAACTTTTTGCCAAGGAATTACAAAAAAAAAAAAAAACAATGACACGAATGAGTCTGTATATGAGTTCAGTAAGTAGAAAGTAATTTATTTTTGTCATACACTAAAAAGGAATTATGTTTATTCTACTATCTATTTAAGTATTATAATTTTGGAATTATATTCGGAATACTTATTAAATGACGGGAAACGATTTAGAATCGATGTTGTTTCTGTCACAGATTTATCGATTCCGGAATCAGTAAAATCTATCACACAATAAAATAATCGAGTGAACGGATGTTTGTATACCTTAATGATGTTTATTTGGTGTTATCGATGTGAGTGATGAGAATTGCTTCACATTGTTTGTACCTACTTATTAATAACATGACACTTATTAAGGGACAAACATAAAAAGGAATTTTACAGTCGAATAAGATGATAAATACTGTCACTGAAGAGTTGTTTAAGTAATTAACTTTAGTCATTGTTACATCGTGTTAGCTTTTTTTAATTTAAAAAAGCTCGAGTTAAATGAGTCAACAGTGAGTCAAGGGGTTGTATGGATTTAAATTAATCTTTGTACGACTAAGGGTTTCTACACATGAGCGACTGCCAACAGACCACTTTGGCAGTTAGGAGGATTTTTTTTGATTTGGCTTCTTGTGACTAAAGTCGCTAGTGTGTATAAGCCTTTAGACGAGTAATAAGATTACTCAGTGTATGCTCATGGCTAAATAAGGCCAGAGTTGATTATTCGCTGAAAATATTAAAACGATAATATAATGGCAATTTTAAGTGATTTATTGATTTGGTTTAAGATATCAATTTCGGCAGTTTATGATGTTATATTGAGATGATTGTTGCATATGTTTTTTATTTAATTTGAATTTTTATTTATAGGTTTTAAAATGCTGGAACTCTATGTTCTACTACGAATTAGCTTTGTTGAATAGTTTTCGATACAAAACCTTTTTTCTTCAGTTGTATGTATTAAAGAATATATTTTTCATATAGAGATAATCAAGGTAGGTTATAGCTATATTTTTATAAGGTGTCCGTAACAGGAATAAAGACATACGAATGTACAATTTTTCTTTAACATCTACATATATTTTGTATTTTAAATTTTAATGGATCCGATGTAAAATGTGAATCTATGTAAAATAAGAAAATAAAACATATTTGTCTTGCATCTAAATAATTCTAAAGTTATTGTACAATATATACATAACGTGTTAACTTGTAAAAATATATGAATAAAAAACTACGAACGTTCAGTATGTAGTGTGATGCTAACTGATAGTAAGCGTACTGAGATCGCTTATGTTAAACAAGTACTATTCTTAATACAATCATCGATCAACTTTCACATACAATATGTCGTGTAATGTTTCGTAATATACTTAGTGTTACAATTATGTCTATACATACATACGCACATATTTACATACACACATAGATATATACACACACATACATATATACATACACACACACACATACATACATACATACATACATATATATCCACACACATACATACATACACACATACATACATGCATACATACATACATACATACATGCATACATACATACACACATACACACATACACACATACACATTACATATGTTCGATAGTCTTCAAAATCTCTCACCATCTACTATTTATTTAATAAAACTATTCTTATCGGATTTTGTTTTATTTAAGATCTTGTTTTATTTAAAATTTAACTATTATTTTATATTTATACTAGAATTCGAGATAAAAGTATCTTATATCTAAGTTAGAATTTAAAATTGATGGAAAATAATACTAGATATTTTATGTAAAAGAACTATTAATGCGATCGAAAAATTTTAATCTTCGTAAACATTAATTACCTTACTGAAGCTTGAACAGTTATTGCTATTTACACATTATCAAATACAAACGATTTATACAGACGCCATTCATAATGAAATTTGTTTGACAAACAGTAAGTGCAACCAATGTTAATGTAGTGTTAATTTAAATTAAACTTAAAACGAATGTGATAAGTTTCATAATTGTAAAGCATATAGACATTGATACTTAACAAAGGCCGGCTATGGTAACATCGTTCTCCTCGTTAGTAACCAAACATTAGTGTAAGCCTTAGGACTTGTTGGATAATATTTAGCTTAGTAACATGAAGGTTTTATTCTAATAACAATATATAAGAGGCTGGGTATATTTAAAATATTTTTTTTTACAAAAGAAAAGTGAATAATATAAAATAAAACTAATATTTTTCGGATGTACTACGCGTGTGTTACTCTGATCACGTCTGGTGAAAAGTAACCGAAACGTCGGGATTATGTAGTTTTTAAAGTTATAAAGTTCGCGTAGTAAATCCGAAAAATATTAGTTTTATTTTAATGAATATTCGCGGAAGTCTTATTAAGTGAATAATAATATAATATTGATTATCTATATAACTCAAATTTTTTCATATAAATTAAGGTATAATACAAGTAATATCAAAAATTAGACAATAACAAAAGAGTACTTGTACGAGTCGATACCCATTGATAGGTTCGGAATAATAATAATAAAAAAAATGACATACATTTACCAATAATGGTAAATATTTTTAAATGTTTGACATGATTTTTGACAGATGCTATGGCCTAAATAGAAGCCGAATTAAATAAGTCCTTTAATGTATTATTTTACTCTGTATACCTATATACTAATATCTCCTGATTATTCCTTCAATTACATATAGATATTATATTTTATGTACATATAAGAGGTACAGATAAAAGATAATTTTTATATCATAAGCTAAGAAGTCAATTAAAGCTGGTAAATAATATTCCCATTGGAAATAAACCTTTCGAAGCTTAACCTACAAACGTATGACTCACTTCCTTTTCTTGATACTGGTTTAAAATTACTATAATTATGTATAACTGATATAAACTTAAATATCACTAAAACTTTTAAATTGTCATTTACAAGTATTTTTTTATATTTTTTTTCACAAAAATCAAGTTCCAGATAGAACAAAGATATTGCGAAAGACAAAAATGCGACATTTTCAAAGGTTATTATTGTTATTTTTTATTTTTATTTAAACGCTACTAGACTTTTATCACTGCTTTACTCTTCATGATATATTAATTGTTTCTTCAATAACAATTAGATCCCGAGCAGAACTGGAGTAAGCAACTAGTTATAACTAGCAACAAGAATAGTTTATATGTAGGTATTATATGCTAAAATTCAATTGTACCTCCCATTTTACTATTTCCTGATAAATCTTAAGAGATAATAAAAATATTGTAAAATGTTTTATCCTATTTCACAGTATTTCAACATTGAGATGTCAAAAATAAATTTATTAAATTTTTAACAAATAACTAACCTTTTTATTATCGATGACACAGAATAAACTGGCAACAATGAGGCATATATTTCAGACCGATAAAAAAAAAACAGAATTCTGTGACATTACTCCTTCATATATACGTATCTAGATCTAACTCAGGGAAGATCTATATGAAAGAAGCAGAAACCTTGATAGAAGCAGAAAAAAGGAGAGTAATAAACCAACATTAAATTAATCTAGGAATTATAATCTGTTAATGCAAATAGATTATGAAATAAAACACAACAGTACGGGAGCAGTCATTAAATCGTGAAAGTGAAGCTTTTTAACGGGCTCACGAAGCAGTGCGTTGTATTTCGTGTCAACGACCAGATATAGACCTACGAAGCTATTAGAAGGCACAGCGATTATATAAAATCTTTTACAATAAAACATCATGACTATATTTAATCTTCTATCACGTCTTTAGAAAATATTTCAAAGTTAATGACCAATATTCGTTTTTTTTTTCATCGCCGTTTCTATACATTTGTAAGCTCACATAAAAAGCGAGAGTATGTTTTAGTTTGTGTAAGTCAGAATGCATCTGCGCTGGAAGATCGTACTACAAGTCGTTAGTGATATTTATAACGATACAGCGGTAACGTCGTTGGTTCAGTGTCCTTACCACAAGATTCTATAATTACACCGCGTACGTTACGTTTAAAGTTTTTCATCCATAAATCGTCACAAATTATAGTACAACCGCATGTTACTACCGCATGCATAGTGTAACCGAATGAAGAAATAGAAACTCTCCGTATGTAGTATGCGAAACTGGTGGTAAGCGTGAATAACGATATGTTAATTCACCGCATCCATACAAATATGTATTTCGATAGGTTTTGACTGAAACTATATAAAAATAAAAGTTTTGAGAAGTATCTGATAATTATAATATAAAAACATATCCTTTTATTGTTCCAAAAAAAGCTTTAAATTTATTATCTTAACATGGGTAGACTTAAAAATACTCGTAAAATGTAGCTGCCTTTTATAACTATTTAAATTGTACCGAATATAATGCGACCATCAGTCTTAAGAGACAGCGTGGTAGGTCCGAAAAGGATTTCACGGCGTTCAATAAAATTAGCTATCTATAGAACGTAACGTATTTATATTTTCAACTTTATATCTAGCTCACTAAGAACTATAATTTCGAAGCTAAGGTGTGTTACCCGCTCGACATTTCTTTACTGTTTACTGTTTGTGTATAATCTTTTGTTGTCAAAAAATTTACATTCATAGTACTAACTGATATAAAGGAATAACATGGAAATAACCTGAAAGCGTATAATTTACTTATTGATTTGTCAAAATAATAATAATATATTGTCAAAATATTAAGGAGGTTTTACTACACTGTGTAGAAAATTAATATAAATACATTAATACAAAAATTTATACAAAAATAATTAGAAACATATATTCTGTTTCCTATTTCCCAAACATTGTTGAATGAATATTTATCGATCTTATGTGACTTGTTTTGACAACAAACATATTATTAACAAACGTTCAATGAGAACTTCCCGTTTTGTAACCCACAAGCTACAAAAGAACATTCGTATGTTGATAAACATGTATATATTATAATAATGTTTTAATATATATATATATATATATATATATATATATATATATATATATAAAGAAATAAATTCAATACATGTAAAAAATAGCTGAGCGGGTGACATTAAGATCTGGAACAATTCTTTGTGCATCTATTATCCCTTAATACGAGTCGGATTACGGGTTGTGTGACGCTTTCAGAATATCAATTTTATATTCCATGTGATTGAGTCGTGGAACTTATAAAAACTTTCATTGTTAATATATTAAAGACCTTATGTACTATCTTGATATGTATATATTAAATTCTTACGTCTTTCTATAAGTGATATTATTATTATAACGAAAAGAAGCCTACAACTCTACCATCGACCCTATTAGTTCTTTACGATTAGAGCAAAACATCGGCCATTTTTTGTTAAAATCAATTAACAACTATACACGCAGCCATTGAAATATCGTAAATCCCCAAACACAATCAATAATATAATAATAAATTATATCAGAACATCTTTACAGTGACAGATATAGAAAGCAAAATAAACAACAAATAGGTCATTAAAACGAGAGTCCGGGTTTAAAAAGCTAACTTGAGGGGTGTTTGACAATGCTCGTCCATGGGAATAGTGTCCGATAAACGAATCCTGACCATGAATCTGACGTCTCCGACAAAAACCTTCATAGGATTATATGGGATAAATAAAACCTATTTGATGATTAATTTTGTTATTCTATAATTGTACGATCACGTGACGCCTTTGACATATTTTTCAAAAAAAAAAAATATTTAAGACTATGCACAAAATTATATCATATATCGTGTTTAATTTCGTTTCGTTTCCTTGCTCACGGGAAAGAAATGTATTATCTGTTTGTAGTTATTAGAATAATAAATAAATGGTGATATCAACCCTTCTTTATATTGTATAGACGACGGTTGAGGTAATGAGTCGGAAGTGCCTTTTGTTTGATCTATTAATAGACCTGGTCTAACTTGTTTATGTTCTATTCAAACATAATAATATATATATTTTTTTTCAGTGCAATTATTCTTTGTCTATCAAAAGGATGGCTATTAATGTCTTAATAAACAATGCTTATGCTAATATCATGTTAAACAGAACTAATGTATTGGCGGGAGCGCCATTTTTAATTCATATTCTATTTTTTTTTTTAGATTCTGTTGAGTTATCAAGGCAAAGAAATATAATTCTATCATATAATTTTTCGTTTAACTCTTGACTATTTTTGTTGATAACTCGTTTTATTTTGTTTAGTTATTATAAAATAGAAAATATAATTAAAAATAAAATACCTTGTTATAAAATATATTCAATTTTATTTTGTAAATTTTTTTCATAGAAATTTGTTTGAATCACGTTTTATTAGTCAAATGAAATGAAAAATCACAAAATAATAAATAAAAATATACAAAAAAACAAAAATTTATTATATATTATTTTCGTCCGAAGTTAAAATGTTTACAAGAAGTCTGGTGTATTTGATTATGTAACAATCGTCAATATCATACTTTCTCTCACTTTCGCTGACAAATAAGTCAATTTTCATTACATGTATTTGTATACTTATTTCTTTATAACGGTACTTAGTGACCACTTATTACTTACAAAACAATCGGTTATATTTAACAACTAAAAACTTAAATATTCCTACATTTCATTTGAGGTTTTATTGCTACCGACGTATGACATAAAATCCCGTAAATCGATAGTTTATAAAAAAAAAAAACAAGAATGTTTATCTGTATTTTATATGCAAAAGCTAAATAAATACACATTATCTCGTATCATTTTTTTTCTGTTGCGGATGTCGGAAAAATCACACACGATACCGCTAATCGCGAAGCTTTACGTCCGTTTAAAACAAAAACAAATATTTAATGTATGAACCTTCGTAAATTCTCACAGTAATTTACTCCAAAGCAACGTTCGGATGTCGCAAGTTATGAAGAGTGTCGTCAGTGTATTAATTCAATTGTTTTGTACCATGAAATTATTTAATGTTTGCGAAAGTTGTTCATCGCGTACTCGGTACTGGCGATGTTGTCTCGTAATGTATGTGTTGAAAGATTTACATTAATTCTCTATTACAGCATCCAGGATGCATTAAGTTCTATCTCGTTTTGTAAATTAATTGTAAGTGAAGATTTTTGTATTATTTTCGATTTGAAATAAAAATATTTTATCTGTATCCTTATCATGACTTTTCATTGTCTAATTATAAGTTCTTTTTTATCTGTCAAAATATTTTTATAGTAAACAACCGTGAAACTATCAGCGTATCGGTTTATATACAACTGGTGTTAAGTTTTTGATATACCAAAAAGGTATTGTACATAATACGCAACTTACTTTTACTTTAGTGTGTACGAATTCGACCGTTACAACTGCTGTGACTTATACGAATGTATTTGTCACTTGGTATACAGCGGGGGTCTGTTAAAAAAAACAGCGGGGTTTCGATAAATATGAGATGTAACGTAATATATATTATATAGTTAACACAGCACCTGGCTTATAAGAATAATCATTATTTTAAAAATTATCATAAAACTATTTTAAAGTAAAAAATATTTATATGACTAAAGTCAAGGCACAATGGCTCAATTGGTTAAGCGACGGCCACTCGTTATCATGGAGATCGTAGGTACGAATCCCGCTCTTGCTTATATTTTATTTCTTATTAATTTCAAAACGGACTGACACTGGCATATGCAAATTAAAAAAAAAATCCGTTACAAATTCTTTATTCAAATGATTAAAAAAAAGTCATTTCACTCTTCTTGAAAACAGTTATATCTAAAGCTACGATCACACGACGGTGCAAATCGTAAATTCTTTTATATCGCTATCTCACGAACAATCAGATGTTTTGGCAACAACAACAGAAATGGCAGCACAATGCAGGATATTGGCATTGTGCAATACATTCTAGACGATCGAGATAGCCAGGAATTGTATTGTCATTATTCCATGATAATGGTATAGCGACAATGGATTATTTTTGTAAAAAAATTTAAATATACAATCCCGGCTAGGTTATAAACATTTATAAAGTTAATGAGCTTTTATAATCTGTGTATAAATTTTGACATTTCAATCTCAAATAAAAGCGCGAAAGGAATTTAATTTGTATTCTGCTTGATTATTATATGTTTAAAGAGGCGCATTTAAAATATGGAATCAATCAGAAATAGCTATAATACTTTATTTTATATTTTATTTTATTTACAGCTGTTACTTGAAAAGAAAATGTAATTAGTGTTAAATAAATTAATAACTCACAAAAACTCCCATAAGGGAGATATTAATAGATACATATGCATTAAAATAAAATTTTAATCCAAGGAAAAAAGTCATATTTTTTTGACTTCCGAAGTTTTAATTCATAGAAAGCACAAAGTTTTAAGCAAATAGAAAAGCAAGTAAACAATACATCGGTATTACTAACGGTTGTCACACAAAGAGTTTAATGAGTGGTAAATGAATGAAATTCTTGTAGGTAATCAACCGTAATCAGCTGTTCGGTACATGAGTGCTTCCATTGTAATCCGCTGGAGGGTTAACAGGCTTTCCCACGTCACTTCATGATTACGTGTCGGATGATTACTCAGCGGGTGGTCATTTCAACCCACTCCGCTACTGGTAATATTCGGTAATACATTTATGTAGTCATTGTATTAAAATTATTACTTTTCACAATGAAAATGAAAAGGATTAAAAGTCGCTTATTTGGATCACAGTATGGAGGCCCTTTGTATAAAAAGACTTTAAAATCGTACGACATATATCTTGTTTTATATTTTTCGACATTATTTGTTTTTAACTTAAATATATATTCAAATTTTACTTTTATTTAAATGAATTGTTATTTTATTGTAATTTGTAAGCGATGAATTGCAATTTAATTCTATAATATACGATATTCCCTAAATGCAACATCGTGACTTGCGTGTGAATATTTAAAAGCTGATGTTAATCAATATTGATGGAATATTATTGATATTATTTTTCACAATGAATAGTCGATTGAATATTATAATACCATTTTTATTTTCATTGTAACAACACATGTCATAAGGTCAAACGCATTAGAGGCGTCTGAATTTGAATATTTATTGAACTTCTTTTTTTTTTTATAAAACAGCCTCCAATACACGTTTGTTGAATTATATGACACTTCGAGATATCAAACAATGTTATATAAGTGTGCTACAGTGAAACTATTCATTGAATTTTAATCTCTAAATATATCTATCGAGAGGTAATTTTCAACTAAATTATCGCTGTAAAATTTTGAGACGAGTAGGCGACTGAGATAAAGGTCACCTTACACATATCACTTTCTATTGACATGTGTCGGGCGTGTGTGACGCGCCTAATGATAAATTATCTAATATAGAAATAGTAATTGATCAATGGCTGTGACTGTTCTCATATTTTTTAATCACAATATATGTTACACACATAGATTAAAATTTCAACCGGAAATGTTTTTGAACAATAAATCTTAGTCTGATACTGCATGAAGTTTATTTTCAAATGTAATTTTTGTGTTTTAGGAGCATTACAGTTGTGAGAAGAGGTGAGATTACAACTGAATGTGTGGAAGGTATAATGCGACTATAAATATTCTATTATATTTTATGGGTAATTGTTTTAAGTTCCGTGATGAGCACGTGTGACGATGTCAGAGTGCATTAGTCACAGTGGATTCACGCGGGAACACTTGTACAGTCGTGAATCAATTATAAATTTATCGATTCATTAATATCTTGTCTCATCTCGGCTTCCGATTGTCACAGAACTGTGCCTTAATTGAACGATCTTTGCTGAGTTCTAGGCTAGCAAATCTACAATACACAAAATATTATATGGCGACTATTTAAACATTTTTATTCTTACGATAACAGTTAAATTCCAATCATATTTTCCATACATAAAAGTAAGATAAAGATAAAGATAAAAGATTGTCATATCTTAAAGATTTGCGCCATTTTAATAAAACTATAAGAAGAATAGAAGAATTTTAAACAAATAGTTTTTTACAGTTTTTACAGCCTGCAACCTTCATACGAATATTTGTGAGTTAAGCCTTGAAACTGTCAGTATTTAGGTAGAGGATGCAAACACGTACTAAGCATGCATATTATTCAGGATCAGGTATTTATAATGATAACTGACACAAACCAGACAGATAATGTTTATATAGTGTTAGATTTAAATGAAATATTTAATTCTTTATACGAATATATATGAAGCGTTATAAACAAATAAAATATTAAATGTAACACATCTTACCCAAAAACTAAAATGTAATAGAGCATAATAATACACTAAAGTTCCTTAATTTTTAACATTCAAAAATAATGTACGGTTTTCGTCTCATCGAAGTCTAAGGGCTTTCTCAATCAAGTATCTACTTCCAGCGATTTTAAGTGTATTTAAACGAACAAACATTAATAACAAGCGTTTTGAGTTATTTAAATAATAAAATAATACAGACAAAATAACTTGTTGAACTAACTGCGGATGAGTAAACAATGGATATGTGTTACGAGGTCGTCTTAATGAATTTAAAATATAATATAATCAGTAACCAGTTCCGTATAGCGTTTATATAAAAAATAAACATGTTCACCACTTTTTAGCTACTTTAAGATAACAAAGACTAAGTAAGATAACATTTATTCTTAGTCCTGAGGTGAGAAAATCTAAGAGAAACTTGACCATAACAAAAATATTGCGTTTATATGTTATATTATTAGTTAATATGATGATATAATAAATATTGTTCATTTTGGTCGGTCAAAGTTGGTGTACTCTATAAAATATATCAAAATTCTTGTCAAAAATAATTAATAGGCAGGGAGGGACCATAATAACGAAAGGTTAAAAGGTCTTTGTCCAGTGAATCACGATTCAATGTTCTGGATGTGAGGTTGAAACAATCACAACAATTGAAACAAACTTGATAACAACGGTCACGAATACACGCTGCATGACGGATAGCTCAATATCAACATCAGATGTATCTTAAGATACGACCCCAGATATATTATGCAGGTACACCATGTTACTTCACGGTAACGATTTTATAAGACTCGTTCTATCCTTATTCCAATAAAAGTATTTCACACATTTCTTTCTTGATATTTGTAAATAAAAAAAACACATTCAAACATACACACATACGTGATTCGATAAAATTTCAACATGAATTGCTCAAAACTATATTTCTCAATGTCAAAAGAAACTAATTAATTGGTTGTAAAAATTAACATTTCACTTTCGGTTATAATTTTATTATTTTATGTCACGTTTTATTCATAATTCTAATTAGTTTTATTAACTAATACTTAAATGTTGTAATATATAGTTGTAATAGATATGACGAAACGTGTCTCGGATGAACCCATCTTGGGGTATGATAATTTCATATCAATCAATCTTTCAAGTGGAATATATATAAATAAACTGAAAATTACATTTTTTCAGCCTCAATATAATATATGATTTTAAAATAGGTTTCATTTGGTAAATAAAATGTATGACAATCCAATAAGTTTCGTTTCTAAACCTTAACAGAGGTCATAGCAAATCCTGTTCTGATAATCACCAATATTTATAACAAAAGAGGTTGATTAATTTGAGGTTGGTTATCCTTTAGAATTAAAATACTTCACCCGGCTCACAGATGAACAATCAGGGTTTAATATAGATGAATAGATTGAATTTTGCTGTAGTATAGTGAATATCACAGCTGCATCAGCTCAAGGCTGAACGGCTTAATTAAAGGGGCAGTACAAACAGTTGCAAACACAAGGGTTATCAAAAGGTCAATACGTTGCTATAATTAGAGAACCGTTCATTGATGTAGAGTATATATATTAGTGTCGTATTTTATCCAATATTTTTTACACTGTGGTTTTTTTTATTTTACTATTAAGGTAAGTTCGTAGTTCTATTTGCTGTTATCAGACGTTGTATGTACTTTTTAATATATTTTAATGATTTAAAAATCATGATTAATATGGTTTGCGTTCGGTCAACGAATCTGTGACCGAAAATGTCGGAACTAAGATAATAAATGAAAAATAAGATGACTAGAGTGTACTTCTAGACATCCTAGAAAGGATATTTATTGCAACACAATTGAAAGTTAACCGTTAAATATAATAATTCATAATTTTATACAAATTCAATTCGTAAACAATGTATTTTAAAGTGCCATTCAAAGTAACACAGATCTTTGTTCAGTATAAAAGTTATAGGTCAATATTTAGGTATTAAGATCATTATCCCAATACATTGTAAACCGAATACGAAGACATAGCTTCCATTGATGTTTATGTGAGTAATGCGTGTTATCGATCATAAAATTTTATTATCAATTAAAACGCTCTAATGTTTTATTTATGAAAATGACAAAAAAATATATTATTTATCTGTTTTAAGGAAAGTTATTTACATGTATATATATGTTTTTTTAATTATACCTTCTTTAAAAATATCTAAGTGTTACAAAACGTAATGTGTTTATTAGCAAGTATTGTTTATAATTCTTTGAAAACCGCCGGTAATTTTTAAGCCTATTATCAATCATTATCTATAAAACTCATTTCATGCATAGAAACTTTTTACATGTCAACGTTTCAACGTCTTTGCTTCGATGTGAATAAAAAAAAAGTTTCTCTAGTGTAAATTTGTATTGTATTATCTATAATAGGTAATGGCGTCCGTCGGGGTGGCCGGCTCGGTCAGCCAAGACCCAGTTACGTAACATTATGGTTAATTCATACGTAGGACTACGCACAGGAATGTAGTTTACTTACCTTTATAGTATAGTACAGGAGATCGCAAATTACGTCGAGATAAAAGGGTATTTTTTTTTTTGTTAAAAAAATAATTATATATAAATTTAATAATTCTTTATTTCATTCTTATACAAGGACTAACATAAGTCAATACTGGGGTTCTAATTTTATTTATTAATTATTAAACAAATATATTATTTATTATAAATTAATTTTACTTTACAAATGTATTGTATTTCAATGTTTATTGAGACAGAGGTATTATTAATTGTTTTATCAAAAATATGGAGTTCAGTGGATCGAGAACCAATGACTTATTTGATAAAGCGATTTTAGAATAAATAGCTTGATTTAATTATTTGTTAGGCTTAAATTTTATTTTATTATTTTATTTAATTATAAAAATATCTCCTAGACTATAATATACAATATGTAATAGCGCCAATACTATTATCTCGTTGACAGCGGCGGACGCGAGCTATTTGCCATCGCCAATCACATCGGGCGATTTTATAAATCAGGCTTAGACAACAGACGCAGTTTAGACAATATCTTTTTGGTTAAAAATTATTCAATGATGATTTATTATCGTTTGTTGCGAGTTTTTTTTTGTTTGTTAGGACTTGTTTACAACACGATTTCATACATTTTCACAGTCATTTGTTTACATAAAAGCATTGTGTGTTCGAAGCAAGTCGGTAGGCTTGAGTTGTGTTTCGAGGTTACTAAGTATATATTTAACCTTGAAAATAGATTTCACTGTAGGATATTTTACTCTAATATTAAATAAAATTGTCATAATCTTTGTTACAAATCATATAAAATTTAATATACATAAACTTAAAGCATTATGACGGTTTAAATTAAATTATAAAACTCAAGAACAATATATATATATATGTATATGTATTTATTAAAGGTACGTAAAGCGAATTGTTTTTTCCTCAATACTGTATTTACCGCAGACATCCAGATTATTTTTAATTATATTAATTTCATTGTTTAACGTCGACATAAACTGACGATAATTCGCTGTTGTTATATTTTAAAATTTTCATAATTACACCTATCGCTTATACGAAAATCAATTATACGTAATTGCAATGTTTCGACAACATTTTAATGATTTCAATTTGTAGTATTTGAATTAAATCTTCATAGGATTTTCATTTCTGTCCTAGCCATCATTGGGACAGATCTACGAGTTATATCATTATATTTGTTCATACTAAATTATTAACATATCAGTTTTATGCGTCACATATATATACCACCTTATTTTTTTTTTTAAAGAACAGAGTATTTTATTATAAGGCATTCGGTTAAAATAACTTTGGACAGCTATCAGCGAGCGACCTCGCTATCAATTGCGAATTATCAATATAATATGTTTGAAAAATTCAATTGAAGTTCAGTTCGGCATTGGAGGGGGCCTTAACACGGATGTGTAGACATCCTATATAAGTTTAACGGTCCAATTAGCACGAATTATATATTTATATATATATAATATAAATATTGGTATTTCCCCTTTGTGACCACAATTCCATTTGATCTTCAAACATATTATATTGATAATTAACATGAAAGATTATTTTTGTGGTAATTATGTTTTATCAACTTTATCAAAGAATCCATCTAACTAAAGTTATTTTAATGATAGGGCTATATGTATGCACACACAGACGTTATCACATCATCTGAATCGGCATTTGTCATTAAAAAACATACGAAATAATGTATCATATTGTTTATTTATTATTTATATATGTGAATTAATTAAAAGTTAACAAATAAAGTCATCGGCATAAATTTATAATGTAGGTATAAACAAATGCACACACAAATTGGTAGCAAACAATCAATAAAATAGCAATGAAGATATACGTTCTCAATACATTATCATGCCCCGATATGTCATGTCTTCATTTATCGATAGTGTGAACTGACCTTTAATATTGGTTTGTAATTGTGTTTGTTCTTTGATAGGGCGCGGCGGGCTCTGGAATGTGCCTTAAAATGTACAGCAATATCTTTTATTATGTTTACCTTATTTCAGAACGAAAATAAACATGTATACGTGATATTGAGATCCGAGGAGAAACGCATTCAGTTATTAATACAATATGTCAAATAAGAAGTCACGACGTACAGATAATAAACATTGTGACAAGTACACACTACACATATTTGTAATTACTGATATCAATAGAAACTAAGAAGGTAAGTCCGTGAAGGTCGCGCTGTGCTAAGCGAAAAGTAGGTTTCCACTTGGCAGACAATGTCAAAGTGACGTTCGAAAATACTTTCAATAAAACAATATGACATATTGTGTCAGACGCTTTTTTTTTAATTAATATTTCTCTAAGCAGTTTTATTACGCAATGGTGGATTGATGACTTATTTATTTGACCGCTTTATTTCTTGTTTTTCAAAACGATGTCGTAAACGTCAGGCAGTTAACATAAAATTCTACTAAGTCAAGCATTTCTCTGTTTTAATTGAATACTATTGAGTTTTATTACGAGTGATGAATGTGTTTTCTATCCCAAAGAAATGTTAGAGCTTTTTAATATTATAAACGTTAATAATATAAGTGGACTGAAACCGAATAAATACATATATATATAAAGATTTTAATTAAACTAAACTGACAAACGAGGTAATGGCAAGTCTGGGAGTAAATGGTTATCATCTCCAATGAACATTTACAACGTAAGGTAAGTTGCAAAACGATTCTGGCCTTGTTTTGGACAGGCAAAACTTGTACACTCGTTTTTTGAAAGACTCTAAACTGTAACTCACAAGAAAAACCTCAAGCGAATAGTCACTCCACATCCTGTACGTGAGTGAGAATAAGTAACAACGTATTGTTTTAAAATTAAAACTTTTCGAAAGATTTGGATAGCATCCTATTTATCATCTTATGGAAGAAGAGTACGATAACTCGTCTGAATATTCCTCATTATAAGAAACTGTAGAAGACTAATAGTACGCGCACGTCCCTATGCAGGTCTAAGAGGTCGTCTGTAAGAGTGCGATAGATTGGATTGCGACTCCAATTGCTCGGTGGTAGGGAGTCAAATCGAAAAGTTGGGGTTAGGAACCACCGGATCAAACAAGCTCTTTTAAAGCTTCTTATGTCCACGAGTATTCGCTTTGTATAGGAAAAGCGAATACCTTTGTGTGAAATTGTATCAGCAACGAATCCTGGCGCTTAGAGTATCTCGGGAAATCCGAACGCTGTCTTATGATGGTGACTACATTCTTGCTGGTGTACCGCCGAGGGACCTGGAAGCTGAGACTCTTGCGGCGGTATTTATACGATGTTCTCAAGCGTGGAATAGTAAAGAGTGTGAATATTGCTCAGTGGAGGCGAGCGGCTCTTGAGGAGGTTCAGGATGTGTGGGAGATGCGCTTGTTGGAACTACGCGAGAGCCGTCTAACACAATTGCTGAATGACCCCGGTTGCTTCGGTGGGTATTTGTGTGAAGTGGTACAAAAAGAGCCACGTACGTACCATCACTGTGGGGTCGAAGTAGATATAGCACAACATACATGACAGGTGAGTCCTGCCTAGAACGAGTTTAATGCGGGTTTTGTACAAATCATTGGGCCAGAAGAGAGTGATCAAGGCGTGTCGGTATTTGCTAAACCGGTATTGCTTGCAAAACCGTAACTCTCTCACTATTCGTCGTGATCGATTGTGTGGACAACGTAGGGTCAGCATGGCGGCGCCAGTAGCCTCGTAGAGTTTTATGTCGTCGAAAAGGACTAATGCTTGGCAGACGGGTGGTTCTGCTACCCATTCTTTAATATAAGGTCCTAAGCTGTTGTGCGACCCTATTGGGTTCTGGAGGCGACAATATCCAGAGCAAAGTATTTCCTCTTGAGCAGTGGGTCCATGACAGCCGCTGATGCTGATACGGTGCGTTATCGATGGCATGGGCACGTTCGTTTCGCGGAGCGCAGGAACTCGCCGTGGTTTTGGTGGGTCGGGCTGCTTTCTTCTGGGACGGTTTTCCTTAACCATTCCTAAATAATATAACATCTTGTCTCCGCAAGTTTTTATTTGTGTTGATGACATTACTTGGTATACAAAAAAAAAGGAGCGTCTTAAACACAAACGCTGGTATACGCTCAGGATCCCTGGTTTATTGACGATGAGAGTAAAACGGAGATCACTTATTTTGATGCTGCACTGCATTTTGGGCCCGAGATTATTCTTGCCCTTAGCGTTGAATTTGAGTCGAAGAGTGCATAGAACAACCGTTTTGTCCTTTGGCAAGTGTGCCCATGAACTGATGGTTCCCTGGCAAATTATTCAGTTTACAAATCTTCATTTAACTTCATATCGAAATATATTAATGAATAAAAAATGTTGATTCTTTCGGTGTCTGAGTAGACAGGGAATAGTATGAGTTAAATAAAAATTGGAATAGCTCTATATTTAGCCAGGCTTTTAAGGAATGAGATAGTTTACTTTGATATAAATAATATATAAAATATCATTTCTCTATGATGACATGTCAGTAGAATGAACATGATGTATCATATATGTTATTAATATCCAGAACGGTTACTTACTATATGATAGGGTTAAAAGTAAAATAAATCTGTAAATTAATTCACTTTCATTTTATCTTTTTGCCAACGTGTTAACGAATTTAAAAACTAAATGTCAAAACAGCTGGTCTAACCGGATGAAATCGTTCAATCAAAGAACGAACGAACGAATGAATGAAATAGCAGTTTCAGATTCATCCACGGACCCAGAGTTTTGGTGAACCGTAATCCTAAACATTTTATATAATTTTGATAACTGTGAAGGAGTTTGAATAGTCATACAATAACTAACATTATTAATTCATGTATTTATTGTGAATGAAAGAAGTTTGCATCGAGATATCAAAACGTTAGGTACAGTTCTAAAAATTTATAAGCTTTTAAAGAAATCATCTCCGAAACTGATACTATACGAGTACATTCTATGTTTTGTAATGTACGAGATAACATTTAGATAAATAAATGGGAATGTGAAATTTCTGTTTCTACATTTCCTAGTAACAGTATAAGTTTAAGACTAAAAGGGGGAAAATTACCCGTGGGTTTAAGCAACAGCAAACAATGTTGGCTAGCGAGTACTAAATAACACAAAAATGACCTTTATTTCTATGTAATAAAGTTGTTTTGCGAGTTCCGGAGCGTTCCGATGGCCCACTTCTAAGCAGGTGTGGCGACGCGCCGTCTGCCACCCAAGACCGCATTATGCAATGTAGCCTTAAGGCAATGCGATGTTTGATGAGTTAATACATATACATAGGTAATAAATTTGGTTCAAGTGCTTTTGTTTCTGCATAAACAATTTGACTTTCCAGTTATAGTAACTTAGTTGTTTAAGAATTTATTTTTTATAAAATTAAAATAACCATTGCAATATAGATATAGGTTATCAATATTGGACTTACTTCATCGACTATAAAATATATTTAACAATACCCTTTTAAGAATAATCATTTTTATAACTATGTGTATTTATATTAATTTTGCATTTCATACAGTTTATCCCATTTTAATTTAGTTTAGATCGGTTAAACAAGAATAAGGAGACCAATAACGCAGAAACAAGATTTACAGATAAGGTCACAAATGTATTTCACAGTTCTGAAAAATCTCAATCGACTTGGAGTTCTAAGAGATGTTTTTTCATTTATATTTAAGCGAGAAGATTCTAAAATAAAAAAAATATTATGACTGTTATGTCATCATCTTTCTAGAAGTTGTCAAAGTTCTCACTGTTAATTGCTAGATGATGTGGTTGCAGGATATGAGTTACGGGGTTCAAACCCCGCAAATATAGGTGCGATGTAGAGGTGTGGTTATTGTGGAAGGAAAATATTGTAAAGAAACTTGAAATAGATGAAGTCATAAGGTATGAAAAATATAACCCACCAAGATAATGGGCCCTAATAAAAACTACGATATTTGGAATTCTCCATCTCATAGCTGTGCATAATTGAAAGCGAATATTTTTTTTAATTCTTTTTAGAGCATCTCAAATTATGGGTAATACAAATAATATAACTGTTTGTTATTGTTGTTTACTAAGTTACTAGGAAGCAACATTATCCTATACATTATTTTGAACTTATCGATACTGACATACTAAATGTATCAGCCGTAAAATTGGGGCGTAACTTTCAGACGGGTCAGTTACGTAACAAGATAATTCACTTCCCGTGCAAGAATTTGCATGAACAGCATTTCACTAATTTGTAATCATACAGTCGTTCGTTATATCACGAGTCGAACTCGTTATTAAGATAGTTTAATTTTATGTTAGCTTGTAATGGGTCACAGTTGAGTTGTTACCATGATTAATAGACGTTACGTTCATAGTCTATACTAATAATGTTCTTTTATTTTCTTGTTTTCACTTTATTTCCTTTTTTTTTCATAGAAAAAATATTGTACATACGACTGACGGATTCCAAGAACGCAATATACCTAAATTTTTGTATAAGCAGACAGCATGAAGTATTAAAATATTTAATTCTGTTATGATCGTGAAAGCCGAATCATGAACCTCATTCAGATTTTGAACTTCATTAAAATTTATTTCCTTTGAGTGATATACCCAGGTACAGGTATATAAAGAATTATAGTTTGTTTTGTTCGTGGTATAAAAAAATTTAAAAAACTCATCATATAAATGAAAGATTAGTTCGTGATAATTTATACTTTGTTATTTTATGTATAGGATATACATAACAGGAACATCACCAGGCACCTTACCAGGAGTGCGTCGTTTGTTTCACACCGGACAGTTTACACGTTACGTAGGTACATTAATTCTATTAGGTGCTGGGAATGAAAAACTGTAAACCAACAGTATTTCATTCGACGATACATTATGTGGTGAAGGTACTAATTTACTTAGTTTCGTATAAAATTATAAGGTTTTTTTAAGATCCTCCTAAGGATTTCTAAGACTGAACCAAGGTAGCAGCCTTGAGTCCATTCAAATTCTAGATATCATCTCTAACCCACGCTGTATTAGAAACGAAATATGTACAACTATTTCCGACATGTCTCATCCTTAATCACCTGCGACCTTAGAAAAAAGCATTGAGTTGTTCTCTTAGCATTTATGATATATGATGAATTTTATGTTAAACGTCCTTAAACCTAAACGACCTATTTTTTAAATTGTAAATAAAGCAACAATGCTTGCTTATTTTTAAACAACTTTTAAATAAACAATGCCAATGAGTGAAGGAACATAGATTATAAATTTATATCAATTTTAGAATCGCCTCTCCCAAAATAATCTGTGTTCAGGTCCTTAACCCCGTCCAAGTAATGCAACAGAACTGAACTTCCTTTAACTGTTGAGTGATTTAGTCAGAATATTTAAAACACATTGCAGGTAGTCGAAACTTATAAGCCATGGGAATATTTGATTAATGCGACTTATATTTCATTGTTCGAATACTATATATATATATATATATATATATAAAACTATTTTTGTACAAAGTAAAACACGCGTTTTCTGCCGAATAAGTGACGCATGCGCTGAATGTACCCAAATAATGTCATAAGTACATTTAGTTTTATCTAGACTATAAAAAAATATTTCTTTCCATTATATAAGTTTCAGTGCTGTAAAGTTGAAGTATGTTCATTATTTAGTCTGTGTAATGGTAACAAATGTCAAAAATTTGTAAGTGGAGTAAGAACATAACGTAAACGTACGTAACGTAATTTAAAGTAAATCAATACTTATTGATTTTGTCATGAACTAATTTCTTATATACTATACAAAATCAATACATTGAAGGAATATAACTTCAGAAGCCTGTACAGAAAATAACTGTGATCAGATGCTTCAAATTAATTAACATTTGCTTAATTTGGTATTTGCTATACTTATATATTAATTGGCTTGTCAAACTTAGCAACAAGCGCAAGGATTCTGAATCCGTCTGAGAGCTAAGATGCCACAAACGGCCAGACACACACACATACGTCAAATTTGTAACACAATATTTTTGGTGGGGGGTATTAAAAATGATAGGATGTGAATAGATAGGTTGCTAGTACTATATGTTAGTGGAATTAAAGCAATATACTCTGTGTTTCTAATAGGAATGTTAACAAATGTATTACGAACCTAAAGTACGGGCAGAAGTTCGTTGCCCTTGTTGATATTCACATCAGTTTAATTGGTTATCATAAATGACGAACGACTTCAATAGCGCGGCAATGATAGGAACGCGGGCTCCTTTACAGCGTACGATTTTGATATCGTATTCATGTACATAGAAAAATCGATTGACGACATTGTTGCAACCAAATGTCGTATCCAATTAATACTTTTAAATATTATATGAGACGTAATTTTTTTTTATTTTATTTTTTTGTTTGTTGTAGTCGTATAGTTTAAAAGCGTCTACCATTGTAGGTTTAACACACCTATTAGTATAAGGTATCTTCTAGAGCTAGACAGCTCCTTAATGAGAAATATTTTTGCCAACGCTCATGAGGCAATTTCACCTTCAAAATCCCACTGGCCCAGCCAGAAGTAGGAGTTGCAAAATAATTTTGATGTTCATACTACTGACGATCAGAATAAATTTAAATACATTAATATGAGTTATCGTTTAATTCAATACTATGCTGTGTGTCAAAAGATTAAAACATAAAAATAATTTTTGTCTGAGTAATTTACTTCCTATCGACGAATATAGGTTGCACTGAAGACAGAATTGTGTTAAAAAAAAACAAGTAATGTGTTGAATTGAAACAGAATAATAAGAGTTTAAGTTCTTCCGAATAAGATGGTGGATGAATATAGATAAACAAAATACAGCACATTCGGTTAAATATAAAATAAGAGTAAATGGTTTTTATTCGTTCGGAATTATTGACTATTAAAATATAATACTGAATTTAGTCATCGACTTTCAACTAATTATCAGTTTTTTCAATGCTTAAAACAGAATAAATTTACCTAATAATATAAAACTAATACCGTAGATTTAAATTAATATAATTCGACATATAAATGTCAGATATTTTCGGAATGCAGAACAATCGTCATGAAACATTAACCGCTCGCTAACAAATCGTAATACAACTACTGAAACACGTTTCTTAATGATTATTTTGTCATAAGAAACAGCTACAAGTGGAATTTCTTTGCTCCAATTCAATTGTAATTTATGTTAGAAATGTTATATGCTTTGGTGATTTATCTGCAATTATAAGCAATTCTAAACCTGAATTCTGAGGAAGTTATAAAAAATTTTCTTCCAAGTTACAAAATCCGTAGAACGCGCGCCTGAAAATAGATAACTAATTCTTAATCTTTGGCATACCTTTAATTTATATAATTTTTTTAAGAACTTTAAGGGAAAATATCGAAAATAATATCCGTTTTTAGATGAGAAATTGTAACTTAAATTAATAAAAGCAAACTACCCACAAATTCACGTAAGCGAATACTCGAGATTACTAGTGACGATAATTTTCACATCACTAATACATAGCGATTTATTACAGCTCTGTATAAAGATGTCCTTCAGTAGATCTGTATTTTTTTTATTGCTGTTCGTGTAGCATCTATTATCGCCGAACTAAATAAACGTTCAAGTCACTTAGACTAATTAAA
The DNA here is from genome assembly GCF_018135715.1 of Danaus plexippus. NCBI lineage: Eukaryota > Metazoa > Arthropoda > Insecta > Lepidoptera > Nymphalidae > Danaus > Danaus plexippus. The sequence continues at coordinate 2,213,238 of NC_083548.1, read as the reverse complement.
GGAGTGGTTGTAATTAAGTTTTTGTAACATCACAATTCAATGTCTTCCGTATAATGGCCTTGTTAAGGCGAATAAAATCGAAATAATTACTCATAAATAACGTCTTTCTTTGAGACCTCGAACAGATCTTTGCCTTTGAGTTTTAACTGAATTGTATGAAATTTTCAATCTTCTATTGTTTTTCCTTCTCTTCAATTTTGTTATAATAGTTGAGTAATAATTTTAATTCAGACGTCAGTAATAAGAAAACAAAGTTATTGCAGACCTTGCTTTGATAGCCTTATTTGCCGTTTTTCCCCTTTTTTACGTGTACTGTAAATAAATTATCATCAAATATCTGTATGAGTTATTGCAATTTTAATACTGTTAAGTTCACAAATATAATAATAACGGTTTGTATTTCTTAGTTAAACTTTAAAAACACGCATGTAGAAGGATGTTTTGTTAGGATAAAATGGATTTCCGATAACTTTAGTATAGCATAAATAGATTTAAAGAACCAGAGCATCGTTAAAATTACCTCACTTAAAGTGAAATCAAGTTTTTCGGATACTAGGTGGATTTTTATTATTTTATATGTACATGTTCCCGACGATTAGGTTACGTTACATAAACCGCAATCCGGGGCAGACGAGATGAAACTGTACACTCGAAAATCTCAGGTAGGTATCGTTACCTCGTTTGGTTCACCTTTATTTTATCGACTTGGTTATTAGAGTTTTGTATTTACTATTCCAAGTACACATATTTATAGTTTAAGCAAAAATCATTCTATTTACTAATATATACACAGTCACCAAAATAAATAAATTTAGAGCATCGATATGAGGTTTTTATGAATACCAATACAATCAATTTTATTTATATCTCAATATAAGTATATTATAATTTATTAATTGAAAATATTTGCTGAATTTTGGTATTTAGTAATTAATGAAAGTTTATAAATTATCATACAAATCTATACAATTAGACAATAATAATGTTTATCTTATACCATTAATAAATTGGCGACTTCATTTGAATTTTTGTATTATTGTTTAACTTATTCTTTAAATTATTGTGTCTCGAGTCCCAGGCACCGTCAAAACTCCTCGCTCTGCAACGCGATGGACCGGGCTACCGCACTACGAATGTATGGAATGCTGGGAGGCTTTAACTGACTTAAATATAATTCTCAGAATAAAATAAAAGATATAAGTACATTACAAAGCAATATAAAAGTCGCTAGTGCGATTCTAGATAAGATCGTTTCATAATCAAATGTCACGATAACATTATCACGTTCATCATTATTTATCGTCTCCGATATGTTCAATATCATTTTATAAGATCAAAATTAGAATGGAAATGGAATGTAACGGGATATATTTGGTCTGAAAACGTCAGAGATTTAATTAATGAGACGTTGAAATGAAGTCTAAGAGCTAATTTTTTTAATCCTCACCCACATTTAATGTATGCTCTTAAACTGCTTTTTGAATAAGAATTCTTTTTTATCTATTATATAAGATATTTGATTACCTTATATTACAATGGTAGATATCGAAGAAGATGTACTAACAATTAACAAACCTTATCTAACATAACATGATTCTTACGGTACAGATAGTTATAAACAAGTAATCATATTATTGCTGGTAAAGACTAGGTTCAAACAAGGAAAGGAACTGCTAATGAACTGAAAAAATGTCTACCTTCCGCTTATAGCTTCTCTAGTAAATAGAGAAAAACAGAAATAATAGGCTTTAAAAGGTTAATGTTGTATTTCAAGCAATAACATACACGTGCGAACGTATACAAAAATATAAACATTTAAAAATAAAAGAACTCATCATAAGTTAAGTTTAAACTTGAAGCCGAGCCTTTCAAAATACGGAAAAAAATATGATTTTTATCCCCAAACAAGATGCAAGATTGTCCAATTTGAAAGGAATTTTAAATAAATGAATTAAAGCCGGTCCCCAAAAGTAATTTACAGTAGCCTGTTATTATGTCCATCGTTCAAGATATGATATACGACCAGAAATAACATACACTTTAAGATGTACTTTCGAGATCGTAATTTTAAACGTGGAAATGTTATACCATTGCCAAAAGAATCAAGGAATTAAAATTATTCTTACTAGAAATAATATGATATTATTATATATTAATATTTGTTCGTCCTATTCCGTGTTCGCTTTAACCTCAGAAAAACTGATAACACTTCATTAAGGATCAATTTTAAGCAACATTTAGACGTTATTTCTTAATATTCTATCGAC